>NW_026533197.1:140000-707500 GCF_028296485.1 Oppia nitens
TTTACAAACAGAGACCTTAATTTAACTGATGGACTACTCATATGTTGTCAATTATTAAACAAATAAAATATTAAGAAAATAAAAATATAAATTATTTAGTATTATTTGTGCCATTTTTATGAATGATAAAAATATTTGAATACTTTATATATTTCATATAACACTCGCCTCACGAAATTCATCAAAATTTTGGTCAAACTGTTGTAATAAATATTTTTATTTTATAAACAATTTTTTGGTTTTATACCATATTTTGAAAGCAAATATATATCTCAAATTATATTTATAATAATAATAATATAAAAAGCAGTAAAATGTTTAATATATGATAAAAGAGCCCCATTTTTAACTGCTTTTTATTGTTAAAATTTTATAAATATTTTTTAAGAGAAATATTTGTTTTCAATTTGTTTTTCAACAATATTTTAACCGTATATTAATAATTACAAATTTATTGCAAAAATTATGTTTTTATGGACATCAACATTGCGTTTTCAATTATATTTTCTTTAAAATTAGTTAATAAAATCATTATATGATTGACTGTATTATTAATGCATAGTAAATGTTAATATTATGCAAATAATAAATTTTTATATTTAATAACAAGGCTTTCAATTTTTAGATAATATTATTTCTATTAATAATATTAAAATTTTAAACATTGTTTATATACAATATAATAACAAATTTTGTTAAAGATTTGTATTTGTTTACTAAACAAACTCAATATATAAAACATAGTGTATTTTGTTATCATTTAAAATAAAAATTAGTTACCAGTATTTTATATATATTAATAATAATTAAGTACAGATTTACTTAATGATGCAACCTTTTTATCGTTATAAATATTATATAATTTATTTTAATATTTTTATAAAGATAATTATTAAATTATAAAATTTCAATATTAATACTTAACAGTTATAACAATTTTGGTTAATTTGTTAAATAAATTTATAACTATTTATTTCATTATAGATATTTGCTCTAATTTAAAATAAAATACTATATGTGTAACATTAATAATTAATAAAATGTATGCAAAATGTTAATTAACATAAAATAATGATGATAAATATTGTGTTATTAATTATTATTATAAGCTATATTGAAATTCATATCAAAAATATTATATTGATAACGCAATTTGAAGCCATAAAATTATTTTTTTAACATCAAATATATTTATATATATATATATATATAGTTTAGTGTTTGTTTATTAGTTAGACAAACGTCATCCTAAAAGCACCAATAAATTCAGTTATTTATCATTTTATTTATTCATTCAATGGAAAGTCAATAATGAATTCTTTGCAAAAACGGTATTACATTTTGTCTGTAATATTAAATAAATAAAAATATGTTTTGTATATAAATTGTGCTCATATGTATAGAAAGTATTTTTAATTATAATTACTGTCAATAGTAACTGTTTTATAATGAAAAATTGTTATTAATAATTAAGTTTATTGTCCGATAAAAATACTGCAAAATTAACTTATAATAATAATAATAATAATATTAAATAAATAAAAATACACACAAAATCTCTGACTGGAAGACCAGTTATATCCGATAAAATCAAATTATTAACAATGCAATCATTATTAGTAATGCTATTAATAATAAATTTATAAAAATGATTGCATGCATTTTTTTATCACAAATTTATTTTGTTTGATTTTTTAAAATTTCAATATATTATCTGTTGATAAAATTTTTAATATTTATTAAAAATTAAAACAAAATAACCAAACAATTATATCACATATTCAATAAAAAAAGCATTACTTTATATTTAATAATTTTATATAACTTTCATAAATCTGTTGTCAATTAAACTTATTATTAATCTAATTAATGTATTGTTTAAATAACTAAAAAAATGTTTAATAATTATATCACAGATTCGTATAATTTAATTAAACGGATTGTGAAAGCTTTTGCAAAGAAATCATTTATATTAATAAAAAAAATTGAAATTATATTATAGTAATTCTATAGTAATTCTATAATTTCTTCAAATAAATAATTAATAAAAAATAATCGTTGAGACAATCAATGATGAAATTACTTTATATCTGCATTTTTATATATGCATCAATTATTTATATTAAATAATAATACTTTACATATCATTAATTTAATTTTAAGGCACATTATTGTGTCTAAATTGTCTAAATTGTTTATTATAAAATTCTACTATTATTTTAAATGAATATCAACAACAATTTAGTTCACAGTATGGTATATATTAATATTAATTTACTCAGAAAATGAAATTAAAAACAAAAATTGTGACATTTGTCACATTGAATACAATATTATTATTATCTGAAAAATCCAATGATATAAATGGGAAGACAACTCTCTGTCATTAAATACTCTTTGAAAACTTAAAAAACATTTTTTATATAGATTTTTATATACAGTTATCTATATAAAGATAGATAAAATGTAAGTAATAATGTAAAGTTAATCGATAGATGGATATATTTATTTTCAAAATTTATTTTGTTGTTATTGTTTATATCACTTTAAGTGATTTTTCTCTCTTTAATGTCAATGGTTTTTATGCCATCCATTTCATTGCTTATATGTATTGTATTATATTATTATTATTTTAAAGATTTTAAATCATTTAAACAAAATCTTTCTGAAGGCTCGTCTAAAGTCGCGATTGAATATAGTGTCTGAAAATAAAGATATATATCATAAAATCGTGTATAAAATTATATGTGAAATAAAAATTTAAAAAAAGATCAAATAATAGAAATTTAAAAATCATTAATTTCTATAAATTTGTGGCTATTTCCTCACAAAAATAAAAATGTATATTTATACTTACAGATAATAGGATTGGCGGCTATAATAAAAAAATGAAAAAGTTAAAATTTATAAGTTAAAATAATAATTGTTATTTTTATTCAATTATTTAAATTTTATTTTTATGGTATAAATTATCATAATTTTGTTAAAAACAAACTGACTTTCATATCATCCTTCGAGGCATTAAAATAGTTGTATTGAAAATAAAAAAATAAAAAATAACATTTTTGTTATGAATATAATGTTTTATGAAAAGATTTTAGTTTTTAAGAAAGAAAAAATTTAATTAAAATAATTCATTTGATATATCATAGTCACTAAAATTTAACATTTAAATATTATATATAAATAAAAAGATTATAATAAAATATGTTTTTAAATAAAATTTAAGCATAATATATATATACAGTATATATATATATATATATATATATATATATAATTTATAGAAATGGGAAAAAGAGGCAAACAATTTTCTTTTGTCTAAATATCTATCATATTTTAAACTAAAAGTAACATTTAGTTTGCAATAAGAAAAGTTGAGACAACATTTCATTTATTTTTGATATGTTTTGTACTGAATGTGTTTATATACATTCATAAACTTTGTTAAGTTAAATGTATATAAATATATGTGTGTTTTGCTTTAAAAAATTGTTTTATGTCTTTTATGACACTTAAAAAATCATTTTTTATTAAATGAAAATAATAGTATTTATTCAAAATTTATATCTACGATATATATAGAGTAAAATATATATTCAAAAAAAACTTGAAAAGTTTTGTTTTCTGAAATCTATACGAGCCTTTTGTGTCTGTGTGTGTAGCATTTCATTTTGCGAATTTTGAAATTCTGACTTCAGATTCGGTTAGAGGACTACTAATAATGTATTGAAAAGTTTAATTAAAATTTTGATATCTCTTCGGGAACATAGACAAAATGGCGGCCAAAGTAAAAAAAATTTTAAGAAAAATTTTTTTAAGTATAGATTTGAATAAAGCATCAAAAACAAGCATAAGAAATATACATTAAAATTTTGATATCTCTTCGGGAACATAAAGAAAATGGCGGCCAAAGTAAAAAAAAATTAGGTAAAAATTTTAACGTTTAGAATTGTAAAGAGTATCAAAAATATGATATAATATATCAGTATATTTTTTTAAATGGCGGCAAAAATATAAAAAATATAAAAATTTTTTTTTAAATATAGTTTTGAAGAAAGCATCAAAAACAAGGATAGAAAATATGCATTAAATTTTGATATCTACGGGAACAAAAAGAATAAGTATAAGCGGCAAATGTATAATTATAGATTATTATTTTGTTATACTAAATCATTTGATACCCCACATGACTATAGTTGTTTATTTTGTCATACTGAATCATTTGATACCATACATTACAATATTTATATTATGTATATTTGACCAGTTTTTAAATTTTTATATTATTATATAGCCGCTATAATTATAAAACTAATAGTTTTCAATGTTATTCAAGTTTTTTTTCTGAAAATGCTTTCTAGCATTCTTAACTGGTTTATTATAAAATGCAGATTTATTTATACAGTATTGCACATTATTAACAAAAATTATATTATTAAAATTTATAAATAATTAAAAATTGATTCTTTTATTTAAAAAATATTATATCATTTATTAAACAAAAAATATCTCTTGCATATTGATATCAATGTTTAAAATCAATAATTAATTTAAAATAAATTTAGATTCTTTCATAAATTATTTAAATCTTTAGTACAGAATTATTCTTAATAATAATTTGATACTATTTTTTTATCATAAATTATTTTTATGAATTAATTGTAATGTTTATTTCTCTATGAATATATTAACATAAATTTTTATAATAAACAAACACATTATATATTTCTAGATATTATTATATATTTTTAGATATTATTATATATTTTTATCTAATTCGGTAAATGTAAGAAGTCTTTGTTATGTTATTATAATATGCATAACACTATTATATGATATACTGTACTGTAAATTATATTTTGCAATAATATAATAATAATATTGTATTATTAATAATATTATTAAATATGAGTTTATAAACTTTGGAGAACTAGAGTCTAACAGTTTATTCGCACACTTGTTATGAATGCAATTGTCGTCTGAAAACTTGAATTACATTTTATTAATTTAAGTTATAGTAAGAGCTGTGCAATAATAAAGCCATATATTATAGTCTATTCCCCAGTCATTCATACAATATTTGTTTTAGGCTTTAAATTAGCTGAGATATAGCCGACATTACACTATAACAGTGCAAATAGTGAATCACAAGAAACCAACAAATCTATAGTAAAAGTTAATATTGTTTTTCAATCTCTAATACGATGTGATCACTAATCAGAGTAACATTACTTTTGATAGATTCAAATGGGCTTTCATTCAATTTTATGCTTTTTTCGATACAAATATACGTATCTATAAATTTTAACAATATATCAATCTATCTTATTATAGCGTAAATAATTATATAACACATTTTTGTTGCCAACAAACCTAATGTTATTTAATATTACAAACTATAGAATATTGTATTTTAATATTTGTTATATAAATTATTATTTTTTATAGAATCATAATTTGTATAACTATATAATATAATATCTGTCAAATTTTATCTAATGATATTTAATTAATTGAAAATTATATATAAAATATTATTTAAGATTTGTTAAGTCATGTATTCTTTGATATTAAATTATTCATAATTGAATTAAGTTAAATAAGTAAAACTAAGCAAAAAGACAATTGTTTGGTAAACTCAATAAATCAAACAACATAATAATTATTGTGTTATTTGGTGACTATAAAAAAGACAAATAAATATTTGAATAATACATGTATTGTGTGTCTTGTCTTTAAGTAGTCGGTCAGTCTATCAATCAATATGTTTGCCTTGAATTTCATTAGCTATACTATCCAATTGTCTCAATAATATACAGTAAACTACTGTACAATACTGTAAATATTATTTTTGTGTTATAGCTTTGGTAAGCATTAAAAAAGTGGTCTATCAATAGACACGATAAACAATTTCAATTACTATACATTATATTGTAATCATTGTTAGCAAATTATATCTGATTTAAAATTAATCAAATCACTGATTATTATAAAAATAAATATACAAATATTTTATTTACAATATGTTATTTAATTTAGTTTATCAGCAATTATATTATTTTCATACCATATGTTGTTTATAAAAATTTAATTGTTTAAAATAATGATGATATATTTAGTTGCTTTAAAAATACTTGAAATATTATATTAATATATTACTCATGATATTACTGTATAAATTGTAATATAAATTTGAATACTACTGTAGTTATATATTACTAGAATTGACAATAACATGAACTATAAAAACTATTGTATTATTATTTAATATTTAAATAAGTTTTCGTCTGAAATTTATTTTTAAACGATTAAATCATTAGAGAATAAAATGAATTCATTGATAATAATATTATTATAATAAAGAAATAACAGATTCAATAGATTCAAACTATTTGTGAGATTAAATTAAACGATAGGCAATAATAGGCAACACTTTATTATTAACGTGTGAAGGCATCGCTTAATTATAACTGCAATTTTGTCTTTTGATTAAATATATGAATGAATGAATCGATGCTTATTATATAATATATCACATATTAAAATATTTTATACACATATTTTATTATAAATAATATATTAATATATCACATATATTAAAGTTTTGATGCATTCGACAATTTTCTTGTAATTGATCAATATTTTATGCACTAACCTATTAATTATTTAATAATAATATCATATATAATACTTTAGTATATATTATATTTATTGCAATGAGTTATATTTTGCAACTTTTTTGTGCAATATTTAATAATTCATTTAAAAATCTACTACAGAAATAATATATATGTGTGTACTGTATATAATGTATTATAGAATTACTTATTATTAGACAGTATATGTTTGAGAGATAAAATATGATAATATTTATTATATTTATAATAATTAACTTATTGATGAAATTTTGTTAAAACAATGTTTTGAAAAAATTGCTTAATTTATTTATTAACTTTTATTATTTTCATTATTTTTGCTATCACATATAAATAGACTTTATTGTTACAATATTTTGATGTTTATAAGTAAAATTAATTTATGCATTTTTATTATATTATTAAAAAAAATTAAATTTAAGTTATTTTCCTAATTTATTAAATAATATATAATAATTTATAATTACAATATTTTTTAACTAGAATTTATTGTCAGTAACTGTAAATAATAATTATTATATAATGATGTACAGCGTTAACTAATACAGTATTAAAATGGATATCAATTGATTAATGTTACATAACTATAGGTAAAGTGTATGTATTGGCAAAGTTCTACATATTTATTATATAATAGTAAATCATATTAAGTAATAATAGTTTAGTTAATAATACAACATATTTGAAATGAAAGTCAGTTTGATATTTGTTTGATATTATAGATTAATTAATGAGTATTACATACCAGAGTTGCAATATCCGAGCCAAAAGGCCACTGAAAAGTAAGCCGAAGGTATGGCATCTTTGCAGTCCTGGCAAAGGGCGGCCAACATATACAGGACAAAGAATGGGAGCCACGCCGTGATAAAGGCCGCCATAATTAAGCCCAATATAAGTGTAGCCCTTCTCTCCCTGGCCTTTGCTATCTTGCGTTTGTGTCTTTCAGCGTCCGAAGTGGTACTCCTGAGTCCGCCTGTCGTCTGATTCCTGCACTGAACACTTCTGCCGCCGCCCTTTATCGACGACTTTTTACTCTTGACGTTATCATCACTGTTCTCGATGTCATTATCCATACACATGTCTGACTCGTCATAATCAGCGATACTTAAGGTCGAGCCATAAGTTTGTGATTTCAAGAGTTTAGGAGCACTTAAAAATGTTTTGGATTCGTGTGTAATAGTGTCGCGACTCAGAGGACTTTCTGCTGCATCCGAGTCGTCGTCGGTTGATATGAATCGAGTTTCGGTAGTCCTAATGGCTGAACCATTTTGTTTGGTCAACCCTTTTGGTGGAACAGTACTCTCTGGTAACACAATTGTCAATTTAGGTGGCTTTCTCTTGGTTTGAACACCTGGAGAACATTTAGTTTGTTTTAAGCACTTAAACCTCACATCACAATCATTATTGTCCACAATTGCGTCCACTGGTGTCGGTGTTATCGACTCATAGTTATTATAAATAATGGAAATGTCTTTCTGTGGTGTCGATGATTGTGAATCAGGTATAGCTTCGACCACAATCTGTGGCGGCGATACTGTAGTCGGTGTACCCATTGGTGGTGTCGTGCGTTGAATTTGTGGTCCGCCGGTGTGCGGTTGTGACCCTGTGGTGAAAGAAATAGGAAGCGGTGAAGATTCTGGTGTATATGGTTTATAACCAGCAACTCCATCATCTCCACCTTCATTATTTTGATCGGTAAGATCTGGTGGACTGGGATTGCTTAGACTCGTACAGGTAGTGGTTGTCGTTGATTTCTCCTTAATGGGGTCGGCGGTCACCTCCTGTTGAATCTGCAAACGCTTTTGTTGCACGTGTCGTCGGGCGCGAGCGCGGGCCGCGTGAAATATACGCGCGTAAACAAACACCATCATTAGGGCCGGAAAATAAAACGAACCGATCGATGAATACCTATCAAGTGGTATTAGATATAAGTAAAATACGTAAATTTGATAATTAAACAGAAAACGACATAACAATCACTTACATGACATAACCGACATCTTCACTGACATTGCATTGAGGGAACTCCTGAGAGACCATCATATCTGGTTTCTTCCACCCGACCAACGGTGGTAACGATACGACGGCCGATAGCATCCATACAAAAGCTATCATAAGCGCAGCCCTCGAAGGGGTCCTCTTTTTTAAATATTTGACGGCCTGTGTTATCGACCAATATCTGTCTAAACTAATCATAAACAAGTTGTTTATGGAAGCCGTACACAGAAGCACATCCAATGCCAACCAGATGTCTGATAAATCATAAGTTAAATGAAAATAATCAAAATTTCATAAAATTAATTATAATATTATATTTATAAAAAAATATATCAATATTTATAATAAAAACTGTGACAATTAGCGTTGTGAAACTTACCGCACCAAACTTTGCCAAACATCCAGTAACCCATTAGCTCCCTGGCCAATGAAAATGGCATAATTACAAGACCTAACAGGAAGTCCGACACAGCTAACGAAGCAATGAACCAGTTCTGCACCGGTTTTAACGATTTTTCAGTGGCAATGGCAATACAGACTAACATATTTCCCACCACTATTAGTATCATTATACAAGTTATGAAAAATGCTAAAAGAACTATTGCTAATTGTGTGTAACCGCTAGGATATGGCATACCATCCCAGTTACGCCACCAGGGCTTGTACTCAACGGTGCCATTTAACGCAGTGGTCAGCTCCAGTATGTTGGTCGGCACCGTTACACTGGTGGCGGTTTCATTGGTCAATAAGTTAATTACATTTTCATTGCTATCATTATAAAATGTGAACTCCCAGCTCCTGTTCCCACTATAGTAGGACTGGTCGTTCAAAAGTTTATTGTATAGTTCATGCAATGAGGTTCGGTTGGACAACCATTCGCTCACTGAACGGTTGTTATCATTGAATGGCTGCTGAAGTATAGGATTTATATTTGCGGCAAACAGTGTGTTGTCATCCATTTATTGTCCAAATATTTCTATTTTACTATCAAAACCACTCAAATAATAAAACTATTGGTTTAATAATAAATAAATAAAAAATAAATTGAAAACAAACACTCAGTTTGAATATAAGGACAAACACTTCTTTGCAACTATTGTTCAGATGATTTGTGTCTACACTTGGATTCTGTTTTAAGAAACAAAATAAACAAAGAATAAAAAATTATGAATATATAAGAGCACCGGTACTTAAATAATATTTATATACAGTATATATATATATTAATAAATTTTTTATGTTTTTTTTAATACAAGACAATTGTAATAACAATTAATTATAAATACTGGAAATATTGTACAGTATATGTATAACTTATTATTATAAGAATTATATGCATGATTAATAATTATATATCAATAGTTCAATATTTTTCAGTTTTATTAAAAATAACTGAATTTTTCTATATATAAATAATTTATAATTTTTATGATTTAAAAATACTGGACAATTGTATTTCCAGTTAAAAAAAACTGATACAGATCTTAAAAGTGATAAAATACTAGACGTATAACAACTCTAAATGTAAACAAAAAATATTAAAATGCATAAAAACTGTGGTATTTATTTGTTTGTTATATTAATAAATCTAAAGTAAAACATAATACATATATTTATTTTTATACATTACTATGCTATTTTACTAATCAATATATGTAATTTAATAAACATAAAATAATTACAATTATAATTGAATAAACTTTAAACTTATTATAATTAATCAATTAATTAAAAACTATTTAATAAATTAAACATTAATTTTACGACGAAAATCGTTAATTATTTATAAAATTCTAATTATATTATAGAAAGAGATAATTACTATTATTTTTTAGTTAGAAATTTACTAAAGTAATGCAAAATTTTATATAAAACACTAATTAATGATACAATGTTTATACAGTATTATTAGTAAGTGTTAGTTATAAGTAAAATGGCATTTAATGTAGTTTTTTATCATAAAATTTTGTTTCATTTTAATACAAATACAAATCTTGTTTAAATTCAATTTCAATTAAAATTATAAGATTATAGTAATTAGTATATTATTTAGTGTTGCATAAAATAAACGTTAATTTTTGTGTGATATTATGTTAATATTAATAGTAACTAGTATAACTAAATTAATTTATTTTATTCTAGTAAAAAGGCAATGAAATACATGATAAATTATGTAATAAATCAATAAATATTGCAAAAATTAATAAAATTAGTTATTTTTGTTAGTAATGAAATCAGTAAATGGGATCAAAACAACAAACATATAATGTTTCAGATCATCAAAACAGTTGGTAACTTATGACTTATTAAAATCAAATTTATTTTTTCATATTATAGTATACTATACTGTATACTACAAATGTTATTACCCAATATAACCACATTTGTTGTCAACAAAATAAAAAAAAACAAAGCATTGTTACAACCTATTGATTACAATTTATTATCATCGTCTATATTAATATATATATATATATATAAGAACATAATAATTAAAATTTTAATAATAAAAAATGTTTTCAAAATAATATTATAAGACAACATAATTATTAATTATAGTCCCTGTATATATTTTGTCATATTATTTTGTAAACAGTATCTAAATAATCTTTAAATTACTATTTATACTTTATTAGTATTGCATATTTTAGTTATCAAAATATTTTAAAATTGAGCATTAAATTAATAACTAATTAATTAGAAATAAAATTGAATAAATTAAGAGAATTGTGTATAAATTATATTATATTAATAGAAAGTTTAGTTTAATTTTTAAATGTCTCAGTTTAAAATTTAATAAAAATTCAATTAACATAAAATGTAAGTCTAAAAATAATTTCAATTTATATATGTCAAAAAATCAATTTTTGTTTTATATAAGTATATATATATTATATTTCATACTAATAAAAATGTTCTTATTATATATTTTATGAGATAAAGTATTACTTTAAAATCAGATATAATTTTGCGATACGAGATTACAAGAGATTTTCAAAAAAAACTTGAATTACTTTATTGATATAAAATATACTGTATATAAAGTGTAAAATTATTAATACATTTGATATATTTCTGATATAAACCTTTCTCTCTAATACTGTATTTGTATCAAATATATCAATAAAAACAAATCTTTAATAAAAAAATTCTTTAACTCAATCATAACTTATTACAAAATTTTAAAGAGATTTATAGAGATTTAAACTTTTTTTAAAACAAAATATTTTTAACACTAGTCATTGAGTGATATAATCCTAACATTTAAGTGAAAATAATTAAAATTTATTTTTGTCTTTCAAAATATCCGGATTAAAACTAAATTGTATTTTCAAACCAATTATTTGTCAGTTATTACTTTACTGTCAATTTCATAATTCATAATAATTTTAATACAAACATGTAAGTTATTTTAAAATACAATATAATAAAAATTGTTTTTAAAATTAGAAACAGTAATAACTATCTAAGATATAGTCCATAAGTTATACATTACTTACTGTATTTCACAATAATTAGTATATAACAATTTGGTTAACTATAATAATTTTTATATTTTCATTTATCAAATAAACAATTCAATATAACTAAGTTTATTTATAATTTTGATTAACACCTAATTGCATATTTATTATTTGACCATGATTAAATTTAATAAAATTATCACAATTTTGCAATATTTGCGTGATTTAGTTGCTATGGATATATAAATAGGTTCATGAAATGCGTTATTTTATAAGTAATTTAGACATTTCACAGATCCTCTAAATAGATGACAGTGTAATACAACACAAATATAAGGAAATTGAATCAATTTTTGTTTTTTGTTTTTATGACCATTAAGTTAAACACAATTTTCAATTCAAACATCCATTAAATAACAACAAAACAAGAAAATTAAAGGACATGTTATCCCATTTGTTTTGAACTTAGTGTTGATTATTAGTCCAAACAAACTGTTTGTAAACTATTGAACTAAATGTTAAATTTTGTCAATTTGGCAAAGGGTTGGAGTATATCATAGAGAACTTGTAGTTGACTGGACAGTAGTACAGCACTGGGAGATGACTAGTATAGAGATAAAAATTGATGTCAGCAACACATTCAGTCATTAATTTGACAGTTTTGCCATAATTTGGATGTGAAATAGTAGTCAAATAACAATCTCTATGTATGTTATCCACTGAAGTCTCTGAGATTCAAACCAATTTGATTGCATCGCACGTATTGCTAACAATAAAACACTAAATAACACATAAATAACATAATAAACGATTATTATAAGAGCTTATGTGTGACTAAATAGGAAATTTTTTTTTGGATTAATGTAACTTATATTACATATAAATCTATATATATATACAGTAAGCAAACACACACATACATACACACATGTATCCAAACATAGATTATATATAAGATATCATGAGAGTAAATAAGTAAGAAATTACTATTCAGAAAATGAGTCAAATTTTATTATTTGCTTATTTGTTGTTATAATACAACACAACCAACAAATGCAAAGAATATTCCGTTAATTTTATTCCTTATTTCCTCTAATTCTATGCCTTCAGTGTTGCGAAACCTCAACAAAAATATTGTGAATATATTATTAGTGAATTAAATTATTTGACGTCAAATATGCCAAGTATTGGATATTTATTTATTTATTTTTATTTTAAAAAGCAATTGATTTGATTTAAAAAACAACTTAAGACTGACTATTGATTGCCTATTTGTAGTTAAAATATTGATTTTTGTATTTGTTATGACTCTAAAAATGTGCATAAAATGTGTTTTTAGTGTATTGCGAGATGTAATGACTCAAAACATTATGATTTGTAAACACATTTTGGTCTAAAAAAGTTATTTTAAGGTAATAAAGGGGGTATTAAATCATATTTAATCAGGGGTTTATGAGTAGTGTATGTGTGTGAAACAGAGAGAGAGAGAGAGAGAGAGAGAGAGAGAGAGAGAGAGAGAGAGAGAGAGAGAGAGAGAGAGAGAGAGAGAGAGAGAGAGGGAATGATGGATAGCTATAAAATAAGTGGTACTCTATGTTTGCTTCAAATAACTTGTAATGCAATTACTAATTACACTGTTTGTCATAAATATTATACAGAATATTATATTTGTTATTAATTTTTTGTTAAATGAAATAATATTGATTTTTATATTATCCATTATAATTAATTACTCAAAAAAGTTTGAGGAGATTTGTTAAAATGTTAAATACAGTATATTACTGTAAGTACTGTATATAAGTTTAGATTTTAATTGATTTATCTTTTCCAGACAATACACGAATATCAATATAAGTATAACTTAATCAAAATGACTAACAATATTAAAGATGCAAAAAAGTTTGTTTGTTATTATACGCTTGAATTTCATTTAAGTGTTAGGAAAATATTTATATTTTGTTTAGTGATATCTGATGTGTGATGGGTTAGCATACATATTGATAGGTCACACCATATCATACTATACTACTGTATATATCATACAAATATATTGGTAGCCAAACAATGAGTCCATTTGTATAGCAGTTTACTGACTGAATGAATAAATTGATAAAATTGTAGACTTTTTTTCTTCTTTTTCTACGGGTTTCTATCGATATATTATTTGTTTAACAAATAATATGATATATGCGGACGTGTTTGGAGTCAACTATTTTTATTATAAATGTTTAACACATAAACAACTATACAGTAGTATATATATACTATATATGATATTATAATATATATAGTAAAATACTAAAGTATGCACACAACGGTATGTATGCGCTTATGTATGTATGTATGGATATGAATGGAAATGTCGGTCTTCAGCAATAACAACAACAACAAAAAAGTTAAGACTAAAAGTTGTATTCATTTACTATTGGTTTGTGTGAAGGAAAAAGTAATTTAAGGACAGGGATGAGCTCTTATTTAGATATATATATATATATATATATATATATATAATATATATAAACCGTATAATATTGTTATTACTGTATTGTTGTTGTTGTTGCAAATGTTTATCGCTATTCATACCAATGCTATATATGTTTTTTGGACAAAAATAATAAACTAAGGTATGGTATGGTATGCTATAGTATGACCGCAAGGGAGTCATATACGCCTGGAATTGATAACAAATCCAGTCCTGAGATTATATGAAACAAAACAGCTATTTCTCCATTAATGCAATAGCTTTAAGACACATACACTCACACACATAAAAATGACTGCAAGTCAGGGATATCAACAAAACTTTGCTTTTTTTCACTGACTTCCCATTCATATACTTATACATGTACTGTATATATATATATGGCTATCTCGTAAACACTCACATCTCACTCAATCAGTTTTAATCAAAATCAATAAAATGGGACACATTTTGTTTGATTTATCTGTGTATGGCTTATATACTATACTATCTGTGGCTTAATTGTTGTTTAAGGCTAACACATATACTGACTCTTATACTTTATTGTCAAATTGATAAATAATTGCTTACACATTAAACATACATAATATATGTTATAAATAATATTGTTATGCAAATTAAATTGAAATGTTATTTTAACAAAATAACAATTATTTATATAATATAGAAAAACAAATATAAAATTAATTATCTATCAATATAAAAATACAGTATAATATATTTATATGTTGTATAAAATTAGAGAAGCCATAAATGTCTTATTAGCGAAAAAATTGGTAAATTGTATACAAATAGATTAATTCAATTCAAAAATAATTCATTTATTGTTGCAATAGTTTATTGATTGATTTATTTAAAATAAAGTACAGTTTATATATTGTAATAATTTAAATAATATATTATAAATTATTTAAAAGATTTATTTTATTAAGTATCAATATAAAATTATTATTTGTATTTATTGTATTTACTTTTTATTAATTCAATGAAATTATCAAAAAATTTTATGATAATTCTATTTTTTTATTTGAATTTCAATACAACCAACAAACAAATAATATAATATATTTTTTTTATAAAAACAGTACATAATTCAAATTAATTTAATTTTTCAATAAATAAAATAAAGATTTGAAAAAACTTTTTATGTAAATATTATTATTTCAAAAATAATAACTATTTATAATCTCATTTTCTGAATGTTTATTCAACTAAAATTAAATTTTTAATATGTAAAATATAAAAATTGTATTAATAAAGTATCAAATATTATTATTATTGTAATTATTATTTAAATATTATTTGTTATTACATATTTTAATATTAATTTGATAATTAATTTTTTTAGATATTTATTTTGCAGTAATAATAAATATGACTTTTGATACCGATTTCAAAACATTTCTTATTGATATTTTCATTCATCTAAATTAATTGTACAAAAATATAAATATACTTAAATCAACATAAAATGCGTCTAAATATGACTTTTGTGTAAATAATAAAAGCAAAAATGTTTTTGTATTACAACAAAAATAATTATAAGTACTGTATAAAGTATAACTAACGTCTAATTCATGTTTTTTGATTAAGTGTATTATTAAACAACTGTTAACGCGTTTTATTTAAGTTTAAATTTATAAATATATGTAAAAAATACAAATACAAAAAATATAATTAACTATCTATAATATCTATAAATATATTTTAATAAATATATAATACATAAATAATATATATAATTATTATTATGATAAAATAGTACATAAAAATGATAAATACTCTAAGATAGTTATTTTATAGTATTAAATACTATATACTGAACAATACATTTATATGAAAAATATAATATCTTTTAATGTTGTTATTTTTCAGGTCATGTTATCAAATGTGGAAATATTAAAGTAAATTGATTTATATCTGAGTTATTAATTATTTTAAATCTAACGTTCCGTTTGCTTGTGAAACATATACTATAGTTTAGTGATGGAAACGGACAGACAAACTACCAGTTCTTTGAACTGATATTATATGAGATTATTAGACACTGAAGACATAAATTTATTGGTTTCGCAACATTTATTTGAACGGAAACTACATTTTGTGGCTTAACATCAAAATCAATGTTTTTAATGTTTTCAAATCAGATAATACAATATTACCGATGTCTGCAATCATTTATTATTTTATTATTTTCTCTACAAAAACTGATAAAATTGCTAATAAAATATAATAATTTCTAATATATTTTATAACAAATTGTTCTCAATTTATTATCTCTAGTTTTGTATAAATTTGACATCTATTTAACAATAATAAAAATCGTAAATATTTATAATTCAAAAAATACTAAAATAATACAATTTATTCAATTGTATTTAACAATCATTCATTTTATTAACTAATTATTCAGATATAAAATATATAAAATATATAGTATTACTTAAATTTGAAATTAAAATAAATACTATTTGTATAACAATATGTAGAAAATTATTTTTGAATTATAATCATTTATTATTATACTGTAGTTTATTCTATTATATATACTGTAATTAATAATAATAATATATAAATAATAACATTTACAATTTGTTTCAATTGATAACTAACAATAATTATTAGAATTAATATTACAAATTAGATTAGATTGACTAACTATCTGATAAATATTTAATATATCATTTTTAAAAGTTTATTATTTTATGAATTTATTTTAAAATTGAATGTAAATTAAGTCAAATGTAATGAAAAGTCAATCAAATTGTTTATCAATCCATTTTCAGACAATTTTTAATTAAAACAATACTAACAAAAACCTATGCCATTGTTATCAAATTGTTTATTAATTATCAATTTAAATACTTTCATATGATTTATAATAATATATGAAAATCATTGTAAATTATAAGAAGTTCAATATTGGAGTAAAAGTTAATGTTTATTAATAAGCTTTTAATTTCGTTAGTTAATCATTATATCTTTATATAGTGTTTATAATAATACAGTGTTAAAAATTTTATCAATATTTTTAAGTTACTATATTATGTTAAAAAAATTATTGATAGTAATAATTACGTTCAATAATTAATTTTAATTATTTTTTATATACTGTACAATAAAATATTTATACAATAAGTCAATTGCATTTTATAAAATAAATAAAAAATAGTTTCAATGATTTATTTCAAAGTTATAAAACATTGTTTATTAATATCTTTATCAGTGATGAAAAACGTTAATACTGTATGTGAATGTTTGTCACTAAAAACTTCATTAATAACGATCATATTGTCAAATAATAAAAGATATTTGCAATTTTTGTTTCATTTCAATGATATCAAGAAAATTGAAAATGAATATTGAATTATATAATATAAAAATATTTGTTAAATTTGTTTTTAGTTTTTAAACGTTAAAACCAATGTAAAAATTCTTTAGTATAAACACTATTCTATTGATATATAAAGCAATAAATGGATTAAACATAAAAATAAAATATATAAAATTTTATTATATTTAAATACATTAATTTATATTAAATTGTAAAAATTTGGTAAAATAATACTACCAAAACGTTTAATAATATTCTATAAATAAAGTTATCAAAATAATTTTTTGAATCATAAATATAAATAATTTTTTTTCAAATAATTTCTGAATACTACTTGAACCAATAAAGTTTAATTTAAAAATGTTATTCAATTATTGTCAGATTGTTGAGGTGATCTAGACAATTTTGTTATTTTATTCAATAGTAAAATTTAGAAACAGTTATTATTTCAAAAAGAAAAGTTTTTTACTACAATTTAATTAAAACCATAAAAAATGTTAGTCATTAATAGTTTACAATAATAATAATAATACATATTATGTTTTCAATGATCTTTTATAATAATGCTACAAATTTAAAGATATTATTTATACACAAAGTATTTAAACAAAATAAAAAATAAAATGTTTTTTATTGTATTCAACTAATTATATTATTAATTTGATATATAATACAACATTTGTGTGTTATATATATTATTCTTATTTATAAAATAGTATATTAAGTCTATTAGTCTTATAGAATAATATCATTAAAATTTTAATATACCTTTTATTAGTACTACTTCTAAGATGAATATACTGTATATCTCAGTAAAAATTAATTAGTGCCACTCTTTTAAAGTTTGAAAATATTATATAATATTTTTTTTCATTGAGTGCACGTTAAATATGAAAAAACATAATATAAACTAAAATTATCACAATATAACAAATCCCTAATTGATGACAATCATGTGTGTGTGTGTTTATGATATCAATTATAAACATAATACTATTTAATTATACAACATTTTTGCAAAACACATAAAATTAATGGTTTATAAAATTATAAATTATAATTATATAATGTATTATTTTATTGTCTGTGCAATGTATGATCCCTACAAAATATTAATAAATTATATTCACTTTTGTTATGATATAATATTGTATTATATTTTAAAATACCAAAACGGCTTTTTACTACCAAATAATTATTAATATCTAAACACTATAACTTTACTTAAAACTTTATTACTTTAAATAATTTTATATAAAATAGTTTTGACTTTAGAAAAAAGTGATTAAATAAAAAACATTTTTGAAGAGATAAGAAAAACAGTTATGTGGACACCATATAAACGGACTGATCATTGAATTGATATATAAAACAGTTGTAGGAATAGTATAGTTAGTATACTGTATATAAAGTTAGTAAAATAAATTGTATTTTAAAACTTATTTTTTCAAACGATTGGATACTTATTTGTACTAAAAAATAAACGCTTAAAGTCTAAGGAATTAAATAAAAATAGAAATAAAACATTTTATGTTTTTGTTGTATGTTTGCCATTCAATGCACGCATTGACTCTCAAATTGAAGTAAACTTTGTATCGTATTTATTAATAACAATTGTAAAACCAATAAAAGCTAAATATTTTATATTATAAAATTAATTAATATTTTTTATCAATGGATTTAACTCATATGACACTGATTATAGATTAATACAATAGTATTACTTATATGCAAAATAGAGTTATTATTTCATAACTTTTAGATAATAAATAAAATATTGATTGTTTAACAGGAAATAAGTTTAGCCACCATTTATTATTAGATATAAATTTATGTTATATCATACTGTATATGCATGTATAATGCAAATTAAGTTTTATACAGTACATTGTATATACAGTAACATACAGTAATATACTGTACTATATATAGTTATGATGAGTTATATCGTAAATAATTAAGCAATATATTTAACATTATTTATATATTACATTATGCAATATAACTATAGCTGTTTATTTTTGGTATTTTAAGATATAAGTATTGTATTATTAAATGCATATATATGTAAAAGATAATGTATATAGTTAATTTTTTATTTTTGTTTTATAATTTAAGATAAATAATAAATTGTTGTTTATTTTATTTAAATTCAACTATGTTAAAAATAAAATAAAATTTTATACAAAATCTTTTATAAATTGTTTAAAAATTTAAATATAAGTTAGGTAATTATTATAGTATAAAAGAAAATTTTATTAAAATAATATATCGATTTTTTATATAAATAAAATTTCTTATAAAATATTATAATAAAAAATTATTATATAAAAATATTGAAAATCCAATATCATTGTCAAAGCAATACATCAAAACTCAATAACTTTTAACAATAGTTATATATTTATTTCAATTTTGATATCAAGTGATATTTGATTTTTTAAAAAACTTCACTTCTAGTAGTTATCTATATTTTATTTAAGAAATTTATATACAAACTACACATTAAATTTTCTAAACACAATTCACTGTATAATAAAGTTTTTATTATTACTTCTCTCGCATTTCAAAAAATGATTGCTTAAGTGTCAAAATCTTAGATAAACTATAAATAAACAAAAAATTGTTATTAAATCCGTCACAATTTAAGAAAAATCTTAATAAATAAATAAAAGAAATAAAATATAAATATTTTGTCCTTATTTTTATGTTAAACAAAAAGATCTTAAATTTTAATATATGTTTTTTATATTATAAAAATATTTTTCAAAGAATTTTAAAAACAAACAAATATGTTATTACGTATAAAGTTTTCAGAAAAAATAATTTAAATCTCATATATTTATATATTATTATATACACTATACGTGTTTTACTTTATTTTTTATAATATTGTTTACACTACACATACTGTTTCACTCAATCAGTCATATCCAGAGAGAGAGAGAGAGAGAGAGAGAGAGAGAGAGAGAGAGAGAGAGAGAGAGAGAGCGGGTGAGTGAGTAAGTGAGTGAATGGATATAAGGATTTTCTTATAAAAACTGTTTTCAAACGCATTTTCGACGGTATTTTTATTTCATAAAAAATTATTATTTTGTTATTTTGATTGAGATTTTGGCGGAAAGAAAGAAAATCTATTTGTTTTTTTTTGTTATGTTTTATATTTATATTATATTATTACTGAATTATAGAAACGTTCAATAAGTAGAATATATACAGTGTATGTATTTTATATACCAAAATACTAAATTTATTTCTCAATATATTTATAATTTAAGAAAATTCTACATAAGAAAAATGTATTTTATTATTTTCAAATCAAATTTTTAAAAAATAACTAAAATTAGAAGTTTTATAGAATTCATATTATTTAGATATTAGTAATAAATTTCAAACAACACACTGAATATGATTTTATATTCTATTATTATTTACTTCGAATCATTTTATTCATTATATACATAAATACTAATATATTTCATTGGTTTAGTTGAAATTAATAATAAAGAATATATTTTACAAAAAAATTAATTACAAGTTTAATACTTTATAGCAAATTTTAATTAAGATATTAATAAAAATGTTCGATTATTTAATATCAGATATTAATATAATGTATATTATTAATTAATAAGTTTTTACAAAATTAGCTATATAAAATTAATGTTGACTAAATATAAACTTATTATAATTTATATAAAAACATAGTGTATATAGTTAAATATTATATATCTAAAGTATCTTTGTTATATAAAATGTTGAATAATATTAGTTTACTATATATAAATTACATATATAACTTAATTGTGACATGCTATAAACTTATTATAATTTATATAAAAACTATATAAAAAATATATATATATATATATATATATATATATAAATAAGTATTAAAAAATAATATATTATAATTTTAGAATATTAATCAGTGTTGGCAGATACAAAATGTTTTTATACTACAAATCGTATTATATCTGTAATTTTTCATACAAAGTGTTCAAAAATTATTTTATTAATAATAGACTATTTTTATTAATTGTATTTAAAAATCCTATTTAAAAATCCTATTTATTTAATTTCTGATTAAAAAGTATTAAAGGATTTCGTGTATTTGACTCTTACTCTCACTCTTTCATATCAATTAATAAACTTATAATTTAGTTGATATTATTGTGTTGTGTTTGATTTAAGTAACAAAAATATAATATTTATACATTTTTTGATTGTTTTAAAAATTATATTATTATATTTATATTTATTTAAATAATTATAGATAGTATTATAATCTGAAGTAATACAATATTACTAAAACCTTAAATATCATTAAATGTCAATTTATTGATCTTTGGTAAATATTATTAACATTTTGTTAAATTTATTATAATTATTGTATATTAATATTTATATACATTATTGAGCTGAATGTCTCTATTTATAAAACAAATTGAATTATATATACGTATATATATTAGTAAATAGGAAACAGTAGGGTGTGATTAGTAAACCGTTGATATGCTTTTAATAGATTTTTATTGATAAATAAATGTGTCGGGCGTTTCATATATTAAATAAAGTAAAAGCATTTATAGTACAGTAGTAACCATTCACTGAAAATTGTAGTTTAAAAAAACTCATTTCCAAATAAATGGCTTTGAATTGTACTGTAGTTGTAATAATTATAACATCATATAAAATCTTTATATTGTGTATAAAATAACTATTGTACATAATATTACATATAAATTATATCCACCTGTTTCTCCATAAGCTTACATTGCATTATATTATTGTATATTCAAGTGTTAAAAAACTTTTTTTAAAGCTAAAAATAACTGCTTGTTTTTAATATAATTAAATTGGATTAGTCGATCTGTAGTCATGTAATGTGATATAATATCATAAATTAATTCAACTATTTTATTATAATTGAATATCATTTGATATATTGAAGTAACTTTGTATATGATTATAACAAACGTTGATTATAACAAAATTATAAATTATTTAATAACTATTTTAATGAATCTAACCAAATCATTATTTAACAATCTATTTTTATAATATACAATAAATTATTGTTAAATAAATTTTCTGTGATATATTAAATGTTGATTAAGTTAAAATAAATAAATTATTACTTTTTAATTGATATCTATAATAATTTGAGACAAAATGATAGCTATTTCATTTCATAAGATAAATATATATTATTACTAAATAATTAATAAACATTGTATAAAATAATGTTTTTTATTTATATCATTTAATATTGTCAATATAAAATGTGAAACTAATTGAAATAGATTACTAGATATTATACATTGTATCAATATTGTATTAAATATTGATGTGTATATTTTAGACAAATATATAGATAATTTATAGAAATTGAAAAATTGAATTAAATATCATTTGCTTGATAAAAATATGAATAATCCAATGATATTTATAAAAAGTAATTAATTTAAAAATAATATTTATTTATAACTAAAAATATAAATATTTTAATTATAATTTATATATACTTTTTATATATCCCGGTAGATATTAAATCTAGACATTATTAATTAATCTTAATCTATTAGTAGATTATATTAATATAATAGACGAAATATCTAAAAAAATAAAAACAGTATTAAACAAGTTTAATGACTTGACTTTTATCGGTTACAAAACTTTAATAGTGATGTATCAGTCAATACTATGAACGTAAAGATTAAGAGTGTTGTTCATTAAGGTATACAATCAACAGTAGTATTATACCAATGTTTATGTATGACTGTTGCCATTAATACTGTATTACGTGTGATATGTTTGATATTATAGATGTTTAACATTAAACTTTTGATTGTTTTATTTCACATCACAACGAATGCCATAAAATCTCCATTTATTTAATATATAAAAAGTCAAGTTTTCAAAACACATCCATTTTTCAATAAATAAATAAATATAATGTTTGCAAAAGTTCAAAGTTGAAAATTTCATATAAAATATTAATTGCAAACTAATTATATTTATAAAATATATTATTATTTTTACATTAATATTATTTATTTTATTAAATTCATTTTTTTAAACTTTAAAAAAATATTTTACTTAAATAATATATTTATTTTAATCTATGTAGAGTCTACATTGTAGACTATTTCAAAAATATATTTACTACACTTTTATTTTTTATGTTATGTGTTATATAAAAATTATTTAAAACTCTTTAAAATTTTATGTTTGTCTTTGTATTTTAAACAAAATATTATGACAAACACACTAACATTGTTTGAAACACAATTTTTAATATAAAATCAATAATAATGGTAATGTGATAAAAGCATAAAGTGACTATAATAGCATTTATTTATTATTTAATAGTATTTAAATATTACTTGTTTTAATGGTTCATTAATTAATATAAAAATATTATTTTCAAAAGTCAATATAAACTTATTTAAAATAAATTCATAAATATTATTAGTAATAAAATGAGTTCAAAAATATTATGTTTACAAATCACGAAATTCAATATTTTTATACAAAATAAAAGACGAATTAAATTAGCTTTTTATAGTGAAAATGAAACACTTATGTTATTAAAATAGCAAATTATGTAACAAATAGTACTTTTATTTATTGCAGTTAATCACTTATTAAGTAGTATTTTGCGTGAATAACAATAATTTTTAATTTGAGTTAAGTAATAATTTTATTAAAATGAAAAACAATTTTGTCTTATTATTATTTAATCTTTATTAGAATAAGTATTTAATAATTAAATATTAAATTAGCCAGATGGTTTTTAATATATATTAGAATGTTTTCGATAATAAAATAATTATTGCTAATTTTTAAAAATAAAGATTAATATTAATTATAAATAATATCTGAAAACATGTATAAATATAGATTTGCTTTTAAATTATTGTATTTTATAAACAGTCTTAAAATATTCAAATAGTTTGAATTTCTATTTAAATTATAACAATTTTTCAAATAGTTTATAAGTATATAAATTTTATATATGTATAATTAAATTGTTTGGTTTAAAAGACCGCCATTTCATTAAATAAATAATGTGTTTAATATTTTATAATGTATGATACACTAGTAATCCATTATATAACTAGAATTCGAGCAACTTTTCTATAGTGAGAAGTTCCCTAATAAAATCCCTCCAAATTTCCCGGAAAATATGGAAAAATATTTTATTTTTTCTCCCTTCATTGTTAGAAAGAAAAAATATATTTCACATTTTTAAAATAAATAGTATAAAAATTTAAATATTTTGCAAAAAAATATGTAGAAATTCTCAAAGAACAGGGAACATAAAAAATTTTTTGATAATAAAATGAGAGACATATTTTGATCGAACCCTAATTATAATACATACAGTATATATCAGGCGATATCACGATTATTATACGGTCCCTTACTTAAAAACATAATTACTGACCAAGATAAAAAACAAAAAAAATTATAATACACAAATTTAATAACCTTTTTTATATAATATTAAATAAAATATACCACTTAATTAAAATTAATATGTAACAGTATATTTGATCTAGATGAAATATATTATAATAAACCATAAGCTTCGACAGTGCATTTTAATCAAAAGTAATCAAAAATCACTTGAATGATCACCAGTGGTATATATAATATGTTGGATAAAATATATAAAATCATAACCAAGAACTGTAAATATGATCAATGAATAGCACCGGAAATATGCCAATCCTTTACTTCAATATTAATAAATATCAGACTATTTTTGTCGTTTAATTTATTGATTATAATCTTAATATTGACTAATTTACTGTATCTATCCTTCAATATACCTGATATACTCAATATATATCAATATATACTATATTGTATATAACAAAACTTAAATATAAATTTTTATATATATTGTGCTCTTATAAACTACACAATGAATTGATGTATAAAATATATAAAATATATGAAATATTAATAATATTAATTGCAAAAGCCGTGAATAATATTAATACATAACTTATTATTTAAATATAAGATATTCTGATTTTTCTAAATATAATGTATTAAAGAAAATAATTTCAAATCTTTATGTGAAAATATCTATCTTTACTCTATAACCCAATTCACAAACTCAATAAAAAAATCATTTTTTGTGTGATTCAATATAATAACAAACTACTGTATAAATAGATATAGCGTATCATTTTAGGATATTTGCGTTTTTGAATTCAAATATATTTTATAAAATATAATATTTTTAGGCACTTAAATAACCAAATTGAATATACATTATTATACAGTATTTATATATAATATATATATATATATATTGTATATAAAAATATTAATAAACTTTTAAAATTAAAATAAATGAATAAATAGATAGAGAAAAATAAAAGAACTTATAGCTTGTAAATCACTTTTTATATAATATATTTTGTATTAAAAAAATCTTGTAAATAATAACAATTTTTCTGTTATAAAGATATAAAAAAAGAGAACCAATTGTAAGCTTATATTATGCTTATAAATAGTGAGGTTATGAATTGATAAAAATTGAGATATAGATAGTACTTTATAGTATAAAATATAATATAAAATATATACTTATATAAGACACGAGACAAATACTTATATATAAATTTATAACTTTTATATAGTTTTCTCAAATGTATTATATTTTTTCAATGCATAGACAAATATATATCCAATTCTGTTGGCAGTATCACTACTACTACTACTACTAAAACAACAAATACTACGATCAATACAGTAGTATTGAGATTACATTTTCACAGTTATATAAGAAAAGAGTATATAATAAAGTGAATGAGTTAGTGGGTGAGTGAGTGAGTGGGTGAGTGGGTGAGAAAAAGAGTGATATCTTAACGATGGATTCTCAACGACAAGTTATTTGGGAGGACTTTCGTCATTATTACAGCAGAAAATAAATCAAACATAATGTTGATAAATGAAGAGATGGTTTGTTTTTTAATGTCTATCAAATACTCAATAAATAAATGTAAGTGAGTGAGTGGGTGAGTGAGTGAGTGAGTGAGTGAGTGAGTGAGTGAGTGAGTGAGTGGGTGAGTGAATGAGTGAGTGAGTGAGTGAGTGTGTCAGTGAGTCAATGAAAGTAATAAATAGATTTGAGAAAACAATAAATATATTTAGAGGACTACTTAGATGTTATAAAAGTGATAAAACATTTAAATAGTATAACTGAATGGAGAGTTAAAATTTTTCATTTTTTATAATTACTATTATAATTAATAAATATTGCAAACACAATAGCATTACACAAAAATGGTTAAAAATATTGATTATTTAATCTCATTTAAAGTTTTACTCAATTCTCTCAAAAATGTAAAACATTTTTTGTTATAATTATTGTTTAAAATAGGAATTATTTAAGAAAATAAATATATTATATATATACTGTATATAAACTACTAAAACTATTTTAAAAATTAAATAATAGAATTTTATTTTTATTTTATGATAAAATATATAAATTTTTAGTGTATCGTATATACTGTAATCTGTATTTATTATTATTTTATTTACTAATTAATTTTGTATATTCAAAGTAATTGAATTAATTATTAGATGACATACAATCTGCACACACCTCTCGATTATCAGATGAGTTAGTAATCTATACTTAACATCTCTTTTGTTGGTTTCTCAGCAAAATAATACATTACATATGATTTGAATGAATCAATGAATGACCAGACAATGAAAGCACTTAATATTTGAATATATTTTTCAATATATTTATAATGTGTTTTTGCATTTCATGTCTGACTCTTATCTAATGACACGACATATAACACAAGCAATTGTTGTGCCAAACGAGTGGCACGTAATGTCTTGTATGATAAGTTGATCAATGAGTACATACTCTCTCTCTCTCTCTCTCTCTCTCTCTCTCTCTCTCTCTCTCTCTCACACACACACACACACACACACACACACACACACACACACACACACACACACACACACTGATGATAGCACATGGAGTTTATACAGTATATTGTGTGACACACTATGTGTGCAATCAAATAGCAATAATCTATTGCTTGGATCAGTCGATAGTTGTTTGTGTAAATAATATTTCATTTATTCATATATTTGGTTCACATAAATATACTGTACATTTACAAACAAATTGCTTTTATTCACTAAATATATTGATATAAATAGAGACCATAACTGGGGACGACCTTCAAGAACAACTCATAAACATTATCAATAAATATTATAAAATATATTAAGTTATACTCCTTTTTATATTATATATTCATTACTAATATTTGTTGTATAGTTTTAATGTATGGATTTATAAGATATAAGACACCGGCAGGTGATAACACAACCAATATATTCTGTATTGTTGTTTAACTTTTATATAAAAAAAGATCAACTCTATAGATGACAACTCATATCAATGATATCATACAATAATGTAATTTTGAATTTACTTTTATAGTTAAGTATTTTTGTTACTCAAAACCTCTAAATCCTTGGGTTATGTTCGCGGGAAAGACTCATTAAAAAATGATATTTTTAAAAGAAATCAATCTTAATATAAATATTTTATAATGAAAAAGTTTATTTAAAAAACTATAAATCACTCAAAAGTACTTAAGTCTATCATTCACTTCAAATCCTTATTTTAAAAATTCTATACTAAGGTTTGATATTCTATTAAAAATATTTTTTAAATATAACTATACATTTAGTAATAAATAGTAATATAGTTATAACTATTTTCATCGCAATAATTATTTTTTCTCTATTTCTCAATGTCTGGTGAATTGGCAGATAATTTGTAACCTTTTATTTTATATAATGAATTGTAGTTAAATGAAAAAATATTTTCTATTGAAGTCATAGTGTCTGTCATTTAGTGTATTAAACGCTTCGATGCATTGCTTTCATCGACAAAATAAAACTCGATTTGATTTGTCTGTTAAGTTCATCGTTCAATGGACTGCACACACACACACACACACACACACACACACACACACACACACACACACACACACACACATTGTATGCACAGTTATGTGGTCAACACACACATACATACATAGATACACACACACACACACACACACACACACACTCGTCATAATGTGAAGTGCATAAAGAATATTCTGTATACAAAAACTATAGATTGTTGACGACTAGATATACAACTTTTATTAAATTATGTTCATTTCGTTAGTGTGTTTAGTGTTAAGAGTTTTGTGTCAATTGTTGTTTTCACAAATTATCGTTCAAAAAACATAGAAATATTATTATTGTTTTACAATAAAACATATAACGTATTTGTTTTGCACTAACTTAAAAAGTGTGTGTAATATACTGTACAATATATATATATTATATATATATATGTGAAGATGACATTACTATTAAATAATTGAGACAACATAGACAAAATAATATATATATATATATAATATTTATTATACTGTATGTTTAAATAAAAAATTTAAAATTTAGTTTACTTAAAAATATTAAAAAAAGACATACTATAAATTAGAGTTAAATAAATATTGTTATATATATTGACATTTTTTAAAAAGTATAAAAAAATTTATAATACAACATTTTTAGATAATTAGCTACTATATTTTTGAAAATTGTCAAATTTAATACAATATTTCAAACGTCAGTATGATTTATACCATATTGTAGAAAATATTGTGGCATTTAAAATTATAATTTAATTTAATAAAAACTTTTTATTATTTGAAATACATTATTTAATACATAGTATATTTATTTTAAATAAACGTTAATTATAATTTCTAATTATTAAGTTTTGATTAAATTTATTAAATAAAATATAAACAATTTAAAATATAGTCTTCTATTTGCATCACTGACACAATTGCATTATTATATACTAATAGATAATATTTATTTTTATATATAATACATATACAAATTATTTTAAACATTATGTATTATTGTATATTTCAATTGTTTTTAAAAAATGGATCTCTAGAGACAAAAGTTTTGTTTTATATTTTTTTCTTGGATTTATTCCCTTTGGCTGTTGACTTAAACTCTGTTGACTTAAACTATATGACAATAACTTAAAGTATAAACACTTTTCCTTTCAATACATAAACAATACTTTATATTATAATATTCAATATATACTATACTATCGTATTTACAGCATTGTCTATACATTTATATGCTATACATATGCTATATCTAAACAATCAATATCTCACTCATTCTCTATTCAATGTATAAAATATAAAAATGTGTTTTTCTTTAGTTTTTCAAACAATTTATAGTTTTAAATAAATCTATGCCAAGTATTTTTAAAATTTAAGTTAAAATTATCCGCAAATAGCTATTATTTTTTGAAAATAAGATTTAACATAATGTTATAAAAAATATATGATACATGAGTGGAAGAGAAGAGAGAGAGAGAGAGAGAGAGAGATTTTGCTAAAAACACATTATTCAAAACATAAAACTAAACTACAAATTCAATACAAAGAAAACATTTTTCATAAAACCAATTCACTTTACAAAGTTATTTTGTTTATTAAAATTTTCACTCATTTTTTTGGGGTATTTTTCTTTCTTTCTTTCTTTCATTTTCTCTTTACTAACAATTAATGAAAAAATAAACCCTTTCTCAGTGATGCAAAACATATGCTCATCTAAAATTTATAAAAACATTTATGCATTTTGTAACTATCATAATATAAATATAAATTTAGCAAAATAATAATAATAATAATAATTTTAACCGATTGCTAGTTATATTTTTAGATCAAATAGTTATGTTTATTATTGAGATTCAGTAAAGTATTGTAACTATAAAAAGAAAAAATGTATTTAAGCGTTAAATGTAATCTCAGGACTGGGCTATAAAAATACAAATCATTTCAAACTTTTATATAAAATTATATTATTTGGTTGAATATCATCGATATCTAGAAACTGACAAAAAGAATGAATGTCATAATACTAAATGCAATTTTAATAAATTTCAAATAATTTTGAGAGAAATAAAATATAGTATAGATAATTTAATATATATATATTGTGACCCTAGATGGCCCACAGATCACACACACACACATTCACAACATTTCAACCAACCCTTCACTCTCATTGGACGACCCTTAAGGCCGTCCACTACTTAAGTGGACGTCAGTTCACTTTTTCTCTCTCACAACAGCTCTCTCTGATCAATCACTCTTCAATCACCACTTCTCTCTCTCTCTCTTGTCTCTGACATTCACTGTTTTCTTGACATTCAAGACTTCACTTGAATTTGCAATCAATCACTTGACAAAAATCTGAAACACAATTCAAACAACATTTTTTAACAAATTTTTATTTGTATTTTTTTTATTTTAAATAATAAATTGTTTTACCGATCATTTGGTTGTGTCCACTCATTCATTCATCTCATCCACGGTCACAACTTGGCGCAGTCTTCAAGAATCGAACCATTTCACGACTGAAAAATTCAGACATCAATTCAACTCAACTCAATTCAAGTGAACACAAGAAAACAAACAACAACAATGGCTCCAAGAAAAAACAGCAGAAAAGGTCACAGAAATCAACTCAACGACACAATGAACACCAACGATGCAGACATGGCGTCGCCAACAGCATTGACTTCCGCTTCCGGTTCACATGGACTTCAAACACGTGGACAACAGAGAAGAAATGCTAGCGCCAACGCCAAACAACACATGGTCTTCAACAACGACGATGAAGAGGACAATCAATCGAATCACAGCAGATCAAGAAACACTGGCCGACTCTGCGACACATTCTCAGGCAGCGATCCATTGGTCAAAGCCGATGATTGGTTGGCTCTCTTCACGTTAGTCACACGTGGTTTCTCAGATGACGACCGCATCACAGCACTTGGACGCCATGTCACAGGAGAGGCGATGAGATTTTTGGTGCGTGAAATTGCACCACAAGCCGACTCAATAACATGGGCTGAAGTCAAAGAGAAGATGATGAACCGGTTCGCCCGTGTCATCCGTCATCCATTGACTGAGGCCATGGAACGTGAGTTGAGATCAAACGAATCCATCGAATCGTATTTCAACGACAAGAAGCGACTCTTGGATTTGGCCGAACAATCAGACTCCAATCAAGTGGCAATGCTGAACCACGGGATCACATCAACAATGACTCGAACACAAATCGCGTCTCAACGACCAAAGACTCCCGGGGAATGGTTCGCAATCGCTACATCTATCGAAGAGAGTTTGAAAGTTCGCACACAAAACCCCAGAACAAAGATCACACCAATCAACCATCTGGACACAGACAAAAACAACGACAGCAAAAAGTCTCCGACAAAGGATCCGAAAGATCCAAAGCAGTTCGACAACAAGCTACCGCCTGGCCCTTGCCCAGTTTGTAAATTGTTTGGCAAGAAAGAGATGCACTGGAAATCCGTGTGTCCAAAATGGGTCGAAATCTCAGGCACCGGTGGTGCCCCTAAAACTTCAACAACTGATGCTCCTCCAATGGCTGGCATCAATTGCCTTCAACCCTTTAAAAAGGTTGATGCGCCGAAACCCTCAACAAAAGTCGCCGCTTCATCAGCGAGCGTCCATTGCCTTCAACCAATCGAAAAGGTTGTTGCGCCGATTCATTCACCAATGAATTCAATCATTCAAACAACGGATGCACCAAAAACAGTTGGCCTTCATCACATCAAGCATGAAGAGGATCCGCTGGATCTCATTTGGTTCACCACACATGTCAATGGCAGACAAGCGAAGGCATTCCTTGACTCTGGCTCCACAATCAGCGCCATTTCCAAATCGGCCGCTGATAGAATGGGCTTGCAGTGGGATACGCAGCGCTCAATTGCCATCAGACATGTGGACGGCACCGGCCGTACCCTCGGACTTGTTGATGCAATCATTGAATTGCAAAACAAGTCATTTCAATTCAGCATTCAAGTGTTGGAGAAACTGGAGCACGACATGCTCATTGGCCTCGACTTGGCCAAAGCCGCTGCTCTGGTGGTCAACTTCGGCACAATGGTTCAACACAAGACTTTTTCTCTTCACCAACTCAGGACACCAACACCCGCACCGAGAACATTCAGACAATCAATCAAAAGGATAGTCGACACAACGGATGTTCCGTCTCAATCAAATGTTGGATCTGTCAAAGAGATTGAACAAGAGATTCAAAACACCAAAAGTTTCATTCATCCGACTCACCAACAGATCTCACAAATCATCGACAACTCATCCAAAACATACATCAGCGACAGAACTGGCTTCACATCGAAATTTTTGCATTTCGAGTTTTCATCAGCCCTTCCAACTGATGACACACTCGAAGAGGCCAGAAATCAGCCGACATTGAAGTCCAGAGCTCTGCAAATCAAGAGTCATGAGAAAAATGAAAAACAAATGAACAAACAAACCTTTGAAATTTCAGATCAACAAAGAGTTGGCACAGAACTGTCACCACATTCATCGACATCTTGTGTTGTCCTGGAAAAACTCGGAGATGAAAGTATGCGATTGGATCACTTCGACATCATCGCTGATGTTGTTGCGCGTTCATTCACAACACATTCATCAAGAGTGGCTCCAAACATTCCCCGCGATGACAACACTTTGATCCACAATCAACTTATTCATTCATCTGACACCAACACTTCCACCACTTCCTCAACAACATTGACATCTCATGCAGATTCAGCAACAACAAAGTCAACAGATGTTCATTCAAATCAAAAACACGGAAAATGTGATTCATTTTCAAAATGGATGATCACATGTCATACAAGCGCTACATTTGAAAAAGTTTGGATCACTCAAAGAACCCGAAAACACGCCAAACGCTAGCGGCCGGCGGATGTGACCCTAGATGGCCCACAGATCACACACACACACATTCACAACATTTCAACCAACCCTTCACTCTCATTGGACGACCCTTAAGGCCGTCCACTACTTAAGTGGACGTCAGTTCACTTTTTCTCTCTCACAACAGCTCTCTCTGATCAATCACTCTTCAATCACCACTTCTCTCTCTCTCTCTTGTCTCTGACATTCACTGTTTTCTTGACATTCAAGACTTCACTTGAATTTGCAATCAATCACTTGACAAAAATCTGAAACACAATTCAAACAACATTTTTTAACAAATTTTTATTTGTATTTTTTTTATTTTAAATAATAAATTGTTTTACCGATCATTTGGTTGTGTCCACTCATTCATTCATCTCATCCACGGTCACAATATATATACACTATTCATCTATATACTCTATACCTTATACATATAATGGTATATACTGTATATACACTACAATGTATTAAAAATACAAATGTGTGAAAGCAAAATGAAATGACAACTCTATGTGTGACGACTTGAATAAAGTTAGTGAAGAGAGAAAGAAAGAAAGAAAGAAAGAAAGAAAGAGAGAGAGAGAGAGAGAGAGAGAGAGAGAGAGAGAGAGAGAGAGAGAGGTTAAAAAGTGTTAAAAAATAGTATTAAAAAGTAAAAAAAACTTATATTTGTATTTTGATGGTTATGTCTCTATAAATTTAATATTGAGTGCACCGGAAAATAGCAAAAAATACACAATAAAAACTATAAATATATAAAAAATAAATAGTGTTATCTACAATTAAAATATTTTAATAAATTAAATAATTTTTAGAAAATTTAAAAAAAAATCTGTTCATAAACAATGTTAATATTGTTTACTTAGTATTTGTCTTAACTGTAAAATAATATAATTCTTGATAACTAAATAAACTTAATTAACTAAATATTATTAATACTATCAATAAATTTTTAATGTGCAACAAAATACATACATTTTATAACAACTCTAATTTAACTATATATTGAGATTTATAGGCAATTTTTAAGAAAAAGTATAGTATAATAATAAATATTTCTATACAAATCGATTACTAACAAATTTTCTAGAATTTTTCCAATGAAAATTTATTAGAAATTTCTATTTTCCCATTTATAGAACTTTTCATTTTATTGCAATTATTTGCTAATATTAGTAAATAAGTAAAAAATGTTTGGCAAAGAAATACTTCTTAAAAGACAAATTAAGAACAAAATTAAGAGTAAATTTGTTTGTGATATGAGTTTCACATTATTTTTATTATTATACATATTTTCTATATCTATATACTTAACACAATATTATGTGAATGTATGYCTTTAAAAATATGACTAACTTTATCGACTAAACTAAATGCCAAAAGAGGAGGAATGTCTGCGCAAAAGAGTGTCATTGAAAGCCAGGGCTCCGGTATGTGATGTATGAATGAGATATAAGAGAGAGAGAGAGAGAGAGAGAGAGAGAGAGAGAGAGAGAGAGAGAGAGAGAGAGAGAATATGTGTTTTTTGCCAAACATTAGATTTCCTTTGGAAGCCCAGGAAAGTAGTGTTTCAAACATATATTCAAGTGTTGTGTTGAAGCTCTGGTGAAGCCATTTGTGTGAATCGCTGGCCGTTTAAATAATTACTGATTTAATAGCTACACACACATACACTCACTCACTATACAGTACTGTATATACCTTATAAAGTAGTGTATATACTGTACTTAATATATATGAATGGTTAGAGATATGCATAAAGAAAATAAAAATATAGCATATTTTCACAGTTATCTCACAATTCAAAGCAAATGCTTTGTGCGTTATATTAAACTATTTTTATTTATATATAATATAATATAATAAGAGCTGCAAAACACTCGTCTCATATCTAATCAAAATCTCATACTTTATAAAACATTTTCTACACTCTCTTCTGAATTAACATTTCAAATAAAATATTGTTTTATTATTTATCTAAAAATTGTTTACTAAAATCAAATAAGTTTTTTATAAATCACTCACTCTATATATAAATAAATAATAAATTCAAATTTTCATTTTAAATAAATGTTTATTGTTATTATTATCTTATATATAAAATAATTCAAAATTAACAAAAAATAGTCAATTGTTTATACATCATTATATTCAAAAAAGTTTAAAAATAACATTTTATTTTAGTCTATATTTTATAAAATTACAAACTATATATATATATATATAGTAAATGTTGAAAACATTTTTATTGATGCTATAATATTGATAATGAAATTCATTTACATAATATGGGTTCAAATACAATATGTAAATATTTTACTTAAAAAAAAAAGATTTCTGTTTTCACAATATTATAGTTTAAGCTCTTTATTCTTTTCTGTATATCTTTTAAATTGTATTAAATTAAATGCTATTTAAATAAATTTATTTCTAAATTAATATCAGTCTATAAATCTTATTATAAGTAAATTGTGAGTAACATGTTAAACTATTACAAACTGTAAATTAAATTAATTATTATATTATATAATATTAATGAGATCTATTGAATTAAGTATTTTTGGTCAAATATTAAATAAAATAATATAAACTGTATGATTATAAAAGTTTAGATAAGGTTAAATAAATAAACAATTACAAACTATCTTAATATTAATTTTAATGCAATTATGTTAAATATAATTAAATATATATTCTATAAACATCTTTTATTAAATATATTTTAAACATTTTATTTAGTATTAGATTACTATATATATATATATATTTTAGCTATTAAATAAGTAAATATTATATAAAAATAGTGTATTAAGCTTTTGTTATGCAAATAATAGTATAAAGTTTAAAGAAAATATTTAAATTCAATTAAAGTTATATTCACACTATAGAGTTATAATATCGATTGTGTTTCCAAATGTCTAAGTTTACAAATTGATATATTTTTTTAATAAATTTATTATATTTTAGTAAAGATATTTCTTAATAAATTGAGTATATTTTATATGCAATAGTATTATAGTAAAACTATATTATTACTAAAACGAAAACTATATTGTATTTAAGGATTAATGTTTTAATTTAGATTTTTATTAAAATATGTTTGTAATACTTATGCATTTATGTGATTATATGAATATATATATGCATTCAAATTATCTGTAATACTATTGTTTTATTAAAATAATTATTCAAATCACTTTTACTACAAGGTGCTAAATACTAAATAAAGTAGAAATATCATACAAATAATACTAATATGCAAAACTATAAAAATATATTATAATTCAATATATATTTAAATTTTTTTGATAATGTTAAATAAAAAACAATACTATGATAGAAATATATTTCTATTTTTATTTATTTACTAATTAAATATTTTATAAAATTTTAATAAATTGTTTTTGACATTTAAGTTACAACAAATAAATCTATTTTATATTCTAATAAAAAACAAACCAAACTTACCAATTATGTGAGTAGTTTAACCAACAATTAATTATATGACAATTGTTTAATATTKWTTCTAAATAGTAAAAATACAAATATAATCATTAATATTATGTATTAAAAAATCACACAYTACTATAACTATTTTATAATAATTATATAATATTTACTAATGAAATAATAAAGTTTAAAGAATTATATTTTCATATAATTATTATACTATAATAAATTTAATTATTCAAAAAAATTTAAAGAATTTTATAATATATATATAAATTAAAATAATTTTAATAAAATAGCATATTTATTTGAATAATTGAAATATATTGACAATTATTTTTTTAAATATTGTTGTTTATCAACACATATGTAAAACAATGGTTTATTATTATGTACTTATTTAAATACATACACTCAACTCAATATTATTATACAAAAAGTAAAATATTTGATATATCTTTATCAATATTATTGAAGTATTATTATTATTTGTTTTCATAAAATCTTGAAAGTAACTTATTTGGTATTCAAAACATATAATAAGTCTATTTTTTATCAAAACCCGTAAAACTATTGGAAAGTGAATCCATTGAAATTTAAAAATAAAGTATATTATCAAATATATGTTAAGAAGATATGGTAAATATAAATAATTCTAAATACGGAATCAATTTATAATAATAAGTGTGTATTTATTGTGTATTTATTGAATGAATAAATTTTAAACAGAAGTTATTTAGAAATGTTTTAAAATCAAATCAAATAATAGAATTCAAAACTAAAAGACAAGAAAATATAGAATACAACCATTGAATTGAATTTATTTTTTTGATACAAACTTTGTTTGCATATTATTAGACAAATGGATAGTATTGTCTCGTATATCATATTATAATTTTTGAAAAAAATGCTCTAAAATATACATCTTATACATACAAATGTTAATAATATTTAAAAGTTTGCAAACAATTTTATTTTTTAACAACATTTTTAAAGATTCAAATACTTATTAAAGATTATATAACATACTGTGCATTAATTTAAATAATTTATATGTCGAATATATTATTAATATTTAATACATAATTGTGTATAAAAAAATTGTATAATTTAAAATTTTACTGTACTGTAAAAAATAAATGTTAGGTGTGATTTATGATAAAATATTATTTATCCATAAAGTAAAGTTAGAAAAATAATAATTTTAATTAGTAAATAAATAATCAAATATTAAAATAAATATAATAATTTATTATTATTATTATTACCAGTACTACTACTACTACTACTACTACTACTACTACTACTACTACTACTACTACTACTACTACTACTACTACTACTTTTGTTGTGCTGATACTATTAAAACAGACGTAAATTATGAAATGAATAAAATATAAATATATAAATCAATAATTTGAATCAATAAAAATTTTAAAACTACGTATTTATATAAGTAAAAAAGCCAATAATATAGCCAAAAGATAAAATCTAAAAATATTTTTAAATTAAAGGTTACAAAATTATAGTGTAATACATATTTACTATAAAAGCACTAAAAATTTGATTCAATATACTGTATGCACTTTAAATACATATACATTAAAACTTGCAAAAAATTAGACAAAAATACATTAAAAATCATAAACATTTATGAACCACTAATGTTACTTAATTTAAATATAAAAGTTATTTGTTTTTAATTTTTCAAATATTACATATGTCTAGACTCTAGACTAAAGTATAATTCATCAATAATTAATACTGCAAYTATTGATTCATTTGCTAGAATTCAACAAAAACATAATAAATCATAATTATTTTATATATTTATTTATTTTGTTTAAAATAAATATAAAAATAGTACTTTTTTCAATTACAATTTTTCTTTATTATGCTTAGTATATAATATTTACTATATCATATATAAGTGTTTTTATACACTAATAATAATGCATGTTAAAAATCTGCTTTTAAAATCTCATTTTAATATTAACTTTAAATTTTGTTGACATTGTACTGTCATTGTTTTTAATCTTATAATTATAAAAATACATTTTATGCAAATAAAATATTTGAATATACAAACAACACAGAAAAAAAATTATAATATTATAATATATTTGCAAATGTTCTTAATTTTGGAAACACTATTTTATTATTAATGATTATTAATATAACTACACATTTTAATAACTAATAAAAAAAAAATGCTATTAAGATAAAATAATTATTACTCTCACTTTTTTTAATTAACAAAATTTATGTTTTTATTCACTCTACTGTGAACTATCATATGATATATATATATATATATAAATAATTTACAAAATAACAAAATAGACAACAACACATAGTAAAACTAAATACAGTACTATATTAATAGACATAATGTATAAAACTATTATTTAATATTTTTTAATATATGCAATGCATTTGTCAAAATCTCATACAATAAAACTAAACCAAAAATGAAATATCAAAATAACAACAATAATAAATAAATAAATAGCAATATCATTTGTATATATAATTTACTGTATAATAACGTATATAATGATTGTATTGATTTACATTAATTTACAAGTTTAAAATTTGTTGTGTATTTTGTTTCATATTACTATAATAAATAAATTATATCATTATAAAAAACCGTTAATTTAATAAAGCTAAGAACTCARTTTTAAATTTTATCAATAAATATTTATCACTTATAAAAATTGATGATTTTTTAAGAATAATGTTTTGTATATACAATATATATATATATATAGGTACAGTATATTTTAATTATTAATAAATATTTTTTTAATAATAAACAGCATTTTATTGTCAATCAGTAAAATATGTCTTTAAAGAAAACGAAATATTTTTATAGTTACTGTCAAACGAGTTATTTGTCTTAACAATATGTAATTATTGATTGTTTAATATTAATACAATGAAAGTTAACATTTACAAGTAAGTGTYAGTAAAATCAYATATATGTCAAAATATATTTGTCCAATCACTTTCACTCACTCATGCATATCAAAAAGTTTTTTTTGTATAAAAAATAGATAAAATAACATATTATAAAGTATATCTTCTATGTATAATAAATGAATAATGAAAAGTTTATATAAAAAATTTATTGTTGAAAGTAACAGACTTTGTATTATAAATTCAATATTATTGTATATTATAATAACTTTTACTAAATAAAAATTTGTGTACAGCATTGCATTTACTATTATAATTTTAATTTATTTTTGTACATTAATATAGAATATTGAAATTTACGATTTTAATTACATGTTTTTTATTTTTAAAACTGATATCTTAAATAAGCTATTTGTTTTTGCTGTTAGTTATTTGGTTATATAAGTTAAAGTGCAAATTTATATTAAAAATTTATAATCAAATTAAAATCAAAAATAATTATATTAATTATCAAAAATAAAATAGTTATAAAAATTACATATTTTTTCAAAGTTAAATATTTATTTCTGAAAAATATATTTATTTCTATACAATTTATATAAAAATTATTAGTATTATAAGAGAGAGAGAGAGAGAGAGAGAGAGAGAGAGAGAGTATTTAAATTAGTGTTCTTTAATAGAACTCACAATTAAATTGATAATACATTGCAAACTATAGTTTAAAAATTAAAACTTTTATTTTCCAACAAAATTTGTTTCTGAAAACTATCAAAATAATTGTTATATACAGTAGTATTGAATTTGTTTAGTTAAATAATATAATTCAATTGTATGGCTTGTTGTCTAATAATTAATTAAATTAAATTAGGGTTGGCTCATTTCAACTAATCTTTTTAGTATTCAACACAAAAAAATAACTAAATTATGTTTGTCTCACATAATTTGTGAATATAAATTAGTGAATACCTAAATTTATCATGATACAATTGAGTGCCATTGCAAGCTAAGCAAAATAACACAAATTTATATAAACAGCAAAAATGATAAACGAGTAATACAGTTAAACTAATTGTTATGACGGGTATTACAATACAATAGTTTTGACTATAAACTGATTATACAATTTTTTATTACAATAGTTTTTTATTAAACAAAGTTAACGATCTATTGATATATGTAATAACTGTACAAAAAAACTAAAAGCTATAAAACTATATTCTTTAAAAAAAACTACTAAAATATTATCGATTCATTTGATAATATGTTAGACATAACCTTGCAGTGAATGCACACATATTTTTTCACTGACACTACAATCAATGTTTTCAATACTTTTTATATATTTTTGATAGAATTTATGTATTACTTTGTTCAACAAATATAGTAAATCTTTTGCAATTGAGACCTATTTTGAAGCATTTGAATGTCGTAACAAATACAATGACAGGATTTATATATATATATATATATACAGTATATTGTATATGAGTTATACAATAAACAAAAATATACTATTTATTGATATTATGAAAATTTATAGATATATAATTGAATTCAGACAACTTATTCATTTTATGTGATCATTACTTATAGTCATCTAATAAATATGAATGTAATAAAAAACATTTTACATTTAATAGCTTTAGTCCAAAAATAAATAAATAAAAATATTTACAAATATTTATATAAATTTTTCAACATTAAAATAAAAATTTAATGTATTTTACAAAATAAAAAAAATATTTAAATATTCATTTTATTATAAATAATTTTATTTAAAAAAAATCAAAGTTATATTCAAACATTTTTAGAAAATATACATAAAATATAAATTAAATAAATAAATACTATTCTCATACATTTTTATTAAATGAAATTTTATAAATTGTATAAATCATTTAACTAAAAATATGTAAACTAAATTGTATCATAATATAGCAATTATCTATAAAATATAAAATTGAATTTTGAAAATAAATTTTATTATATAAAACTATCTATTTCACTGAGTACTAAATTTATTAAATACAATTTAGCAATTTATATCTTAAATAAAATAATATATAACAATATAAAACAAATTTATATTTCAATACTTTATATACAGTATATATATATATATATATATAAATACTATATTTTGTTTGTAAATATTTATATATAATAGAGTATACGGTAGACACAAAAATAAATAATAATATTCATATTGTATTAAATATATTTCACTATTTTATGACATACTTTACAAAAATGAATACAATATTCTAATGTTATATGAATTGAATAAATAAATAGTTTTGAATTGCATTTTTATGTTATATACTTATAGAAAAAAACTAAATTTTGATTGTTATGACACAGACGACTATTTTCATATAATGTTATATTAATACAGTATATAAATAATACATAATATTTTCACTGTTCTAAAGATGTAAATATTAAAATTATATTATAAAATACATTTACAAAAAAAACTTTCATTTAATACTCTTATTAATTTTGATTATAAAAATATTAACCTTATATATGATTTAATTTATCTATGTTTTATATTTAAATGATTAAACTTATAAAATATAATTTATAAATTAAAATCCCATGCTTTAATTAAAAAATATTAATAGTCATTAATATAAGATTAAATAATATATAACATTATACAAAATTTATATATTTATAATATTTATAATATTTATAATTTTCAGAAACAATTTTGATAAAAAAAAAATTAAACACTAGTCAAGTGAATTCGTATCAATTAATAGTTTATTAATATAATATCTTTTACCAAATTTCAATTTTGAGATACAGTACCTCWAAAACCGGATCCATTACATCCAATTTTAAGGTATGTTATACTTTTTAATAAACATATTATAGTAATATAAATTATTTTAATTTATATTAATACTTAAAAGATATTTACCAAAAACAAATTAAAACCCTTTTCATAATGATTATATATATAAATCTGCATCAATATAAATAATGTCATTAAAAGTTTGTTGAAAGTAATAAAAAACAATGTTTGAAATTAAATTAATTTGTTTTATTTATTATATAAATAATTTAATTCAATATTATTTTATAAATTTAATTATAACTAGATTATTAATAATTAAAGAAAATTATTACAACCATTAAATTAATACATTTTAACACATTGTTCACAAATAGATTTACAAAAAAAAATTATTTGATAATATAATACAGATATTTAATAACATTGTATAGAAATCAAAATATTTTAATGTCAAATTAGTAAATAGTTAATACAAATAAATTTTTATAAACCCAGACATTGATTGTTTGCGTTAAAGTCCAGTCAAACTATAAACTGTTTACAGTATAACATAATAAATGATATGAAATAAATCAATTTTAAAATCTTAATGCAAGCTTCAAATAAAATCATGAATTTTTAAACAAAATTCACTATATTTTCTTTTTTATATTTTTGTTATACAGTATTTTAAATTAAATTAAAAATTTTTATATAATATACTGGTTGTCTATATTTGTGACGTTTGTTGTGTAAAATATTATAGAAATAGTATATTAAATATAAAATCTAAGTGAATATACATAAATTAAATACAGTATAATACATATTGTATATAAAAAATAAAAATTTGTATAATTTAATTTTGTACAACAATAAAACAATATCTAATGATTTATATATAAACTTTATTGTTGGTTGCATATAATTTAAATTAAATTACATTTTTGAATATAATTTAGAAATTTTTGTAATGTTATTCTAAAATTACAGTTTATTTTTTTTATTAAAAACATGAACCTAAATTAAACTAAAACATTTTTGAAATAATTTTAGTTTTTAATTAATATCTTAATTTTTATAATAAATAAGTTATAATTAGACCAACAAAAATAATTTATTTATTAATTATATTGAACACAATGCTGTAACGAAACAAATAAAATAATTTACATTTTAAACTAAAATATAAATATATTTATTGTGTTTCTGATTTCATATGAAATTTAAAGTCATTAGTGTCATAGCCTTTTATGTTTGTTACTAAAAATTATTGCATATAAATATTTATTTTTATTTTGTGCTCCCAATGTACAGTATATGTACTATACTGTATGTATCCAATGTATAATAGCTAAAATAATTTTAATAAATTCAGTGAAATATTCAATCCATTGTTTTGGTATAATATCTATTATAATATTATATAATATAAGGTTTAAAATTCAAAGAATTTGTGTGAAAATTTTCTGTGACATTAAAAATAGAGAAAACAATGAGTGGAGACAAATAATGTCAAGAAAATGTAAATTAATGTTTGAAATTCATATTATAATATAATATATAAAATAATAAAAATAAAATTAATCAATTGTAAAATTAAATATATCTATATAAAGCAATAATTAAGATTTATATTTTGTTTATAACGGAGCAAACAATCTACTGTATATATTAATGTTTATAAGAGATACTATTATATAAATAAATGACTGAAAAAATTAAATAATAAATATAAGAAACTATTAAAATATTTTCTTAGAATAATCCTAAAAATAAATATATATTTTTTAAAATTTCAATAACATTACAGTCATTTGCAAACAACTGTAAAATAATTTTGTTTATGAAAAATATTGGTATTATTTATTAATTATATCAATATAATTAAAATAATGATAATAAGTAAATAAGAAACTAAAACTTTTTTAATGTCACTTTCTAAATATTACATAAAATAAAATATAATAATTATATATAATAAATACGTTATTGAAATAATATTTTATAAAACATAAGTAATTATTATTCATAATAACAATTATGAAAAATTATAAATATTTCACTAATTATATAATTATCATAAAAATAATATTTGATTTGCCATAATATGGTATTTATTAGTCGGAAACAACTAAAATATATCTTTAATACAATAGATTAATCTATAAACGTATAATACGTTAAAATTGAATCTTTTATTACAAAAATTTCTATTTTATTGATAAATTTATTAATAACTAAAGTCTATTATTTCAAATTACATTAATTTATTAAAATTTATTTAATTATTTTAAACACAAAACTATTTAATAAATTTTTAGTAAATTTTTAATATCTTACAGTATATTATCAATATTATTAAAACAAGCAATTTATTTCTTTTAATATGTTATTACATTAAACATAATTATTAAATATATCATAAAATAAAAAAAAATTGATAAAAAATGATCGGTTGAAATGATTGGTTAGTTCACAGGAATTTAATTATTTGTATCTGAAAAGAAAAACTCATCCGATATATAAAAATATAACATATATTTGATATAAAAAACTAATAAAATTAATATTTCATGTTATTTGAAAATTATGATAAACTCCTATTTCTGAGTAATTTTTAGTTCGTGTTTCATAGAAAATAAAATATAGTTTCCATTATTGATATTTATATTTATTATATATATTATATTTACTGTACAAATATTCTAAATATTTAATTAAATTATTTAAAAATTTTTATATCTATAATTTAATATAATAACTAGTAAAAATTCATGTTTATTAAATATAAAAAATATAAAATACAACTAATAATTAAATAATTTGTAATTAATAAACAAAAAGTTATTTTGCTTATTGTTAAAAATTTAATTTCTGATTTCTTAAAAAAATTTGTTTACAACATTTATCTATATTAAAATGTCAAATAATTTTAAAATATATGATAATAAAACAAAAAAAAAGTAATCAATAATGGGTCAAAAGCTATTTTTATTTTCAAATATCTAAAAAGTATGTGAATTTATGGCATAGTTTTTGGTAATTTATTTTGTTTTCAAATTTTTTCAATGTAATAATTTTTCTATATTTTTGTCAAAACGCTATTTGATATAATCTATATATTTTTCTATATATGTGGACAGTATATGATTAGCTCAGGGCTACTACTATTACTACCAGTCTTCTCTTCAATAGCTCTGGTATCTCCCATTTTAGATGATATAAATATAATTTATTTTCTATAATAAAAAATATTTTTTTTAACAATACAACACTATAATAACCAAAAAACATTTATTTTTAAGTTAAATATTTCAAGAGTTAACCCATATTTATAGTTTTTTTGTTGTAAAAGTTTAAACTTTGTCATTCAACTGATATCAATGCCATATCATATTAATCCAAATGGTATTATGTATTAAAAAATAATATTTTGAAACTTGATAAAAATAATCACAAAATAATTAGTTGAATTTTTACACTACTACTGTAATATGATATTTATATATTTATATAACACTATTTTTAACTATTTTRTTWTGCATAAAATAAATAAATTATATTTATAGTATTTTGTTTATATTAAACAAACAAATAATAGTAATTATATTATTAAACATTTTTATGCAAATGATATACAATATCAAGTTTAATTATAATATACGAATCTCTACTCAATATACAGTACTATATATATATTTGCTTAAATTTCTGTTATTAAAATATATTAATATATTGATTAAAATATTTAATTAAAACTGTGTTAAACATTGTATAAATAATATAAAGTTAAATTTCTGATTTTAATTAGATTTTTTATATTAATAAATATATATATGTATATGTGTTAATTTAGAAAACATTTAATTATAATTATTATTAGCAACATATGATTTTATAACTTTAACTAATAGTAATGAGATGTTATAAAATGAAAATTTACTTTATATATGATATATATAAATTATTGTAAAATGTATTAAAAACATTATTTAACTAAAAATATTACTTAATATACAATATAATAATATGTATATTCTGTACTATATTTATTATCTAGATTTATGTTATTAGTATTTATTAAATATGAATAAAATCAATATAATAAAACAATTTAAGTTATCATTTTGAATTAACTATAAAAAGGTTACTTTATATAACCAAAACCAATTTTTTTAATTAAACCAACTGTTCAATTAATAGGATTCATGTTTTCTCATTAAAATATAAAAATAAAAGTTTTTATACCAGATTTAAAGTGTAATCTATTAAGTATTGGTAAACAATAAGTCAATAGAAAGTTGGATTCACTTTTTCCTCTTCAGTGACACATTGGCTTAGAGCACATGTGATGCAAAATACTAATTATTTTGAGTTTAAACAAACACTAAATATAAATAAAATATATTATATCTAAACTGTATATATATATAGTATAGTATAAATTATGTGTATATATATATATGTCTAACTGGGTTATAGTTGTTAAGTTTTAATTAAGTATAACATCATTAAGGATCAAACGATCAAACATTTTAGCGACACTATCAGTCTTAGTACTGAATATTTAAAAATTATATTATTTTTTATTAATTTATTAGTAATAATAATATAAATAAATTTTGTTAAATTAAAGCAACCATTAATAATAATAATAATATTTAGTTGAAAATATCAAAATAATTATTGATTTTTATAATAATTTGTAATATATATTATATTAAATATTATTATTAAAATCTAATTTTACAATATTTACATTAGTTAAATATTAAGAATATTAGATACAATCAGTGAGAATGCTATATAGCATTGCCAGAAACAAACTTGAATTACTTAGACAGTCATATTACACTGTTATCATTTATAATTAATTATAATCAGGTATAATTTATAAATTTTAATTTCACTTACAATATATATATAACACATATATATAAGCCAAAGGTGCTTTGAATTTGAAATTAAATATTAAATACATTATAACATAGAGATTGAATAAATACTGTAGAATCATGTTTTATTACAAGAAATTATTTTTAACAGACAATGAGTGTTAATATTATATAATCTATTTGTTAGTCTATAATTTTTTATCAAACATTTCTATATATAATAAAATTTTTATATTTATTGCAACATGAACAATTTAAAATAATTTTGTTGAAAAAATAATATTTTATCTTGAAATATCATATAATCACTGATAGGGAAATATATATATATATATATATATATATAGTTATAATAGATATAAATTTAATAGCATATATTGTGTCTTTAAATAAAAGAATAATATTTTATCTATAAAAATAAATGTCTCGTAAACTTCATGTGAATTATTTTTTTAGGAAAAAAAGTTATATATATTTATAAATTTAAATAAGTGTATATACTTACAAACATATATACTATATACGACATAAAATAGTATATAGTATATACACATATAAAATCATGCCATTTAAAAGGTTTTTTAGTTTTATTTTGTTTAAAAATAAATGGCAAATGAAATCCTATTGCAGAGCATTATTTATTATATGTGTGTTAAATATACCATTAATTTTATCAATTACTGGTAAATGTGGTTTCAAAATAATGGTTTCAAAATTATTTAGCTAACTAACATATTTAAAAATGCAATATTAACAATTCAAAATTAATTTTATTAATTATTACATAGATATTGTATTTTAAAAATAAATCATACAATATAGTTGAGAAATAAATTAAACATTTGAATATTTAAATTTTATTTCTTAAGTGTAAATAAAGATAATATTGTTTGAAACTAAAAATATTAATATTCGACTACAAGAAAAATTATTTAATCAATGAATTTGATTATATATTTTATTGAATTTTGACCACAAGATATAAAACTCACAATATATAGATAAATAGTTAAAATGGACAAATTGTGTGTATGTGTGTGTGTGTGTGTGTGTGTGTGTGTGTGTGTGTGTGTGTGTGTGTGTGTGTGTRTGTGTGTGTATGAAGTATTATATTCATTGAGTAAATGTATGTTAAATTAAATTTTAAGATATATCACATGACAAGCATTGGACAAATGATATAAATATAAGGATCAGCAAAATGCATGAAAAACAGTGTTTTATAGTATTTTTAGCGAAATACGAAACTTTGGTTTTTCTTGTTTAAAAAGATTACACTTTTCTTAAGAAAACACTCATTAAATTCATTCATCTTTTTGTTTTTTCACTACATTTATGTGTAAAATCTATATCTATATATAAATTATAATAAAAGCGTCGATAGACTCAACTTTTTAAAATAATATTTCATTGTTGTTGTTGTTGTAAGACTTTATTGAGAAGCAATTGAAAGTAATCATCAAAAGTTAAACTATTGACGACAATATAATTTATATAATATATTTATATATGTTTTCGTATAATACAATACTGTACTGTACTGTAGTGACCAATTCATATACAAACTAAGTTTTTCAATTTAACTTTTGAATACCATCTATTAACTTTTACTCTCTCTCTCTCTCTCTCTCTCTCTCTCTCTCTCTCTCTCTCTCTCTTTCTTTCTTTCTTTCTTTCTTTCTTTCTTTCTTTCTATCTCCTCTTTTACATACACCAGACAACAACAAAAAACATTATTTGTGATATTAATACAGTTTATATAATTTTTTTAGAAATTTACTAATTTGTATAAAAAGCAATACAATTAGTTTTCTTTGTTAATATATATATATACTGTATATATATATCTCTTTCTTTCTCTCCCTATCTATCTATCAATCACTCACTTAAATACTCAAAAACTCACTATTTTTATATAATACTAAAGAGTAAACGAATCTCGAAAAATCGATTTAATCTCTCTTTTATCACTTATACAGTATAAATGACACCAAAAAAATGAACACAAAAAGAGAAACAAAACAACAAATATAAAAACTATTTTTAACAAAAATATATTTAACAAAATAAAGTAATTTAATATATATTGTATATAATTTCAAGTATTGTATTGTAATATGTGATTCAATGAATAATCAAAAAATGAATGCTATAATGATATAATGTATGTGACCTTTCATTATAGGTGTGAAACAATTGTAATATTTATAACAAAATAATAAAAAACAATTGTCTGAAATATATAAATTTGTTGTTTTCACAAATCAATAACAAAATCTCATTTGATATAATGTTGAAATCTCATTGAAAGTAAAGTTTCAATTGTCTCATTGAAATACACTCATAAATTTCAAATAATAAATATAATGATAAAATTTAATTTACTTATACTCACACTGTATTGTCATTGCATTGCATTGAAAAAAGTCACTTAAATTAATTAACTTTCATTAGAAATCACATATCATTAAATGTGAAACACAATAACACATAAATTTCCATTCAATTCATTCACTCTATTATAATGTATTTTTTCAACTCATTTGCAACACAACACACACACACAAACTTAGTTGTGTGTAATTTTATGAAAATTTAATCAAAATTAATAAATTGTTTATCCAATACAAACAATAACTAAATACTGTATATTTCTACTAATGTCAATATTGCAGTCATATATCGCATATAAAACTAAACTATTAATAAATTAATTAGTCAATAAATGTTTGTTTATATCAATACATACAAAATAATGTATAAATAATAAGAATATTCTTTATATAACTAACAGTATTTTATATCAATAATTAGATTTTATAGAATTTTAATAATTTCTAACACTATAATAGAAATAATTGAAATCATATGAAATGGTTAGATTAAAAGCACCCACATGTAAGTAAATGAGTGGTAAAAATTGTTGCATTTATTAACTTAAAAACAGCCACAACTGCCTACAACAGAAACATTAGGCTAAATATACTATTTCTATGTTATACATAATAAACAATTTTAATAATAAATAATATCATAAATTTTATTTAGTTAGTAATCAGTTGGCATAATCGTTACGTCAACCCTTTAATAGGATTATAGTTAATAAACCGTATATTAAGTTCGTTATGTAATATAACGGTTACCATAATATTGTGTTTGTAATTCTCTATTAAAAAACATATGATGTTATTGTATAAACATATTGTGTTTTCTGTTTGCTAAACAATATTCTTGCATTGAAAACATATAAAAATTATGTATTAAATTATTTAATGATATTTTTCTATTATATTTTGTAATATTACAGTAAACTAATTTACTAATAATAATGTATATGAACTAAAATAACTACCGTATAGTATAATATTGTTTTATATATTTGATTTATATGGTTGATTTATTCAATGGTTAATATTTACATGTAATCGAGAATACACTAGAAAATAATATCATTATAAATACAATATAAAAATAATTTTATATATAAATAATTTATCATATATATATATATATAATATTTCCAATTTAATATTTTATCAAAATACTACATTTACATATTTAATAAATTTAATTATATAACTACTAATATTAGTTTATTTTTATAATTAAAGATTATTATAAAATTATAGTGGGAGCGCCCACTAACTTTTGTTTATCTTGTATATACAGTACATTTACAAACAGTATATATTTATCGTATATACAAGTGTTTGCAATACATTAATTTTATATTATGAAAAACTATTTATATTAGGAATAAAAAATAATTACACATTAAAATGGATTACTATATATCATATATTACATATACAGTACTGTATATATTATTATTGTAAAAATAGTGTGTTGTGTGATAACATTTTTAAGTAATTAAAGCAATTAAAGTAATTGTTTATAAGTAACTACACACTAACCTAAACACTTGACATTCAATTATTAAAATACCATTATTTTAATATTACATTAAATTGATAGACTATTATTCATTGAGAAAGTTATATAAAAATTATTTATTTTTTTGTAATGCTATTATAAGTGTTGTATTTTTTTCGGGTAAATTTATAATATATTAACCAAACTTTGATAATTATATTTAAGACTCGTATTTTTAAATTAAAAATATATTAATGTTATTAACAATTAGTAGAAGTAAATTTAATATTAGTTATTATTGAATATCTTAATTATAATTATATTTAAAATATAGTTAATTGATTTGATTTAAAAATACTTGACAATTGTAAGTACAGACAATACTGGACACAATTGCAAAAAACTGAACTATCCTTTTAAATATTGGATGTAAAGTACAGTACAACAACCATATATACAATATGATAGACAGACAGTTAGACAAAAGTAAATTATGAGCCAAAATGTCGAAACAAATGTGAAGATAAAAGAAAGCGAAAGTTGACTATCAGTTTTGTCATTATATATAAATTAATCAATTTTTCGTATCAAATATGAGTTTATATCTCTAATGACACAATAATTTGTTAGTAATAGTATTGAATTTCGTTGGCTGTCTATCATTGGCACCACTACTACACTACTATTACTATTACGACTACTACTCCGTTGATCAGTTGACACACATTATCGTAAACACACAAATGGCTATTAATAATGGTCAGCATTGGACTAATGTTTAAATCGATTAATTGAATGGCATATTATTTGTTAACTTAATCTCCATATCTATTAAAATTTGTCATTTACTATAACACCCATTAACATAACAATACAATAGACTGTTTCTAATATAGCCAGTGGTCAAAACAAATCTAATTTAATGTATAAGTTTATATACTGTATATACACAATTCGTATATATAATATAGACTATTTTATATTTTTATATTATCTATATTAACATTTGCATTATATCAAAAGCAACAATAAAAAAAAGTGAAACTCATTCTTTAAATTTAGTCTATTTTTTATATCAATTTATTTAAATATRTATATATATATATTGTTATATTTTACATTACATAAAATTGCTTCTCATTTTACAAGAAATAAAGGCATAATATTACTCACAAATAATAAATATTATGCAGATTATGATGATATGCACAGCGAGAGTAAAGGATGGCATGAAATTTAAATATATAGACATAAATTTTTTCCCAAATGTTTGTCAATTTTTTTTTATTTTACAATAAAATTGTTTTGTGTATTTTTATATTTTGTTAAAAATATGAATATTGTGTTTTATATAAAATATAAATATTTTGTTTTATCTATTAACTTATATTTTACATACTATTCTATATATATGATATTTATTATTATAAATTAGTACATATGGAGCACATCTTAATGTCAACATATATACAGAGAATATAATAAATATATTCAATAAAAAACATTTTTATGATATTTCGTAAAATAAAAAATCAAAATTTAATACTTTATTAAAACAAATATGTGTCTCATCTAAATAATTGCTATATGTTTTATAGTGGGATAATATTATTAGATAAATAATATTTTAAAATGATATTAAATATCAACAAAATTTGTATTAATTTTATATGCATATTAAATTTAAACATAAGAGTAAATAGAAAAAACTATAAAAAAAATTAATCATTAATTTGAATTATATTTGCTTGAGATAATTTGTGTGTATATCTAAAAAACTTACATTTTAATGCCTAAAACACAATAACATTTTTGAAATTAATATTGCATTTTATATTAATTATTATAAGTTTTTAGTGATTATTGTTTACGAGAAGTAGATAGTAGTTTAATGTAACGTTAATTATAAGCAAAAATAAATAAATATCAATTAACCTTATTTTTGAAATAATAAACAACAAAAGTTTTTGAGGTTTTTTTTGTTTACCTAAGAGTGCTTCAACTTTTAATACCATTAATGCTATTAGTATACGGGTTTTAAACTATATATACATCAAAGTAATAAATTTTTATTATATTTATTAAATCTTAAAAACTTAAAATAATGGAAATTATTGTATAAAGTATACTATAAACTATACAAAAAAAATACTTAATTAAGTTATAATATATTGTACATACAGTACTATAATATTTATATATATATACATAAGTATTATATATAAAATTTTCAGTATATTTAAGTTAATATGTGGAAATATTAATTATAATAATTAAAAACAAATATAATTTTGTAATAAAGTTTATGAATGTTATATACAGTATGTGGAGATTATCAATTAGTTTATAATTAGATTAAATTTGTTGTATAGTATTTTTACAAACACAACTACTATAGTTGTTGTAGTAGTTTATAATGTTTGCACTGTTAAATATATGACAAAAACAATTTTATTTTCATATTTTATTATTTTCTCTAATTAATATATATTATATTAGAAAATATTTTGAACTTAAAATAACATTAAAAATTTAATAATTCTCAAAGTTATTAATTGATTTAGACAATTACCAATAATACATTATAAATTATAAAAACAATTATAATTATATTAAAATATTATAAATGTTTGAATTGATAGATATTAGTGTTTAACTATTATATGTGATTTTATCCACAAATATAATGTATTAAACTTGTCATAAACTGACATTTGGCTATACATTTGGCGTCTCTTTTGGATATTTGATTGTTTTGTTGCACAGCTTTTGACATTTAAGACATCGACGTGTTGTTTAACTACTACTGTATATATAGTATAACTTATATAAATAATATTATAGTACAGTATAATCAAATCTATTGGCACTTTACAGCTTAACATATAGGGTATCCATCCTTTTATGATATGTTTGATTGAAATGAATGCCAAATACAGAAATGAAAGTTTTTTTGGCTATAAAAACAACATTCAAGAAAAAGCAACAAAACTATACTATCAATACAATTGATATACAAATAAAAATTGCTTATTGCAGCCATCGATGATGTCTATTATATAGTTAAGATACCGATTGACACACAAATTCAATTGAATAACACAAACATATTGATATCAATAAAATGTTTGGGGTATCACTCATTTAATCAATGAAATTGTTGTGTATATATATATATATATATATATATATATATATATATATATATATATATATATATGTCTTTGATTATTAAAGATTTGTAAATCTATTAAATAATAGGAACAGTCAGTCAGGTTTGTAGTACTACTCGAAGCTCTAGTATTGCCATAAAAAGTCAATTCAATTGATTTGGACACTAATCAGGCTTATCATCATATGCTTCATTGATGCGCTTACCGTATGATAAAATGCAGTCACAATTCAAATTATTGTCACATTATTTCAATTTTTGTTTAACGCTATTTGACATTAACATTGCTAATCAAATACTATACTAATAATTTGAGATTACTTATTATATAAATGTAATTATCTTTTATATATCTAAGTTTGTTATTAAGAGGAAATATTGATAATCCAAAAATACCCTTATTTATATAATTATGATTAATATATAAAGTTATATTAATATGAATATGACATTTATATTAATACAAGTAAACAGTATTAAAATTGTTTTATTTATTTATCTATTAGTATATTAATATTATGTTATAAATATAACTAATAAGAATTTTAATATTCATAATTGTAATAATATCTATTTGATGAAATTTGTCAAATCATGCAAATTTTATGGAAACATAAAAAATGTTTATTTATTATGCCATAAAAATATTTCGGCACTAGTATTTTAAAAAAAAACCAAATGTAAAATATTAAACAAATTATTGAATTTTCTTTATTAACGATACAATAATAAAATAGTATTGATCTTATTTTGTGTACTAATGTTTTATTTTCTTTTATATGTAAATAGTATCTATATATAAGAGAAAATAAAGCATTGATTGATTGATAAACAATTAGTAGTAGTAGTGATTGTTTTTGTGCAATAGTTTTATCTCACAAAACACAACACTAATGTCTATTTCGTGATCTAATTAAGATGTGAAACACAAATGTTAAACAAACAGACAAACTGTTTGTATGTTTAAAAGTTGATCTAAAAATGGCTAAAATAATCGTTTGTTTGTTACATATAAGCCATAAGTTTTATTCAAATATAAATCTCTTTTTTCTATATTTTTTCTATTCACTGATTATTACTATTATTAAGATTGGTTTGCAATGTGAAGTTAGCTCTAAATCTATGGGTCGGCGCGATACTACTGAATCTCACACACATACACACACATACACACACATACATATRCACACATACATATACACACATGCATATACACACATGCATACACACACACATACATACATACAGTGTTTTCATTCATTGAGAGGTATTTGAAGTCAAATCCTTTGCAATCCCTTCGTTGTGAAGCCAATACTGGATTTGATTTGATTGAGCGTCAAAGCAATGATCGCTTGTATGCATCGATAAAATCACAAAAACTTTATTTTAGGGGTTCATTCACTCACACACTCTCTCAAAATACTTAATGGATATATAATATATAAAACAAAGAAAAACAAAATTAATTACTTGTGAATGCATTGCGGTCTCTCTCTCTCTCTCTCTCTCTCTCTCTCTCTCTCTCAGTTAGTCATAACAAATGACTATCTCTTCAAATATGTTTCCGTCAAATGCAAACATTGGTTCCCATTCTTTGGCCAAAAAGTCAGACAAACGCATCCATGCCTTCGATAACATGTTCTTTCTATTAAATACATTGTCTTCACATTTATCTCTCTATGCATTGCATTACATATTACAATACATTTATTGATTTGTCACTCTATAATATACACACAAACACATACATAGGACACGTAAATACACGTATATTAATAAAGTATATCATAAATATAGTAGATTTTACAATATTAATAATATAGTTGTAATAATAATAAGAATATAATAATTTATTTTTTTGCTATTATAGTTGTACTAAATATAATTTATAATATTATGTTTTTGCAAACTTTGTGGTGTGAGTGAGTAATTTAGATTTAATATATAATTTTATAGAAAAAGAGAGACAAAGAGAAAAAACATCAATAATGAAAATTAATTAGAAATAACAAATAGAGGTCAGAAACTAAACACAAAATATTTGAATATAATTAATATTTCTATTTATTCAAAATATTTGATTAGAAATGCATAAAAATTGCGAATTATATAAGGATTAATATCAGTCAATAATCATAAGTTAAATCATGTTTCATAACTTAAAAATATGAATATAAAACAAAAATTAATTATATTTCATAAAGTAATCATTTATATTAAATCTATTATATTATTATTATTATTATTATTATTGTTAAGTAGTTGTTAGTAAAGTAGAAATAATAGTTGTATTAATGATTACTATAGTATTGCTGCTAATAATTGTTACTTTTATGATAAATAAATTGATAGTGTTTTCTCTTGTAAAACAACATTAAAAATATTAATCTTTAAGTCGTTTCTGATAAATATATTCATATTAATAGTTATATATTATATAAGTCAATATTAAATAAATTATTTTTATTGTAAACAATAATAAAAAAAATTAAATTCAAACAACACATACATACATAGTATACTACATACATAACTATTATACAATATGTATAGCAAGCTATGGATCATTAAATATTTGGTCTTAAATTGATGTCTCAGTTCTCATCACAAATAGTGAGGTCAGACCAATGGTCATCAATACCATACCATACCATGCATTGAGTGTTCAAATTGATGTTTACTCAAAAAGGCAATACATTTCATGTGTTTTCTCCTAAATTCAAACGACATAACAATTCAAACCCATATTGACATCAATATTATCTTTTTTTGTGTACAAATACTTTATGACAAAATATTTTATAAATAATATATTTTTATCATCAAAAAACATCAATAATACTGACTCTCCCTTCGATAATAAAACAATTATATTATGGACACATCCATAAAATATATTTATTGACAGTAATCACAATTTAAATATTTATCATTATTAAATTATAAATATTTTATTATGCACTATATTTTTTATTAGAAATATAAAAATTTTAGCAAATATTTTATTTATTAAAATGTTTATAAAAATATTTTATATGTATAATCTAAACAGAAAAATGACATAATATACAATAATATACAATAATGAAAATAATAATTTACTGTATTTGTGACATTTATTGTTATGTTTTACAATTACAGCCAAACAATTAAAATATTATAAATATAGTGTACAAAAGTTTTCATTTAATGAAAATGTCTTTTGATATAAATATAAATTGATGTCTATTTATATGCAAAACGTGATATAAAAGTAAAGGACTCACCCGACACTTGTGTGTCAAATATTATTCAATTTAATGGATAGCATACAAGTACTAAATTATTATTATTTTACTATTGTATGCTATAAAGTAAAACAGAAAAATTATTTTTTATTATTTAATATTATACAAACATTTTAATTTTAAAAATAAATACTTATATAAATACAAATATATATATAAATAATAAATTTTTAATCAATATTTTCCAGAACATACGTGTAACTTATATATAATATTATATATATATTATGTATAGGACATACATCCATAATACCTGTATTTACAGTTTAAAAGCTATAATATGTAGGGTTCCGACAACTTTGAAAGGGCGGAAAATTCCCTAATAAAATCCCTCCAATTTTCCCGAAAAATAGGGAAAATATTTTATTTCCACGCCTCTTATCGTTAAAAATGAAAATATAATACATATTTTTACAATAAATAGTACCAAAAATTTAATATTTTTCTTAATATTTCATTGAAATATTTAAAAATCAATTTGAAATCAGTAAACTAAGTATTATATAACAATAAGACTCAAAATATGGTTTAATACATTTGTTATTCAAATCTTATAATAAAATTTGTAGTTTAGAGTTGAATAGACGGTGTAACACAAAGAACTAGATTCCCTGGGAATTCCCAATGAGAAGAGAAAATTGGCAACTTTTTTGGAAAATAAAACGATGGATGTAATTGACGCGAACCCTTATAATATGCAAATTCATATGCATTAGAAATCTACAATATTTTAAACCTCATATTACCTAAAGTCAAATTACTCGATAATAAAATACTTATTGTTTATTGTTATAATTATTTGTATTAAACTGTATTATACAGTTTTTATTTTAATAAAATTATATTAAAATACTATGATTTTATTAAGTGATTTAAATTAATAATAAAAAAATTTATACAAAATTTAGATCTAATAATTTAAGATTTAAGAATTTGGATGAATTAAATTAATTATTTGAAGATAAAAAAGTTATGATTTTATTGTAATATTAAAACTAAATTTAAGTTAAATATATTATAAATAATACATACAGTAATTTCAATACTTTATAGTTGTATATACAGTAGTTATATAATATGTAAGTTAAATAAAGATATTGTATTTCATTTTCTTACAAAGTTTATTTCCACCGCAAAAAATAAAATGAAAAAATACAAACTCATTAAAAATTAAGCAACAATTCAATGACAACACAACTAACCAATTGGTCAACTATTGGGTTTGTATGCGAAAACAAAAAACATATATAAAGTTTATATATAAAACAAGTTAAAAACAAAAAACACATTACAACAGTAAATATATTGAATAAATTTATTTATAAAATAACACAAAAAAGCTAACAATAAAAACAAAAGTTTGGCAAATATTTTCTGTTGAATTGTTGTTAATAAAATTTTCAACAGAAATATTGAAATTTATTCACAAGAAATACATTCAATCACTTCAATAGTCTTGTGATTTATTCAAATGATTTTGAATCAGTAAAATGTTTTTTTCTCACTTTCTGACAATATATTTAGCAAATCATTTACAAAAACACTGTAAGTGAGTGAGTTAAGAGAGAGAGAGAGAGAGAGAGAGAGAGAGAGAGAGAGAGAGAGAGAGAGAGAGAGAGAGAGAGAGAGAGAGAGAGAGAGAGAAAGAGAGAGAGAGAGAGAAGAGAGAGAGAGAAAGAGAGAGAGAGAAAGAGAGAGAGAGAGAAGAGAGAGAGAGAAGAGAGAGAGAAAGAGAGAGAGARAGAGAGAGAGAAAGAGAGAGAGARAGAGAGAGAGAGAAGAGAGAGAGAGAGAAAGAGAGAGAGAAAGAGAGATCTATTTTATTAACTTATTTTAGCCTAAAAGCTAAATATAAAAATGCATTTTACAGTATAGTTTGTTTCACATAAATCCATATATACGTATATATCGGTACAAAATATAGTTTCAATGAGTTACAAAGTTATTACAGTATAGCTAATGTTTTTAAATGTGTTTTGCACTTTTATATCGTCAAAAGTTTTATTTATCACTCATTGAAAAATAATCAACAAATATATCGCATAACTGAAGGACCTATTATTTGTGGGTTCATATAATAAACACAATCAATAAATTTTAGTCAAATTTTGACACTCAAAACCTAATATAACTCAATATCCTTTAGTATATGAAAAATATAAATTTTCAATTAAATTTATTTACATTTACTATATTTTATATTTGATTATAAATCTTACAAATAACAGAAAATAATGATAATAAATATCATATGCTCTATAGAATGTTATATATTGTATATAAATTTAAATATTCAATTTTTTATGTAATTTAATGTGAAATTGTAGTTTTATTTTAAGATTTTTTAGTGATTATTATGTTTTTAAGGTCAAATATTTTACAATATATAAAATTATGTCTCATATATCTTAGATATAATTTATATTAAAGTATAGCATTAAAAGCACTTAAGAGTACATTTAAAATGAAGAAGAAAAGATTACACTAAAAATAAACTTTTATTTTACAATTTTATTTATATTAATAATATAACTAACAAATTGTTTTTTTTTGTTTTTTATTTGAAATTAATATAAATTATGTTTTATTATATTTCTACTGATAGTATTATGACTACTACTGAGACATTAAGCTATCAAGTATTATAATTTGTGATTAATTATTTTAATTATATTATTTAGTAATTAAAAGTTTATTTATGAGATAAGATAATTAAAATATTTATTATTTAGATTTTATTTTTTTAGTTACAGTTTCATCTATGTTTAGTTGCCTAAAAAATAAAATCTACTAATTATTATTGATTCCTCTAAAATAATTACTTAAATTATAAAATATTTATGTTATTTACATATTAAAATAATTTTTATAATTCTATATTTTAAAAATTTGACTTTATTTATTAAAAAATAATTCAATTAATTTCAAAAACAAAAACACTAATTTGATAGTTATATCAATACATAAAAATTGACTTCAATTAAACACTATCTGAAAATGGTATTCATGTGTTCATCATTTTTATAGTCCGTTCCTTATATTCACATACTTTTACCTCTTTATTATTATATTAAACAACTATTATGTATGAGTTGTAAACACATTTCATTTATTCATTAATTAGGAAAATGATTCGCTAATCTAATTCTTAGCTAAACATCAATTTCAATGCTGTTATATAAATAGTAATAATAGTTAACTAAAGTATGAGAGAGAGAGAGAGAGAGAGAGAGATAAAGAAAAGTAGTGAAAATGCAATTTATAAATAAATAAATTCAGTTAACGGGTACTCATAGAGATAGCTATATCTAATGGATATGTTCTAAGTCTACACTTACTATCACTCACTCCTATAAGGCCTTTCTCATCACTTTTAGACATATAAAGCTCTCATTGATTGATTGTTTAGTGAAATTGATTAGATTTCCTATGAGATTGACTGATAGACACACAAGAAATTATAATATTAGAGTAAAACATATATTATCGATACCTGAATATTATTTCTCTTTAACACAATATGGTGTCAAGCATTAAGTATATTAATAGTTAAATATAAAGTTAGAAAGTCATTAATAATCTAAGTTTTTATTAAATACTATATAATTTAATCTATACTTGAAGTGTCTAATTAAGCATTAGTTTGCAATCACACTGTCCTTTAAAAAGTCAGTGATGCAAAAAGTGCCAAATGGTGTACACTGTAGAGTAAATTAATTTACATATAATATACAGTATAATAATACTGTAAATCTTATATCACATATAATGCAGAAGTTTTTTAAAAAATTTATTTAATTTATTTTATATAAAATATAAAAAAGTTAATAATTAACTTTACTTTTTAACTATAAATAACTCATTAAATGAATATTTAACAATTAATAACAAAACTTTTAATAATTCACCATAATATCACTGTTGGTTATATGTTTAAAAATTGAATTATTATTTATTACTAAAATTAAAACAAAAGTAAATTTCTTAAACTATTAAGTGAAATATAACTAATGTATAGGATTGCCAACTACTGTATGTTTAGCATTAATTTGAATATAATTTCTATAAAACTGTATAATAGAATCATTTGTTTATTTATAATTTAATAAATTATTAGCAATTGTTGACAAAATCAGTTCGTATTTTAACAAATATTGTAAGTTTTATATAAAAATTCATTACCTCTAAAAATAATATAAATTATTAAATAATAAATTTATTAAAGCTTAGATGTTTAATAATATTAATTTATTGGGATGTCATTTGTAACTTATTGTAATTAGAGATGAGATGAAAAAAAATTAATTCAAATATGATTTAAATATATCCATTACATATTTCTAGAAACTTACAATTATGTCTAACATTTAGATTAGTGATAACTTGTTTGTAACATTGTTTGGATAATTTATATAAATAAAGATATAAAATTTACATTAATTGTCTATATTTCATTAAAATGTTTCAACTTTATGTAAAACTAGTCATTTAAGTTTAAAAAAATAAATTAAATATTATATTGTTAAGATAGTAATATACTAAATCTATATAAGTTGTTTTTAAAACTATTTACATAACTTGCAGTATAATAATTTACATTTAACTTTTACAAATTTTATTTTTAGTTTATTGTTAAAAATAATTTATAATAATATATAAAAATTTAAATAAAATACTGTAATTGTATATTCTGTGAAAAGCATATTATGTATTACTGTTATTATATAAATATTTTTTGTTGCAATATTAATCAATTTATTGTGTAATAAAAATATAATAATAATTGTCTAAAATAATATAAAAGATGAAACAATTAATCACAATTGAAAACATTTTCAGTGAAAATATTGAAAAAATTGAAACATTAATTTAAAGACTAAACATATACAATGTACAAAAAAAACTATATATAGTATAGTATACAATATAAACGTTTAAATTTTTAACTATCAATACATGATAGTGTAAAAATATATCATATATCAATTGTATTATAAAACATTTATATAAAAAAAAAACTAAGAAATATTGTATTATATATAGATTTGTACACTATTAAATAAACTATTGCATATAATGTATCAATTTTCTAAAATTTATACAATTGTTTATAAAATAATATAATTTTTATTATTTCATTTATTTTTGTTTTGTTTCGCCATTTTATACCAAATTTTTCTTAAGTAATATAATATTGAATTTTCTTTTTTCTAACAAATGAAACAAAAGACACAAAAAGTCATTAATTTATTGCTTTTGCATTTCTCGTGTCTTTCAAACAAAACATAATTACTGTAAATGATCTACAAATTAATATTGAGTCATATTATTATTATTATTATTATTAAATATCTTATTTTAATATAAAAATATATTATTGTTAATAAACTAACACTTTTTTCTATATATATATTTAAAGTTTATTTAGCCTATAAGTTATTATATAAAAAACTAATTTTATTAATTTGTTAATTAGAATAAATATATTATATGTTTTATACAAATGTTTGTCCAAATTAGCGAAACTTTATTAATTTATTAAGAATTAATAAATATTTTTAATATTATTTAAAAATTTTAGATAATTTAGTTATTAAATAATTGTTTCATATAAATTTTTAATGAATTATAATTTTATGTTGATAACTATAAAACTATAAATATAAACACGTAAGCAAATTATTTATTGATGAATATTATTGATTTTTCAAAAATAAATGAGACTAAAAACATTTTTTTCAAAAAATTAGACAAATATAATAAAATTAAACTATTAGCTTATAGAATAAGTTTTTATTTTTAAATCAATACATATTATTTGTATGTATTTAATATGTGTTTGTTTGCATAAAAACTAAAATAAACTAAACTGTGATCAAAATTAATTCCCACACAAATTAGATTAATACTTAATATTAATTTAATTTAAAAGAGTTTCTTAAAATCAAAATATTAACATTAAATTATACTAACATTTGAAAAATTATAGTAAATTTTAGAATTTATTTTAAAAATCATAATAAATTTTTTTTTCAAATATTAGTGAACTAATATCTTTTATTATTATTTTATATATACTATATTTATATTTAGAGCACAAACATTGAGATACCATTTTGTCGTTAATTCAGTTATATTTGTAATAATATTATATATATATATAAAAAAAACTCAATTTCTGTATCTATTTATGTTTGAGAGCTCCTAAAAGTATTGTCCATTAAATTGACGCTCATTTCGATGCATTCACTCATTATTACATTAGATATATCGTTCATTCAATACATCTACTTATAGAAAAAATAGTGATCTATTTGGTCGACTATTTTGTGTCATTATTATTATTATTATTAGTCAAACAATTTGTCTGCACTCTAATACATTTACTAATAAACACTGTATATTAAACGCAATAATAAGTAAAAATGTGTTTTGATAAATATAGATATTATGTTAATTAAGAAATTTATTGATAATAATTATTATATTTCCAATAATACAATATTTAAATATCATTTATTGCATAATAGTGTTTATTAAGAAAAAAACTTAAATTGTAAAATATTTTAAAGAATTTCAAATAAATACCGGAATAAACCTAATATTTAATAATTTTTATAAATTTAATGAACAAAAACTGCAAATAATTAATAATTGCATAAAAATAATGTTGAATATTTTTAAAAAGTTTTTAGCTAATAAAAGTATTATAATTAAATAATAAAATTGCTTTAAAAAATTAATTGCTTACCAATTAATAATATGCTTAATTGTGATGTAATAATACAATTTTGTATAACAATTGTTAATAATATATAATACACAATATATATATATATATATAATTTATATAATTAACATTACTTATACTGTAAATAAATACATAACTTCTATAACAATGAAATAAATAACTTGAAATTCAATGTCATTTATGAATTGCTGGTTAGCCCTCAAAATGTGACGGCATTTTCAACGTATACACACTCACACACAAACACTAACACAAACACTATATGTTGCACAACAAATCAACAAAATGTACAACAGTTAACAGTCCTTAATATACACACTATAACTAAATCAAAAGTTTTCAAACAAATTTTTGTTGAGTTTTAACACTTTTTAAAGTATATATAGAAGAGAGCTCTAGTCGTGTCTCTACAATATACAGCACATACACATACAAACACTTAGACACTCTCTGTTTGAATGCAAAACAAAACTTCACTTTAGAGTTAGGATAGAGAGGAGAGAGAGAGAGAGAGAGAGAGAGAGAGAGAGAGAGAGAGGTTATACATCATAATCTCGAAAAGTCTATGACTGAGACTGTGTGCCAATAGTGGAACATTGGTAGCAAACCATTGAAGCATTGGTAGCTCACAAACTATATATACAGTACTATTAAAGTACAGTACAAGCGATGATGTGCTAACTCTTGTTCAGTTCATGCGCTCAAATATGTTGGTATGAGTCTAGTCTATCAATTGCACCGTTAGATACATGTATTTAGAAAGTTGTATTGTTGTACAGTATATACTGTATAAATGCATTATTTACTATACAGTAGATTGCAAACACTTTGCTTAATCAAAACAAATATTATGAATCTATTGTTTAATTAATTTTTTTAAAAAAATATATCTATTTTTTAATCAACTACTAAAACATCAACATAATATTAAATCACTTAAATTATATTATTAAAAAGTATATAATAATAATAATTTAACTTATTATAAATATATCTTAAATTAAATTCTCAATTCTAATATATGTTTTTTAGTTATATCTTTAAACATACTGTATATACATAATAAACTAACTAACAAACAATTAAACTACAGTATTATCATAATTCAAAAATACAATTTCATAACTAAAACCATGTTATTTTAGACAGTAATAGGCCTCTCGTGTATTTTTATATCAATTTTTATATGCTATCATATATAGTAAAAATGTAACATATTTTTAAGTGCTTAATCAATAAAAAGATTAATATCATATTATTATATTTAACATCATAATGATAGTCTACCAAAATAAATTTTTGTTACAAATAACAATAATTTTAGGTTTGCATATGTTATTTTAAAGATTAATTAGCGATAAAATACATTATTTATAGCAATACCTTAATTATAATAAGTCGACAAATAGTTTAATTTCAAATAACTTTTCTTTGATTAAATTTTTTCATTATATTATTATAATTGTTTTAATACAGTATATATATATATATATATATATATATATATATATATATATATATATATATATATATTACTATAAAACTTTAAAATAGTTATATAATTTATTATAAAATTATGTATAAATTTAAAAATACAATACAACATTTAAATTTATAATGTATATTTTGTATAATAATTAATTAAACAATTTTTCTAAAAATTTATTATACACTGCATAAATAATTTATGACATTTCTTTATAAATAAAATATAATTCAATTAATTATAGACAGACAATATATTGATTTTTCATTAAAATATATTTTATTTTTATGTTATAATATTTGATTTTAAAGTAACTATATTGCGATATTAAAAGTAAACAGCAAGTTTAACTCAAAAAATATTATATAAAATGGTAATAATAATGCAATAATGTTAAGCTAAATAATTTATTTTATATATTATTTTAAAAAATAGAATTTTATTCATTTCATATTCTGACAAAACCTTCAAAAATAACTAAAATTAATAAAAATTATTTTTTAATAATATGTTTCCTATTTTTAGTTTAAAATGTAAAAAACAATAAACAATTATTTAATAACATAAGAAAAATTGCATTTATTTAATAAAATATTAATAAAAAATGATAAATTTAGTAATTGATTTTAATAGATATATCATATATGATAGATATTAAAACAAATTCATATATTATTTTTATTACTTAATAAGTTAGAATTATTAATAAATTACAAATTTTCAATTTAATTAATATAAATTTTAAAATAATTTTTAACTAATATTTATAACATTTATTATTTAAAATATTGATTGTAGAAAATAATTAATTCTTAAATTCTTAAAATTATTTAATATATAATAACTGACAAAAAAAACTTTGCTAAATGCTATAAATATATCAATAGTAGTTTGTTTAAAAACCTATTTTTTAAATTTAATATAAAAAATTACATTTAATTAACCTTTTAAACAGTAATTTTTAAAAAATTTTATCTTTACATAATTTGTAAAAATAAAATATTTTACGTTTATAAAAATTTCAAATAATTTTTATTACTTATACTAAAGTACAATGCAAGTCCAGTAATTAAAGTATATTAATAAATTGACCCTAACACTATAGAAATATTTTTATTACTTTACTGAAAAAAACGTTATAATTGAGTGAAATCTTATATAAATAACAACATGAATACAATTCTCCAAAACTATATAAAAAATGAACTTAATTACACTATTTTTACAAAACAACAAAATTTGATTTAAGTTTTCAAAATTTTCTAATTTATTCATAAATAAAAACTGTAAAAACTTGGATTTTGAAAAATTCTATATCACTAAAAATATATTAAGTTCATTTAGCTGTAAAAAAAAGATTCATCAAATTTTTATATTATAAGTATCACAAATTATCATATATTTAATATTAATACTATTTTTTAAGTATGTTTACTATTATACAGTATTGACTTAAAAATATATAGTTGTAAAAAATATTATAAAATTAGGTCACTTTTTAATATAGATTTGATGAAAAATTAATTTAAACTTTTTTGTTTTTAATTGTTTTTTAATCTCTTTATTATTCATCTAATTGCATAGTATATTATATTTAAATATATAAATAATATTTAAATCTCATATCATTGATATATTATTTGAAAGATATATTACCTGTTCGCTCATATTTCTGTTATAATATTTAAAAATCCAAATATATTACTATAAATAGTTTTTTTTAAATCAGAAAACATGTTTTTATAGTTTAATCCGTAATTCATATATCAATAGATTATTTTGTTGAAAATATAACTTTTTGTTAATTATAACTTTTAATAATTATGTAATTTCAAACATTATCCAATACACAATGGAAATTAAACCTTTAGTTGGTTAGTAAAGCATTTTTATAATAAGTATTTTCTGTAAAAATATAAATGAATGGATTAAATATAAAATGTAATTTTGTAATTTGATCTTTTGATTTACYGCTACAACATTTCGCAATTTAAGTATTTTTTATAATAAAAAATAATAAAAATTGTATTATTAATAACTAACGCTAAATATCTCATTACAGATTTAATTAAAATCAAAATATAATAAATAATGAATTTATAAGAAATCAAAAATTATAATAAAATTCACTTATATTACCACATTTTTTAATTTACAATAAATTAAAACGTAAAATATAACTAAAACATACATATTGACCTGGGTACATAATATTGAGTTACAATTTACTTTATTTAATAGATTTATATTACTATTTAAAAAATAATTTAAATATAATATTGTTAGACATGAAAACAAGTCGTGCAAAACCATATAATTATAGTCTGTTTTTTGTATTCATAATTATAATAATAAAAATAATTAACCATTAATTTTCTTGTTATCACTACAAAGTATGTAGAAATATAGTATATTTGACACTATTTTTCAATAATAAATATTTCTGATACAATTAATAATAATCATAAATACATAGACATTATTATATTTATATATAATTTCTAGTAATGCATTGAACCAAACTATATATTCATTTTTATTCATCAAATGTCACTGTAATCCAAAACATCAAACACAGTGACTAAAAACAATGCATTTCACTACTGTATTGACATAAAAACATTTATTTAGTTGTTTTTTGGTTAATACATGCATAGTGTATGTCTACTCAATGTATATGACTTTATATCCATTTATTCAGTTGTCCTCATGTGATGGTGTGGTCTATCTATTGATGCTTTTAATGTGACTACAAGTCACTCATGGATTTGTGTCACATTTTATTTATTTCTATTATATCTATACTGTATGTGTGCTATTGTATTGTATTGTATTGTTGAGATGCAAACATACAATACATAACACTATAACACTATTCATATATTTATATTATCATAAAATAAGATGGATGTGTTGATGATAACTAAGTTTTTTATTCGTGTAATTTATGTAAATTACGCTTAAATACAAAAATTAAAAATAAATATAAGCTATAAAGTAGATATATAAACTAATTAACTAAAAGAAACATTATTAGTTAGCATTAAAGTATAAATAATTAAAGATATTTATTATTACATTTTATCAAAAAAATTATAAACTCATATAATTATAAATAAATTATAAATATTATTTAAATTCTTTAAATTAAATATTATTAATTAATTGATTACGAGTTTTTATTTGGACATAATCTCTGTTGATTGTGTCATTCAATGGTTTACAAATCAATGCCAAAAAAATAATAATTCATTTTATTAAATAAAAATCAAATAACTATATTTGATATATTTTACAAAAATATTTATTAATTATATCCAAAATAATTGTCAACAATTTACTAAAAATTGATTTTTGATAATATTAATTTAAAATAATATTTTACACTTTAGTTAAAAGACAGAAAATATAACTTTATATTTATATTAACACAATTGTAATGCAGTAAAGTATGCTTTACGGATGTGACTTAAATGTGGTTATAAATTATAATACTAATGATAAATATAACAATTTAAACAAAAATATATTGTCTTTTAATTAACTATTATTATTACACTTTTATCTAATAAAATCACATTTAATTATAAAATTTTTCACAAAATTTATTTATCAGATTTTTTGTTATGTATTATATATATATAAGTATTTATTTCTGGAAAATGTTGATTTTATTTTATTCATTTACTAATTATATTTATTTTATTATCAATTGATAAGTTTATTAAATAAACTATAATAATATACTGTATTTATAAACTATATTATATATTTGGTAAAAATTTATCTAAATTGAAAATATTTATTATTATTATATTTACTATCAATAGATGCACAATTAATTTAAATGTCATTTATATCATATAATTGAATAAAAATATGTTGTAATTGTTATAAGCAATAAAAATATTGATTTAATTTTGTCACAACAAACAAAAAATAATTAGTTAATAATTTGATTTTTAAAAATTCACATCCACACACAAATAGATTGATTAAAATCATATAAACTAGATATAAAAATAAATTTTCAAAAACTTGAAATAAACAAATTAAATTTTTTTAAATATACAATTTTAATATTCAATTTAATAAAAATTTTTGAATGACAGTTATATAAGCACAGAGATAATCTTAAAACATATTAATTTTTAAAAAAATGCAATGAGAAAAAGCTTTTAAAAACTTATAAACTAAATAATAGATTCAAAAATATATAATACATTGATTATAAAATAAAGTGGATTACTAATAAATAGAGTATACAGTATAACTAAAATCTATATAATTTTAATAAAAATACTTAATTTTATAAATAACTTTAAAGTTAAAATTATTTAAACTGAACAATACTGTAATAAAACATTTTTATAATATTTTACTATATTATTTGATAATAAATTTAATCAATTTTTATGTTAGAGCTTATAATGTAAACACACAMACACACACACATAAAATATCATTAAATAATACATGTATTAAAAATTGATATATATTTATAATAAATAAAAATAGTAAATTCCAGTGTCAGTAAAGTTTATTGTGTCGTGAAATCAATTTTTAAAAATATCATAACATCTTAGGCTTCAGGTTATCAAAGATATTGAATTTCATATTTTAGTTTACTATCATTTCAATAGAAAATCATTTATTACAAAACCATTTTCTAATGAAATTTTTTTCTAATCTAACCAAACAATAACTGTATAACATGTGTTATCTCATAAATAATAATACATTTATTTAAAATCTTATATTTATAAATGCCATATAATTTATATGCATTATGTCAAATAAAATTAATATTTATTTATTTATTAATTATGTTTTATTAATTTTTAGTTAAAAATTAACAGACATATATTGTATAACACTTATAATAGATCATAATTATAATTTTATATACTATTTTAAAAATTTTAATGTTCATTATTAAATTCAATTTATGTTTTATTAATACAATAAAATTATAGAAGTAATTAATCATAATTTTTAAATATATACTAGCAACTAGTAAACATTATAATTTATTATAAAATAATAATCTAATAATTACAATTAAAAATTATTTTTGTTATTTTATTTGAATTTATTACATTCATTAATAAGCAGATTAAAATTTATATAATCTGACTAAATAATATATACAGTATATCTATATATAGCATTCAATTTTACTTATAAAATAACAATTATTTTTTAAGTATAACATTTTAGTCAAGTTATAGTAATTTGATAAATTCAAGTACTCTATATTATCAAGTAGTCAAACAAACAAAAATTTAGACAACAAATAATGATACTATAAAAATGGTTTCTAAAGTAAATGCTTTATAAAAATAAAAACTAACAAAAAATTAGCAAATAAACAAACAAACAAAAAATAAATTCATTTCATTTTAGATACGTCTCTCTTGGCTACCATTTAATGGACTGCCAGTGTCTGAGATAAGACCAGTCAGGCGTTACATAAAAGACTTGGAATTGAGTGACACTTTAAGTCAAAGAGAGATATAAATATATATAAAGACAATAACTGGACGTTTGGTGTGACCATTGATGGCTGTGCTTTAAGCACTGTTATCTTATGACTGCCGACGCCAAACATCACAATCTGTAGCTACACTTGAGTACACTCTCTATATATTCTGTATATAACTTCTATAACACAATAATTAATATCAGATTTTGTGAAACGTATATCAAAATAAATTTTTTATATGTTTTTTATGTCACAAATAAAAAGCTTTATTAGTAATTTAAAATCAAACCATTGCTAATCAATTAGTTACTAATTTGTTTATAGTTGAGAAATTTCTTTTAAAAATTATAAAAAAAATTAGTTTTCTTTTTTATATATATTTTTTAATTAACTATAATTAGAAATACTTTTTATTGCTAGATTATTATTATTATTATTATATTTTCATTAAAAGTAAACATTATATGACAATATTAATACTTTCTTTTATTATTAAGGCATTACATTACAAGTCAAGTCTATTAAATTCAATTAATTATAAATTAACTATTTTATTAAAATTATGATTGTTACTTTTATCACTATTAATATATACTATTTATATTCTAAAATATAGTATAATAATAAAATTAAAGTTTACAGTAATTTATAAGAATATTATAGAAACTTTCTAAAACTTTTCTTTAAAAATTTATTAGAAATGTAGATATTATCCTCAATAATTAGAGATGGGCAAATAAAAAGTTTCTAATAAATTTCTAGAAAATTTCTATAGAAATTTGACTTTATTGTTATACTATGGGATCCCCATATCTATAGCTATTGTAATACTATATTAATAAGACATAACTATAATATATTTTATATTATACTGCACTATATAGTACACTACTATACAAATTATGATATCTATATAAAAAATAATTATAATTATTTAATAATATTCATGTTTTTGAAATTTTATTCATCATTTATTTTATATATATAATAGTTTAATATAATTAAATTTATTTATTTATTATTTAATTAATAATTAAAATACTAATAATAATATTTAATTATTATTTGTAAAAATATTTTACTGTTAAAAGATAACAAATATTGAGAGAACACAATTAATATGGGGATCCTATAAATAGAAATTTCTTTTAGAAACTTTTTAGAAATTTCTCTATTATTTTATAAATTTTTCTTTTTTGCCAACACTATTAATAATGTTATTAATTTTAGTATTTATTCATTTTTATTTGTTTATTTATTTATAATTATTTCTTTACGTGACAAAATAATATAAAATATTTAATCAAAAACATAGTTTTTATATTTATTTTAATTTCATTTAATTAATATTAGAAATATAATAGTAATGTATAAATATTTATTTTAGAAAATCAATAAAAATTTTATAAAACTAAAAAATCCCGGACATTATAAACAATAAATTAAAACACATACAAATTATTATTTAATATTAGTTTTTAAATATTAATCATTGAAATRTAATACATTTAAAGTATAACTTATGTAATGTGAATCAATTGACGTAAAAATGTAATGCATTTAATGTCACGTTTTTCAATGATATCAGTTAATGGTATCAAAATTTGCTTTACATTTTGCCAAATGTTGTGTTTGTGTTATTATTGATAGTTTTATATACAAACATATAAAGTAGTTATTTCCTGAAGTTTATGATCACATATTCATGAATTTAATTATTTTATTTTAGTATTCAAATATACAAAATATGTATAAAATATATAAATATATATATATATATATATATATATATATATATATATATATATATATATATATATATATAAATAACATATAACAAAATAAATGTTATAACATAGCTCTTTCATTTGTAGTTTATATATGTGACTCAAATTTATAAATGTTATACAAAAGTTAGAATTAATTGTAAGTAAAAATCAATCTCTTAATTGAATTGAATTTTAAAATTTATGCAAATTTTAATAATAAAATTAAACATAATTTGTGTAAACAATTATTCTTTTAGTAATAATTTCTGTCTGCACTACAAAACAGGACATAATTTTCACAAAATAAATAAATTAAATAATTTGTATTATACTGTACTGTATGACTAAATTTATATATTTGTCATATCATTTCCTAAACAACAATATGTTTTTGTTTTCAAATAGTTTCGCGTTATTTCAAGCAATTTATTTTATGATTGTTTAAAAATTTGTATAAATATATATATATATATATATATGTTGTTGTTGTTTATATTGTATTTATCTGTTAAATAAAGAAAATGGTTAATGAAAAATCCAAACTATTATTAAAATAAAACTTTATTTCAAAAAATTGAAGTATAAATTGTAAATATGATACAAATCTAATATAAAATTCAAAACATGTGTCTTAAAGACAGTTGAACTGAAAGTGAAGGACAGACTATTTTTTGTGAGTATATCTATTATTATGTCATATATTATCAAAACTAAAGTAAATCATAATATATACCTGTATTCAAACCATTTATCACTTTCTGTTATATTATAATCTATTAATAGTTTAAAAACTAATTTTAATTTCAGTTTTATTACTTTTAAAGACTTTATTATTTTAGCCAATGACTACTTTTTTATTTATTAAACTTTAATTTAAACACTAAATTATAATTCAAATTTACATAATTAWATCATTATTTTTAAATGTAAACATTTTTTAACATATTGTATTTTTTAAAGATTTATTAAATTTATTTTGTTATATAYAAGTTAATTATTATTAATTAATAACTTAATAGTTACTTACTATATATTTTAATTAAAATATATGTTTAATACATACATAATTTGTAAACTGTAATATAAATACATATACATTTTTAATACAGTTTATTTTTATCTATTTTTTACACAGTGTTGCAAGTATGGGTATATATCATGGTATTATAGAGTATAAAAAACTAAAGTGACCAAACTATATTATATTTAAAGTATAAATAAATTACATATAGATTATGTAAAATTAAGACAAATTTTGAAAAATAAGTTATTTAAATATAGATTTATTATTATAATTATATGTAATATTAATATTCAGTTATTATTTATTATTTTTATATTACATGAAAATATACGAAAAAAATATTATAACACTTTTTTCCTTATTTTTTAAATTTTTGTTGGCTAATATTTCAATGTTATTGAGCAATCAGTAATAGACCCATTGTGTAGTACATTATGTACTAATTGACTCTCCCCCTCTCCCCCGCATTTAACCCTTTTACCATATCTTCTATTGGAGACCACTATATATACCCATTCTTRTAATACTGTTTTTATATATCATATATAAATATAATTATTATAAAAATAAATTATATTAAGATTATCTATAAATATTTTCATAAAATATAATTACTTTAATATTATGTAGTTAGTTATTTTAAAATTATTTTAATTTTTAATAATAATAATAATWATTATTATTATATATTTATAGTATTAAAACTAATGTTATTCTGTAAATATCTGCAACTACTCTGACCTTTACTTTTATAGACTATTTTTGTGGTTTAATCAAAACAAAAACAAAATATTCACTTATATTGTGCTTTAAGTAATAATATTAGTCTTTATAACGGATGAAACAATAGGTTATTCTTTAAGGATGTTTTTTAAATTTATTATTATTATTATTATTATATCATTTAAAAATTTAATGATAAATTATAGTGATGTTTATTCAATAAATATGCGAATAAGAAATCGCTATATAATGCCTGCAAAAAAATGAGAGATTATATCTAAAATTTTTAAATTTAGTGAATTCAACAAAAAAAATGATAAAATAAAGAATTGTTTTATCAAAACCTTAGCTTTTAAAACAAGTGTCAGGAATTTTTTAATTAAATTTTTTAGTTTTATATATATTATAGTTTTGGGTCTCTCTCTCTCTCTCTCTCTCTCTCTCTCTCTCTCTCTCTCTCTCTCTCTCTCTCTCTCTGTCTTTTAGATTGTCATGTGATAGCAAAAATGATAGACAATTTATGTTTATATTGTTGACAACAAAAAGGTTAAGCATCATTCAACACACATACACACACACACACACACACACACACACACACACACACACACACACACCAAACCTATGGCAATACAAATACTTAGACGATTGCAATATTTGATTAAAAATGTGATAAAAAAAACTAAATGACAAATATTTTTTTTGTTTTGTAATATAATGATGAGGAAAGTAAGTGAAAAACATATGTTATATAAGTATTGTTAGAGTAGTGTACATGTGATGACAATTATGTAATGTATTTACTGATGTGAAACAAAACTCAATGAAATCTAATACATTTAGTCTTTTTATTTGAGTTTGTCATCCCTATTGTCATTCAAAATAATTATAAGTAAGACATTTGTGTATATGTATGTAAATAAAAGGGTAACCAATGTATTACAAACCAGACAACCAGTTATATTCTCAACTCATATATCATCACATTTATGATCAAATTCTTAATACATAAATATCCATAATATTTACTTTTTTTTGGTTATAGAAATGATTTTTCTAATATAAGTTCACAACTTATCATAAACATGAATGTAAATACATTATATATACAGTCTATACCGGTATATATAGTACTATATATTGTACTGTATATTGTTTTATTATATGTCTTATAAATAAGTAATAATTGTGAAAATGGTTGTCCTGTCGATCTAATACAACCCAACGGTTACATTATTTTCTAGTCTTTATATTGTATAATACATTTGTTACTAATGTTTGTAACGCCTCATCCCTATCCATATGACTTAGATGTCATTTACTCAATAATATAACATATATTCATATATGTCATCCGTGGCGAACATAAGATATTTTCCAGACATATAAATGCACAGCAGTTATGAACAAAGTGTCGTTACAGACATTAACACACACACACACATACATACATATATATAGACACATACATTAGATAAATACATGTATAAATACAGGAGCTATTATGTCTTTCACCGAATTTGGTATAGACATCAATAAATTTATTGAACACTACTCTATACATACAGTATATAATAATTTTAAGTATACATATGCTATACAAACCAAATACAATATAATTTACTTTATATAACATCATATAATATCATATCATATTATACAGTATATAATATACTCACTATATAAATGAAAAATATTCTATTAACGCATAAATATAAATACTATATATAATCTATATATATATATATATATATATATTATAGGAAACGATGTGATGTAAAGCCTTGTGATTATGTTAGGCCTTAATATTTATCGGTACCGACTCTTATAATGTATTTTTCATGTATTATATTTTTATTAGATTCCCACCGCAACCACAACACATATAAATACAAACGCTATAATAGCCATTCACTTTAAGCATCATTAATATGCACCCAAATTAATGTTTATATCATATTTTTTCATTAATAAACATTATTTTTAATATTTTTTGATGATTATTATTTTTATTATTAGACGCTACAACTCATTTAGCTCCTATGGATAAACTCATTATACATTTAAATAACATTATTTATTTCTTACTCTAAATTATTATAATATAATAGAATATAGAATATTAAATAAAATATGTTATTTATTTGAAATATTATTTATATACAAAAATTAATTATTCAAATGAAAATAATAATAATAATAATAATAATAATAACAAATTTTATGCAATCAATTAATTACTATTTGAATGGCTTACTGATTGACAAATGTTTGTTTGTGTCATATGTATGTATATAACAACTGGCGCTTCAGTAATGTTTGGATTAATAATATTGGGTCATAAAAATGCTATTTTTGGAAACAATAAATAATGGAGTTTTTTGTTTATAATTTCCTGATTTTAAGCAATAAAGAGCCTTAAGTATTATATTTAATGGTGATATACATTCAAACACTTGATAATCTAATGATAAATCAGTTTTATAAATTATCATTAAAATAAATGCATTTGGTATTTAGAAAATTTAATCATATAATCACCACTAAATTTTCACAAATAAAGGTAAACTATATCAAAATTATACAATAAATTAATTAATTGAAAAATTGGATCATAAATAAAATAAGTAAAGAGTTTTTTAATATTTTAATAAAAAAATTACAGAGTATTTCCATTTAAATTTTATAATAAAAATAAACATTATATACAGTATATATATCTAACAATATTTAATATATAGTTATTTTTGTTAAATGTTATACAACATTAATTTACATAACAAAAAAACTATTTGTGCTAATAATTTACAATAAGTTAATAATAAAAAAACATACACATTACGTAATTTTCAATTTATAAAATATATTTTTAAAAATAATTACAAAATTCTAATTTTAAAGTTATTTTTCTTTAAATGTTATATTTATTTAATTTAAAATTGTATTGTAATTTATTTAATATTCTTTTATATAACAATAAAAATTTATTATATAAAAGTATAACTTAGTTTTAAAAGGCAAAAGTTTATTTGTTAAATGAGGTGTAAATATCACAACATTTCAGTGCATACAAACACACACACAGTCTATCAATATATAACATAATAACATACTTATAATAATAAAATAAATTTAGTTTATACTCTACTACACTTTAATTTAAATAATGTGTATACCATTATCACGGGGTAATCAATTTATAAAACCAGTATTAAAAGATTTATGAATGTTTTTATATAAATTTTTTATAATTTACAAATGAAAATTTAAAAAATATATTTAAAACAAATACATTATATAAAATTATTTTTAAAAACATGCCTAACTATTATTATTATTATTATTATATAATGTCTAACAAAAACTTTAATATGATGGCAACAAATAAAAAAGTGAATAATATCATCATATTAATAAAAGTATATTAATAAATAACTTCTTATAATACTAATTGAATAAATTAAACAATGTTAATATTATCTTAAATAAAAATATAGATTTTAGTCAAAGTTTTATTTAATTATTCAAAAAAAACGACTTAACTTTAAAAAAAAAAACAGTTTTTACTTATTATTTTTTATCGATTTATCATTAAGTATGTGATAAATGTAGGAAATTGTAAACATAATCAAGTGTATCAAAAAACCCTATTTATCAAAAAATAACAAAAATAAGACTAATTAACAGCAATAACAAAAAATGTTAGTTTGATTATAAACTATATATAATATTCTGTCATATTTTAAAAAATAATATGCATTTTATATTAAAATGTTTTTGGTTAAAATCTTACTACTAACAAATATTGTTGATATTTTATTTAATTATTGTTTTTGACATGAAAACATTTTATTAAATTAAAGTTTTTTATGATTATATATTTATATATTATTTAATTATTTTTTTATTATTTAAATAAATAATGATAATTTTATTGAAATAACATTATGAATGGCATTAGAAAATTGTTATTACAAACATATTGTATCAAATGATATATTATATAAATATATTGTATATAATATATGTTAGGATTTATTTCCCGCTGTTCCACACATAACATAAAAAGTAATATTTTGTTATTAAATATATAGACTTAAATAAAAAAAAACTAAAAAACAGTGCCCTTGTATTTTAAGTAGATACGATTAATAATAATAATTTCATATATTTTTTCAGTAAATTAATTTTAACCAAAAATTTATTAAAGTAAACCCTATGTGATACTATATATTATTTATAAACAATATTACATTAACCAAATTTAAGTATTTAAGAATAAATTTTTTATTTAATACTATTTAAATTTTATATTTAACAAAGATACTAAAAATAACATATAGTTTATTAATTTTTTATACTATTTTGTTGTTAAATATTTTACAATAAATAAAAATTGATGCCAATTGGACTACAATATTGCAACAGTGCTACAGATCTTACATTTTAAGCAACGTTTTTCCGTTAAACAGATTAGTTAGTTAAGCAATTGCTTTATATCACTGATATATATATATATATATATATATAATTGGCTATGATTTAGATATTTATTATAAAACATAAATAAATGTTTTATCCTAGACTAGATTTGGGATCGAACCCGGCACCTTTAGATTAAAAAATAAATGCTAACCATTAAACTGTTTTTTAAAAAAATAATTAAAAGACCAAAGATAAGAACATAAATTTTTAGTTTATTGTGGTATAAGTTTGATCCAAATCGTTGACCAAAAATTATATCGCATCTGATCTTATCTTTAGGTCATTTGTATATATAAAATGAAATAATTTAAACAAATTGATACTTAATTGTCAACATTGTTGTGTTTTTTATAAAACTATAGGTACACACAGTTAGATCTCACATAAAATAAAAATTCTATTGTTTCTTCAAACATAATACTAAGCCTTACATTTTGTTAGTGAATACTATAACTTGTACTTTATATAAACGCATTATTAATGATATATTAATATAGGAATATTCTTGTGATATTTAATACATAAAAATATATTGTTTTAAATATTGAAAACAAGACAAATATCATTATTCCAAATGTATTTGCATTCAATTAACAATAATTTGTGTATCACTAACATTATTTTACATACATTTTCATACATTATATAATACAGTATATTTGTTTCTCATTTGATTAGTTAAGACAATTGCATATAATTGAAATCACTATACATTTGTTTTGACAATCATTTTTCTCTTCTATACATTTATGCATTTCTTATATATTTATTTATTAGATTTGAACGACTAATGCAAACGATATGTGAAGTTTGGACAGCAATGCAAACCTCATGACAACCAACCAAAGAGTCTGTCCAATGGTTTGCGTGCAATCATTATATAATCTCTCTCTCTCTCTCTCTCTCTCTCTCTCTTCTCATTTTCTGTCTACTCTTATTCTCATTTTATTTTATATAACCATTCAATTTGCGGTTAAAATGCACGCAAACATACACACAAACACACAAACATAGATACATCACATTTGATAACTGTATGCAATCAAATTTAGTTGAAGTTTGTAATTTATTTTTACTTTTATTGAAATATACTGTATAAAATATAAACACGAGTCTAATATCATTTATATAATAAAATAAGGTTTAATAATTTTGTTAAAAGTTATACATACAGTATATATCTAAAGTATCTAATGTTGATAGTAATGTATACAAATTAAAGTTTATGTGACATTTAGTTGGACATTGAAATGTTGAGCTAAGTTTCTAATCAAAAATAAATTTGACATAAAAATCACATCGATATTTGATATATCTATATATAAATATATTTTTAAGTCACAATTCTACGAATAAACATAAGATATTGATAAATATTAAATATCTTATTTTTTATGTGTAGAAATAATGTTTGTTATATTTCTAAATGTTTTATTTTTTAATAAAATATAGTATTCAAATAAAAATTTTAATTATAATACATCAATAGTTATGGAATCGTTCAAATAAGATGTCCTAATTTTAAAACAATTATTTATTTTAATATAAATTATATTTTACGATTTTTAAAAATAATTTTATAAACATTGAGCAAGAAATACATAAATATTTCAATTTATATTTATATATGTCAAAAATAATTAAATAATTTTGTTATATAAATAATTGTATGTTTTGTGTTTTTGACAAATTTAATTTTGCATTTTTAAAGCTATAAATATATATATTGTATATATATATATTATAAATAAATTGTATTATTCAGTAGTTGTCAAACAAACAAACAAATCTTTTAAATTATCAAATTATATTAAAATTCATTTTTTAATTTGTATTAAAAGTTTAATTTTTTGTATTAAAGATGGTTTTAAATATAAATATTAAAATTGTATACAAATACTTAGTCAAAATGTATTTTATATGTTGATATAATTTATTCAAAATAGATATTTGTTTGCTTAATATTTTAATTATAACTGATTACGATTAATTGTAATCAACAAAATTAATCAGCTATTTCTAGAGTAATACTTTATGCAATTTAATGTAAACATACATAAAATTATTTATTTTAGTTAATATTTTATATAAATCTATATCTAAAATAATTGTTTTAATAAAAAAAAATGTTAAACAAGTTTATCTATTTATACAATTAATTATTTTTTTTGTAAAATATAAAAACCTCATTATAGAAAAAATTATTTTATACCATTATATTATTTTAAATTTATTTTAAATATTCATTATAAGTACAAATTTTAAATAAATTAATAAGGGAGGAAAATAAATTATTTATAAAATAAATTAGTTAAAAATATGGTTTAGAAAATTGTATTTTTTGACATTTTTTATTATAATCATTTTTATGATACAAATAATAAAAATAATTGAATTATTTAGAGTTTTTATTTTTGTTATAATAATAATAATTAGCTAGCTTAATTAGTAAAAATAGATTGTAATGTATTTAAATTCAATTAGACCACTGTGTATATGATGTACTTAACAAGCTAATTGTTAATTGATAATTGTGTGTATTTTATAAAATGACCAACATTACTGTAACTATGACTACTTTTATAATAATAATATCTAACAATTATCTTAATTATATTTAAACTTAAATGATGACGAAAAATATTAAATCTCTCTTTGTTTATAATGTTTATCTAACTTTGGCCTCATTTACTGCTTTATTTAGTTAAAGTTAGTAAGTGATTGAGTGAATCATAGAGAGAGAGAGAGAGAGAGAGAGAGAGAGAAAGTGCGATAACAATAATGTATTTTCATTTAAGATCATAGAGTATACACAATGTTATATATATATATGATATATCAACCTTTTAACGGACGGATAAATTATAACAAATAATATAAACAATACATCTATCGATCAAAATGGGCATATATATAATATATATTTTTTAATTTATATATGAAATAATACCGTAATAACTCAATACTGTATATATTTAAACCATCTTATAAGCAATCATATTACCGTCTTCCCAAAATATGTTTTTAAAATAATCTTTGTCTTCCCATAAACTCATGTTTTTAAAATTAATACCTTATTACCATATTAAAAATAGTTTTTTTGAAAAAGTACCGTATTCCCATATTAAAAATAGTTTTTTTGAAAAAGTACCGTATTCCCATATTAAAAATAGTTTTTTTTGAAAAAGTACCGTATTCCCATATTAAAAATAGTTATACGGTAAAAATTGTGAAAATCATTTAAATGTGAGGTTATACGGTAAAAATTGTGAAAATCATTTAAATGTGAGGTTATACGGTAAAATTGTGAAAATCATTTAAATGTGAGGTTATACGGTAAAAATTGTGAAAATCATTTAAATGTGAGGTTATACGGTAAAAATTGTGAAAATCATTTAAAGAGAGAGAGAGAGAGAGAGAAATCATTTAATGTGAGGTTATACGGTATAATCTAATGATTTTATACAATTTTTAATTTTGGGTCATAATTTATGGAGAAAAAAATTTAATTCAATGTTTTGTGGTCCGTCCGCTGAATGGGGATTAGAGAAAAATAATTTAATAAATTAATAAAACTATTTTTAAAATTTTTTAAAAATTTGTTGTCTTTACTAATATTTTCTTAGATATTTAACCTGTATATAAAAAATAAAAAATTAATTAATTAATTATTAGTTTAATTATAATTAATTTTCAAACTTACCCTTTATTTCATCCACTATTGCGTTAACCAGACGTTGTCCTAATTGGGATCTAATTGTGAATTTGTGTCCAATTTTTTTACAAATTTTACATTACTTTATATATAAATATATATATATTTAATTATTTAGTTTACCCGTCCGTTAATTGGTTATCCACTGTTAGGTGGATTTATAATATATATTAAATGAAAGAAAAGTAACAAAGAAAATATAATATAAAAACTTACATTCAGTTATTTTCTTAACGATATGTCAACCATTGAGCACTTATTGACTTAAATATTATGAAAATAATTTAGTTATTTTGTGTAACAAACTTGAAATAATAAAAACTAATGACTATATTTTGGAAAGTAATATATAAAAACGATTTTAAAAATCCAATTCACAGTTTTTTGAGATACATTTTTAATTTTAATTAATTTCAAATTTAATTATGTCGTTATGATTTTTTTTCTAGTTTACGTTAAGTAGTAAACACTTGTAATGATAAAAAATAAATGTATTATATTTGTATTATATTTATAAATGTGATATTTAAATTTTTTTATTCTATAATATAAATAATATGTGTTTTAGAATTATCTTAAAAGTATTGCCAATAGTTTTATAATGAAATAAAATTATAAATATTTTTGATACTGTCTTAACTCAATATTTCAATTTAGTAAAAAGCTATTCAAGAAAAACTGTAAAATCTCTTAAAAACAATTTTATATATTTTATTAAATTTCTTAAAAATACAATACATTAAATATAGTTACGTATATTTTTTTATCACCTATAAAGTTAAAATAAGCGGAATCAACAAAATGGTTGACTCATAGGATTTAATTGGAAAAAATTATAGTTTTATCTAAACTTTTTCCACAATTACTTATAACTAAATATCAAACTATATAAATAAATTATTAGATTGTTATTTTTTAATTTGTCAACAAAATACAATATTTAAGATACTTTTAGTGAATATTTTTTTGAGTAAATTTAATTTAAAATTGTTTTACTCTATCTTTACATTATTTAAGCAAAGTTACGTTATAAATGTTTATTAAAATGTTGTTCAATTCATTATAGATATACAGTATAACAGACAATAATCAAAATTATAACATATTTATTGGATTACATCTTGAATGCTAACGGCCCTCATATATATCAATACTTTTACTGACTTTCCATAAGTTTTTTTAAAAATAAATCAAATGTAGATTTTCTTTATCATAATCCTTAACATTTAAATTTCTTTATTCACTAATTATAAATTGTTTAGTTTTCACTGCAATCTAATGCCACACATATTGTCAACACTTGAAATGAGATGATTATCTAAACACTGAATATTAGCTTTAATATAGTATTTACTTTATATTACTAATGAGTGTTTACATGTATGACGTGTTCAGTATTTTTAGTTTGTCTCTCAAAAACTTTGTTTTTATAATTATAATAATATGTTAGTTAAAAATAAATAAACCGTTAAAACTGATTTTAATATTTTTAGTAACGATTTGATTTATTATTTGCATTACATTAACTAACATTTATTAAATAAATATATATTTATTTGTAATTTAGTTTAACTAATTTATTAATTACATACATGAACTATTATTTTAGTAGTAATTACATCACGCAATTTGATCGATATTATATTTTTGTGTGTATTTTTTACATCAAAATTATTCAAATTCCAATAAAAAGTTTTACATTAAATTTATTTTATTAAAAAATCATGTATTAAAAATTACTAACATTTGTTTGAATTTTTAAAAATAACAATCTTGTAAATTATCAAATTTTTATATAATTTTTTATAGAATTGTTTAATTTAATATTCTTTACTTATCTAATACTAGATATATATATATATATATATATATATACTATTAATAAATTTTCTTAATAACATTACCAGAAAGTTTCTTTATAATAAATTTTAGTTTATAATTCTATATATATATATATATACTAATTTAGATGGAGATAATTAGATAAACTAATTTTTAATTTAAATTAGACACTAAACTGTATTGCAAATGAGATCTTAATATAATGGAGTAATTTACAAATTAATTGTATTTAAAATTTTAGGGTTTAGTCAAGTATTTATTTTATATGTAATGAAGTGACATAAAGCTAGAAAATTACAACAAAATTACAATATATATATGTAAGATCGATATATATATAAGAAATGTATTAAGCTTGATAATTTATAATAATTGTGAAATAATAATTATAATATTTAACAACTAAATAGTGTATTTTAAAAATAAAAACTTTATAGTGTATTAGAGCTAAGCAAATATAAGCAAATATAAATATATCTAAAAAATTATTTTTAACCATTTTTTATAAATTTTCTAATTATTTGTAAGTTTCTATTTTTGCTTATCTATAGTAAGTAATCAATTAGTCTATTAAATGTACCATTCAATGAATATACATTATCAACTTAATTAATATTTGATATGACAGCACAATGATTGGTACAATACTATTAACAGATAATATTAATTATTTACTACAAATTGTAATTTGTCTTGTATTGAAATTACAATAATTTATATATAAAAGTTACTGTTTTTCAATTAATAGTTGTTACTCTAATTGTATAAACAATAAGAGTTGTCTTTCAATAGACACTATAAGATTTGATCAATTTTTTTTAAAATGTAAACACCAAACAAATAATACAGTCTAATAGTAACAAAAACCTAATTATAATGTAATGTTAACAATAATACTAAAATAATAGTAACTTAGACTGTATACTGTACTAATTTAAGTTTATTTAAATACAGTATATTTTCAAGTAATAAAAAAATACATTAAATGTAATAGTGTAGTTATCATTTATTTAAATTTTGACTTAATAATTTTAATATAGAAAAATAATTATGTACTAAATAGTAATAACATAAAACTTACAAATATATTAGTCACTATGTTTTAAAAATTATATAAAACAATAATAAACTTTCAAGAATATTATTTTATTATACAATTTTGTTTTTAAAATCATATTTGTTTATTCATTTATTAATATTGAATTTAAGACAATATTAATATTACTCAAAAATAAATAATTTGAAAGAACATTATATTATTAAATAAATAGATATATTGATAGTGATTAAGACTTGTTGCTTATAATGGGTTATATCGTTGATGGTATTAGTAATATATATAATATGGTGACAATTTTTGGTACACAATGTCATTAAGTAATATGTGTTGAGAAACAGTATTAGTGATGGCCAATGATTTAATGTCAACACTCAGAAACATACGTACATACAGTATGACTGTCCTCTGATATAACTAAGAGTTGCTTACATAAGCACTGTATTTGCCATATCTTTGAGAGAAACTATTCTTTAGGGAAAATGAGGAAAAATGATGCGACAAGTGATCAATGGCTTCATATTACTGTTGTTTTTGTGATGCAAAGCATTGGACTAACATTAAGCCTCTGTACTCCTCAAAAGCAATCAGAAATCTAACCTAAAAATAAATATATTATAACTAATACTTAAATTGTGTATTTTATATATATTTATATATATAGTAATTAATTTAACATGTTGTATTTACAGTAATAGCATATATTTACATTTAAATAATGAAACATAAATTTTAAATGCTTTTTAGTAATAATAATAAAATTTACAATTTAAATGCCAAACATGCATAATATAGATATAATATTATATTATTATAATTAAAATAAATGTTATATTTATATACAGGTATAAATATATATATAGAAATATTGTAAAAATTTGTAGATTTCTATTTTTGTTTATAGAAATTTTGTATCAAACATTTAATATTGTTGTAGTATTTAAAATAAACAATTAATTGGTGTTACCATTAAATCTTGTATATAATTAAAATGAATTTTGATAATGATACAGTCAATAATTCTTACAATGATTACAATTGCTATTAAAAAAGTAGTAATTAAAAATACAATTGATTTATGTTCACCAAAACTATGGTGTCATTAATCACTCGCCACAATAAGCACTACTATTATCCCTATTGTATGTCATTTGAAACTTAGTAGCTATTAATTGATTTTTAGTTAATATTACTGATAAACGGAAAAAATTATTATATGACTAATATAGTTATAATAAATCAATTTAATTGAATTTTGTGATGACTTGTTGATGCATATTGAAAATACTATATAAATTATATATGTTATCCATTTCATAACCCAATAATGTAAGTTATTTATATTTGTATAAATAAATTATACAGTATTAAATTAAAATTAACTAATATTATGTAAATCTTAGTATAGAATTATAATACTTTATACTGTATTATATCAACATAAAAATTTTAATGAAATTAAAACATTTGAATACTACTAAAAAATTAATGATTATTTTAGAAAATAATTCAAAATTATAGAATAATAATAATAATAATAATAATAACATTTAGATGAATTATTTTTAATTTGTTTGTGAAAAATATATATTCATTTATTTATACCATAATATTTATCCATTTATTTAATTGACAATCTGTTGAATTGGATGATATATTACCGGTGCCGGTAATGTCTGTTTAACTCAGTAGGTATGACTCAAAAAGAGAGTTAATTAATCATTTGTTTTATATTGAAATGTTTTATCTATTCGTTATCAGCAGAAAAATATTTGCCATTAGTTTTATGTGTTTAGAAATATATGTGAATTAAATGAATTATTCATATAAAGTAAGTTAGTTTAAGTGAGAAAATCTTTGAGCTTAATGTCATAAAATTTATCATCACTTGTGGTATTGTTTTTACCTAAACATACGGTACCGATGATGACTGAAACCGGCAATTATTATTATACTACATTTTGTCAGCACAGTTACCTGACATCACATCACATCACTACTGATTGATCACGTTTTTATGGCAACACATTATCCTTTCTCTCTCTCTCTCTCTCTCTCTCTCTCTCTCTCTCTCTCTCTCTTTCCCTCATTTTCACTCACTCTTAGATAATATAAATTTACTGCTATTTGCAACAGAGAAAAACATATAATAATACAAACACCTCATACTCTTGTTTATCATTTTATTAACTCAAACAGTTGTTAATTTTATTAAATTATATGAAAACCTTTTTAAAATAAATTTATTAAAATTATTTTTAATATTTACTTTAAGAAATAAGTAAAATAATATTCTAATAATATACATTGTAAAATAATATATAAATTGTGACAATATTTACAATTGGATTACTAAATCTAAACATTAGTATGTATTAGTTATAAATTTATATACTGTAATAATTTAAGACAATATTTCCTATTTATAGTATAATATAAATAATGTAAGTAATATTAAAATTTAATTATTGATTTTGTAAATACGAATTAAATGTTAATTATTTTTTATATAAAAATAGCTATTTGTGCATGGTCAATTTGAATTGTTTATAATTTCAATGTTTTTAATACATCAATTCTATGCACATATATTTAATGGCTAAATAGCATATTATAATATTTAGTGTACATTTTCTTAACATATTGTGTCAAAACCATAAAATATTTCAATCAAAGTGTATATTTTATAAGCGCTTGAAATAAAAATAAATTGAATTAAATACTGAAATCAGGATTGCATTAAATTGAAACAAATTGAAGCGATTAATAAACTCGAAAAAAACCCAAAACCATAAACCAGTCATTTCATTGAATTATTTATTTGTTTACCCGTAAAATAAAATTAGATTTCTTGAAGATTTTCTATATTTTGTTTATTTATATAATATTCTATATAATATAGTATATCAAAAATAATTAGTGTCATTTTAGTTATTGTATATCATATCACATATGATTGTTTGAAATAATTTATTAAATTTAATAAATAAATATTGTCTGAAATATTTACAATGACAACGACATAAACTCTACATTATTGAACACTATTTATGTGATTACTATTATCATTGCTAATCAATGTTCATTAAAATGAAAACTTTATGTTATTTGCGACACAATGAGTATCTTATTGTCACATCTATACAATGGACAGACAATTGTGTTGTCTGAAAGGCAACCAATTTTGGTTATAGTATATACTATGCTGTATGTGTTGGTGGCTATGAAATAGTGTATACACTGTATAGATGTATAGATTCAATAAAAGACATGACTGAAAGATCCTATTGTGTATATATCCTCATAATATCCGTCAATAATTTATTTAATTGGAAAATAGGTATTCATCCTCTTTATCGATGGTTCACTGATTTTCAATGTCGATGACAGCACACAATGATATATAAAAGTGAGACAATGGCTAACACATACAATCACTTACCCATTAATAATAAGATTTAATCAATTTTATATTTATTCATAATTGACTAAATTAATATAATTACTAATTTCATATCACATGAATATATATGTTAATCTGAAAATATGGGAAACATATGTTTAAAGTTCAAATAAAAAAGATTACTAAAAGAAAGAAAATAAATATAACAATATTAATAAATACATTATATTTTTTGTGTCGAATCAATAATCTATACATAAAAACTTAAATTAAATATAAATACAAAAAATGTAAACGTCCGTTAAAAATAAATTTTCATTAAATTACATAAAATTTTATCTAATTTTTTTTGTCGTGTTGTCTATGATCTATTTTTCTATAATATATATATATATATATATATAATTTTGTATAAAATAAAGATTTTAAAACTTTTCTTAATTATATCTATATTTTTAAAGCTTTTGAAGTCTTTTTTTGGAGTCTAACAATACTACTGTAAACATAATAATTACATTGTTTTTTATTATCACTTCTTTTGTTTGATTTTGAACATCGGGTACATAAAAGATGATAAAAAATTATTAATAATTTATATATTTAACAATTACAGGCTTATAATATACGCTCACAAACATTGTCCTTGTTTTTCGTTATTTAATCCCATTGTTTAAGATTTGCAATAAAATTACTTTTTATATCTTTTGAGAATATTCTATATTTCATTACTTTTTTACTAAGAATATTATCGCTAGTATTAAATAAACTAAACTTTATGTATTCAAAAGTTTTTATCAATTTATTTTTAATTTTAATAAAATAAATTCTATTGTTTTAAATAACTATTTTATTTTTAAAAATATGATTATTAATGTGTGTATTATTTTATATACTAATATTGTATAACTATGTATAACAAAATAAATTATTTTAAATAATTATAAATGAATTGATAAAATTTAATTAAGTTTACAATTGCAATTTAAAAAAAATATATTTTTTCGATTATATTAATTCGTTAATTTTTAAATATTATAAAATATTACTGTTATATAAATTTATTTATAAAAATAATTAATGTTAAAAACTTTATAAAACTATATTTAAGTTTGGAATTACAATTACTGATTTAAAAAGTAAATTAACAAATTAAGAAAATAACTATTTTATTATAAAATATTATTAATAAGAAATAAATTATTTAATTTATTAATGTTTATAAAATAATTTTTAATTAACATATATTTGATTATCAATTATCATTAATGTGTAATCAATAACTAAATATACATTACATAAGATACATACTAGTAATTATATGAATCAAATACAGTAAATGTTTAGTTTTTGTATTAAAGCAAAATATCAATTTTATATTATAAGACATTTAGAGGAAATTTAAGTTTTAATGTTAACAATGTTTTTTTTGTTTTGTTTTTTATTAAAACAATAATCTAATTCTACTTATTAACCAATAATGATAGTCATTAAATGACACAATTATTGATATAACATATCCATCAATAATATCATTTAAGTATAAGAAAATTTTAATAGATTATTGTCAAAATAGATTTAACGTATTTATATCACATTAGTTTATCTCTTGTTTCACTTAATTATTTTGGATAAAAGTTAACTAAAATACTGTATTAATACTATTACTGTATATTTAAGTATATTATAATAATTGTGAAAATTGTAGTTTTAATGGATTGAAAATAATGATCAAACTTTGAATTATGTAATAACTTATTAATAATTTTGTTATTCACTTTACTCACAAATTACAAATAATTTTTATAATTAATTTTTAATAAGTTACTATTAATATATCCAATTCATTATCTAATTTATTTAAAATTACTTAATTATCTTAAATTATTATAATATTTTAAACACAAAGTGTATAAAATAAATTTATTTAATTATAAGCATACGGTAAAAATATAGTCTTAGATAAAAAAACAATAAATAAAATTAAAAAAAAACTTTTTTTCTTTTAACTACTCATTGACTTTATTAAATATTATATAAAACATGACATTTAAAATACATAATTTTATAAATATATGCATAAATTACACAATTTTTTAATTAGTAAATAAAGTTTTAAAAATATTTATTACTAATAAAATTATTATTTTTAAGTAATTTATCATAAATAAACATATTTATATATAATTTAAAAATATTTTCTTAATTTTTTAGTCTATTTATTGTTGTATTTATAGATTAGTAGACATTAATCATTAGTTGCTGTCATTTTTACATTATTTCATAATTTATCACAACTTATAAATTATTAAAAGCAATGTGTGAACTATTTTCACAATCAATGGTTAACTTAAATACATTTTTATACCGAATATCAATACATATAGATTTGTCAACAAAAAAATTTAATCAAAAATTTAACAGGAATTTGAAATAATGTTTGAATTATAAACTAATATTCATTAATAATGATATAATACTAATTTTTCTAACATATAAGCAAATAATAAACATAGTAATAGTATAAAAATAAGATAAAATTTCAGTAGTATTTACACATTTGTAGAAAATTAATGATTTGCATATTTATTATTTAAAATATATAAACAACAATGTAAAAAAATTTATTTTGAAAATATATTGCTTAGATTTACTAAAATAAATGATTAGTAAAACTAAAATTGAAACTATACTTAATATACTTAATACTACTATATTACAAAATAACTTGTTTGTCTATAGAGACTTAGTTATCATATTAAACAATACATAATAACAAATAAAAAAAACAAAATCTTGGTTTTCCTTAAATTGATTACTAAAAATTTATTTCAATAAAAACAAACTCATAGATATAAAACTTATTTATAAATTAATGTATTTTTTATTATCTCATTCAGGCACCGGTAACTAAAGTGATGTATCATTAGAGTTGTGCAATCATTTAATGATTACTTAAGAGAGAGAAAGAAAGTCAGTTTGTATACAAATATTAAGGAAAAGCCGAAAACAACTGATTGAATGCCATATCAAATGTTGGCTTAAAAAACAATTAAAGCGGTCATCAGTGATGATGTCATACCTATTGATTATTGTAATACTTATTAATATTTAATAGACTAATATACTATATACACAATTATTATATATTGTCATCAGTTTAACAAAAGCTATCAAAAGCAACAAATATTTATTAATATTTTTCAAATTTAATTAATATTGCTATCAATTGATTAAATTATTTAAATTATTGTTATATTAATCAGATATTAATATTTTTAAATAATATTTTATTAAAATTATTATTAAAATAATTAATTTTTGCATTTTATTTTACAATTATTTATTATAGTATATTATAAACATTTTCAAACTTTATATTTAATAATGACAAAAATTACCAGTATATTTAAGTATAATATTTAATTTGCTTATTTAGGATATTTAAATAGTTATGTTATATTGTTATATAACTAATATTTATATTATAAGAAATGCTAAGTATTGTTCATTTTGTATAGTAATATAAAAACACAAAAATTCAAAACGTAATTAATATGTGTTATTTGAAAACAGATTATTATTATTAGAGAAATTGTATTTGAGATTAGACTATAATTTCATTAACTCTATGCCACAGATTCAGTGCCTATACTATGCAATACTACTCAATGACATCATATGTTTTTTTAAGACTATCAGCGAAGTAGTGCACTAAATGTCATTCACTAAATTGATTTTCATTTACTATAAGTATTGCATTGAAAACAATAATAAAAAGTATTAAATTTTATACAATTAGTATTGTATTATTCATATATATTATATTATAAAACAAAAATCATATTTAATTTTTAGAAATCTTACAAATTATAATTAATGATTGAACATCTAAATAAACTATTGCTGAAAACTAGTAATCAATATAATGTGAAAATTGTATTCAAAAGGGTATAACTATATACTGTATATATTTATCACTTAACTGTTAACTTGAGTCCAATACTGAATTTTATATAATAAAATGTCTAAATAGTAGATAATAATAGTAGATCTGAATTAAAGCATCGATACCTCATTGGGTGAAAGTGTTAGTTGAGTATTGATGTAAAACTACTACTAATTATATGTTTGAGTAATGTTTCACTTAATTTAGACAACTGTCTTGCAATTAGACATTGATTGGTAATGATTACAATGATTACAATGATTGTAATGATTGGCGCACTTATCACATCTCAGTCGTCTATAATTTCTTTTCTAATACTTATAACAATTATTGTCAAAAAACTATTTATTGACAACAAACACAACAGTATTGTATTAGTGGTCTCAAGACATTCAAAAAAACCACAATTAACTCACAAAAGTGACACAATTTTTGTAGACATTGTGTATTTAAAAAAAATTATATATAAATCAATCAACTAAACACTTAACTCATGTAATATTTATAAACTTACATACAATTTATTATACAGTACTATCATATATAGTACAGGTACAATATATTATAATATATGTACGGTATAAATTTACTACAATATTTATAATTTAAAAATATATTTAGTATAAAATTTGATAAAATTAAGGCTTTTTAAATTTTAAAATTAATCAAAAATTTAATTTATATATACTTAAGGATTGTTGTGTAATAATTTGATGATAATACAAATACAGTATTTGGCAAAAATACAAATATTTTGAAATCTATATTTTTGTACTAATGTTGATTATATAAAAAATGAATGTCTATTATAATGAAATAATGTTAATTATAATTTAATAACTTCTAATTAAAATATAATAAACTATATAAATGTTGTGTACTTGTAATTGTCAATTAGTAAAACAATAAACAAATCAATTTCTTATACTGTATTAAACATTTTATTATAATTATTAATAATATACTGCACTGTAGTTATACTTTATTTATTTTATACCGAAAAAAATCCCAAATTTATATTCAATAATAAACTTTGGTTCGTGTGCTTCAAACCAATGTCCGACTTAAAGTCATAATCAAACCAAACGTTGCAAATAAATCAGTTGTAGTGTAGTGTCTGTCTTATTGCTAGCTTTTAATAGTAGCTCTGTATCCCAATACACAGTGCGCTAACACGTATTGATTAAATTTTGGTTTTTAGCAATATTTAGTAAACAACTTATTTAACAAAATTAAGTGACCAATGATTGAGTTATAGATATCAATAATATAAATAATATATTTATAGATCAATATTTTATTAACTCTATTGTTAAGAAAATAATATTTTTAATTTAATTTTGATAACAATTTCTGGATATCAATATATATTATATATTCATTTAATTAATTAAAATAGTAATCAGTTTAAAATATTTTATAATATAGCTATGACTAACATTTTTTGTCAGATAAATGCTTTTTTGTTTTGTCTATGAGGTTGATTGGGTATATTTAAGACACTACCCAAATAAAATGATAGTTTCATAAACCAATGTTAACATAAAAATTAATGATATTATATTAGACTCAGAGTAGAAATTACAAATAATTAGTGTACTGTCTATACAATAATATAATGCATATAATAAACGCATACATTTTCAAAGGAAATTACATTTTATATAAAATTATAATAATTTATTTTTTTATCTTATTATTAATAATTAAAATAAATGGAATAATATTATAATTAACATATTTAATATTAGTTTTTTAATAATGTTAACTTTACATTATATCGTTAAACTAAAAGACATATTATATAGTATTTACAGTTTATTAAAACTAATAATAGTCTAAATCTTAATTAAAATCTTTCAAATACTATCTAACAATTATTTATTGTTTAACACTTTTTGGATTAATAAACATTTTAATAGTAAGAATTTTCAGTTTTAATTATAATTAAAATAACAATTTTTGGTAAAATATAATTTATATAATTTTAAATTTCCAAACTTTATTCGGGAACTAAATAAATAATTATATCAATATAATCAATGTATTATCATATAGTTAATATTAGCAGTAAATATATTGGTTAAAATATAACTCATATAAACTAATGATTATCAGCAATAAATATTTTGGTAATTATATGACTTATATTTACTTAAGTCATATATCATAATAATCATCAGAAATGAATATGATATTAAAGTTTGTTATGGCAATGCTTTCTCAGCTGTTTCTTATTTATTTAATATAATTCATTTAATTTTTAAAAAATAGTTGACTTAACTCAATTAATAAACTTTAATTATTACGAGCTCTACTTAAGGAAATTAAATTAATATTTAAAAAAATCATAACATTAAGTAATTTAACTTTTATTGTTTAATAAAAAAATATGATTACAATAACATTTTAAAAAATAAATTGTATTTAGTAAATGTACTAATTCATAATAATATTAATAAATAGTAAGAAAACATTTTTATACTATAAAAAATTATTTAGAGATAAGTGTTTAATGGTTTAAATAAAAGTTTTTGCTTTAAATTATTTAACAACAATAAAGATATAAATTAATAGATTGTATTCTTTCTTAAAATATTTTACAATTTTCAAAACCAAACAGACAATAAACTTTATAATATTAATACATTATTTATATTTTTAAATTATTACAGTACAACAAATGTTTTAGCACTAAAATAAAAATATTTTGGTTATATAATAAAAATTTTTAAATTAAAAAGATATTTTTTAAAAATAATTGTATTGATTCTGTAAATGACTGTATTTGATACTGGATTAATTAAAATATAAACAATGAAATAATATTAATAGAAATATTAAAGGAAAATTCTATTAAATTTTAAATTAGTTAGTAATTTAAATTAATTATAAAAATAATTAAGTTTATGAGTATATTTTATATAATATATACTAGTAATTTTAAAATATTTTACTTTATATACTAGACACGATAATTATAGCATAATATAACAATTTAAAATATTTATTAACAATTAATTATTTTAATTTATAATCACTTTAAACTATTCCTTTAATTGAATTTATTTCATTGTTTTATAATTATTGTGTAAATGAAATAACTTATTGTTTAGCAAATTTGTAAAACATTTTATAATTAAATAAAACTAATATAAATTTATATTACTATATGTTGTTTTATAACCCAATTAATTGGACTCAACTGTTTTTTATTAATATTAATAAAAAAAATGAATCAACTTTTAAAATGTTAAACAGTTGTATGACTGCTTACAAGTTAAATGTAATTTATAGTTAAGTTGTTTATATAAAATTATTATAATTATTTTATACATTAATATTTTATTTATTAATAGCTAATAATTTTATGTAAAAGTGTTATGTTTATTTTATAACTAAATTAATTATATTATTATAAAATAATTACTGTAAATACACACATTAATAAAACAAAAATAAAAAAGATGCAAAATGTTTAAATAATTTTATAGAAATTGATGTTTTATATTAATTTTTAATGATGTATTGTTAGAGATGGGCAAATAGAAATTTCTAATAAATTTAGCTAAGAAAATTTCTAAAAAGTTTTTCACGAATAAATTTTTATTGAAAATTTCTATTAGAAATTATACTTTATTATTATATTCTTATTATTGGAATTCCAATATCTATAGCTATTGTAATACTGTACTAATGATACATAATATACATTACAAACTAAAATATTCTTATAATTCTTATTTATAAAATTAATATAATTATCTAATTATTATTAGTTTTTGCAGAACTTTATTTATAATTAAGTTTTATTTATAGTTTAATGTAATTAAATGAATTATTTTTTACTTTGAATATTAACTAAAATACTAATAATAAAAATTTAGTTAATATTTATAGTTATAATGAATTGTTTTAAGATAACAAATACCGAGAGAACAAAATTAATATTATGATCCCATAGACAAAAATTTCTTTTAAAAACTTTCCAGAAATTTCTCTTTTTCTCCCAACTCTATGTGTTGTTCTTAATGTCAATAAATAACAAATTAAAAATGAATCTGAAATCCAGTAATAATAATTAACTTTAATATTAATTATTAATATAATACTGTAATAATATTATTATATACAGTAGTAAAAACATTGTTTATTACTTGTTTTTACATAATTTTAACTTTAAATCTGTTTAGTAATAAATCTACAAATATTTATATTTAATTTTGGCAAAACTTTTTGAAAGAGTAATTTTATTTTTTATTAATGATTAAATATAATTAATATTCATTTTATTAAATATAATTTATACATTTAATCGCATCTAATCTACATATATTTGATAATTTCTATGTAAATAAAAAATTTAATATTTATTCGTAAATCTTATATATTAATTTATACAACAAAATTAATTTTTATTATTTAATGTTATTTTAGTATGAACTATAAAATAATTCAATTCAACTTATTTTTTAGAATATATTGTTATATAAATAGATAATAATTTTAAAAATTGTATGAAATATATTAATAAATTATTATTAGTATAATATATTATGAATCTTATTATCACAAACCTAAAAAACAATTCAATATATTATATTCTTTACAATTATTAAAATTTAGTTATAATAAATATATGTATATATTATTTTTGTTTTCTATGCTTTTTAGAAATACGAATGTACTGTATATATACAGTATAAAAATATTGTTGAATTCATTAATATTAATGCTATTATATAAATATATTTATTTATAGAATATATAGTATTAAGGTTGTCATTGAATGTTATAGAAAAATATTTTTCATCCTATGTTGTATTTTATCTGCCATAATATGGTTTTTTCTAAGTTATACTAACTATTATTTGGCCAAATAATGATCATTGAATGATGTGAATAGTTGTGAAATACCGTACAAAAATTGAGAGAAAGGGAGAGAGAGAGAGAGAGAGAGAGAGAGAGAGAGAGAGAGTTGAGTAAGAAAAATGGGTCGAAAAGTTTATTGTGAAGAGAAAGTTAATGTTAAAAGAGTATAAAGTGATGCAAATATTTTTAGTCCATTTTATTATTTGGTTGTAAATGTGTTCACATTTTTATGCGTTTATTTCATTCTTTGCTATTTTCCTTTTATTTTTTTGTGTTGTGTTTGAAAAAAATAAGTTTACACACAGTTTTGTGTATTATTCAAAGCAGTTAAGAAAAAAATAAAATTAATAGAAATATAGAGAAATATAGTGAAGAAAAATTGTTAGTTCAACAATAAGATGACGAAGAATAAGTAATACGAATTGAAATATATATATCATATATATATATTATTTATAATAAAATATAAAAATAAGGGATAAAAAGCAAAAAGTTATTCATTTTAAAGATTTTATTTGAATTTATCTTTTATTCATTCATTGAATTGATTAACAAAGTGTTGTTCATTTTCATTCATTTGCAATATTTTTTGTATATATATATATATACTGTATGTGTGTTATATCTACTTTTCTGTAGTATTTAAATAAGTTATTTAGTAAAAAATTTTTAAATAAAATTAAACACTATTTTGATATATTTATTAAAAAATATATACTGTATATAATTATATATTATAGAATTTTAATAATAGATTCTATATATTCCCAGATAGAATTTATTTAATATATGATCCCCAATATTAATAAAGCAAATATATTACATTTAATTATTTTTAAAATAGTTAAAAATAATTTTATAATACTTTACTTTTTTAATTGTGGAATAAAACATAAATCTTATTATTGTAATTAGTAAACTAATCTTATTTTATTATTAAGCAATTAAACTCAAATTGTGAATATACTCTATATTATAGATAATACATTAATAAAACTATATTTTTATTAAATTGAAATATTAATATAATATAAGTAATATAACTTTTAGTTTGATTTAAACAAGTTATTAGTAAATATTAATAGTTTTTAGTAAATTACTATTTTTTGTGTAAACTTGAGAGTTTGTAGTTTTTTTCATTTGTATCAAAAACTAAATAGGTATAGGAATATAATATTGAAAAATTAATAATTTTTTAATAATTATAATTAAAATTAAAATTTTATTTAACAAACTGTTATTTTTAAAATTTCATATGTTTTATTAAATAATTATCTTATGTAACTAGTGTTTGCAAAAAAAAGAAATTTATAAAATAATAGAGAAATTTCTAGAAAGTTTCTAAAAGAAATTTCTATCTAGGGGATCCCCATATTGATTTTGTTCTCTATATATTTGTTATCTTATAACAACACATTGTTTTTATAAGTAATAATTAAAAATTATTATTAGTATTTTAATTATTAATTAAATTATATTTAACTATGATATATATATAATAAAATGGTGGTCAAATTTTACAAAACTGATTATTATTAAATATTTATAATTATTTTATATATGTATTCTATTTAGTAGTCTATTATATAGTATAATATTATATGTATAGTGTTATGTCTCATTAATATATTAATAATACATTATTACAATAGCTTTAGATATGGGGATCTCATAGTATACACAATAAAGTTAAATTTCTATAGAAATTTACTACTGAGAAATTTTCTAGAAACTTTCTCAGGGAAATTTATTAGAAAGTTTCTGTTTGCCCATCTCTTTATGTAATATTATTTTTTATTTTATTTAACACATTCATTAGATATTAGTTATTGTAATTTTTTTAATAGCAATTTATTAAATCGTAAATTTATTGAATTCAAAGAAAAAAATTATTTATTTTATTTTATTTAATAAATAAACAAATTTAAATCAACACTTTTAGACTAATTATTATATATTTGCTTAAAATATTAAAAAAATAAAACATATGAATATTATATGACAATACTGTAAATAATTTATATGTCATTGTGTGTCATAAAACTAATGTATGCATTAAATGACTTAAAGTATGCTTTAAAAATAACATTAAATTTAATTACTATATAAATTAGATCCAATACTATCTTTTAACTGCAATATTTTGATTGCTATATTAAACTTTTTATCATTTTAAAAATCAAAAGTATTTAACTTCTTTACTATCAATAGTGTATTATTTTATAAATTATTTATTTTTGTTATGTTTAAAAATAAATTATTTTAATCAAACATTTTGTAGACAATTAGCAAAATAATTTAAATTTTAGTCTAATTTTATTTACTATTGTTGTTTTTATAGTAAATATAAAATACTGTTTTTGTATTTAAATATTAATCATTATTTATATTACAATATAAATAATGATTAATATTTAATTTTGATTATTTATTTAATAATAAATTTAATTGTTAAATCAATGTACTGAACTAAATCATAAAATTGAAATAAATATGTTTAATTATCAAATAGTTGTTTACATATTCTATATGAATACAATACTAATAAAATACTATAATAATAATAATTCAATAAAATTGATATTTCAATCAATTTTAATATTTATTAAACATTTATTGTTTCAAATATCTGTTTTATGATAAAACAATTATAATATTTATATAAATTAAACATTTTATTATTATATAAATAAAGGAAAGTTGTTTACTTGTTGAGAGATTTGAAAAAATCCATTTATAAAATTAATATATAAATCATTTGTACTACAATTCAATAGTTATGGTTTATTGCGATAATTTTTTCAATTCCCAAATTGCTATGTTTTCAGTTGTTGTATGTAAAACAAAAAATGGTATTAAAAGTATTATTAATATTTTAAAATGTTAAGCAAAAATAGATTAAATATTTTGAAACACATAATATGTATTACATATCTTACAGAATTTAGATATATATATATATATATCGGTTTATTAATCTAATTATTAAAAATTTTAAAAAATTATTATAAAGATAGTTATTTTTATAATATAATATAACAAATTTATAATAAAATATAATAAAATACGATATAATATGATGTTTGTTATTAATATAATTTGTGTGATGTATAAGATCAGCTATATTATGATAATTTGTTTTCTTAATAATAATATATTTACGGTAAGTATTATTATTATTATTAAATATTGCAATAATTTTTATTTAATGTTTATATTACTAAAATAATATTACAGTTTATTATTAGTTGTAATATATCCAAGTTAAACAATATTGCACAGTATAATTTTTCTATAATAATATACATTATAATAATAATGTTTATATATAAATATATTGTGGAAACACACACACATAGACACACAATGAACATTATTTTCAATGCAATAATATGATGATGGCTTTTTTAGCTTAAATTGTCACATAATATTATTTTTTACTATCCATATATTTTTATATATTTATCAACACCTTATACAAATAGCAAATTATTAATTTAATTTATCATTTTATAAGATTTATTTTAGTAAACACTAAAATCCTATTTATTTTAATCCAAACATTATCTATTTTAATGATTTTATTTTATATTTATTTTTCCTAAGTTTAAGTGACAATTTTATGGGACATTTACCATCAATTTTTATTAACTATTAATTTCCACATTTTCAGCCATTTTCTACTATAGTGTTGAAAATATTTTTGTAAAATTTTTGCTCTACATTAAAATTAATGAAAATCATATTAATGGTTGTGTATGTGTGTATGTGTGTATGTGTGTATGTGTGTATGTGTGTATGTGTGTATGTGTGTATGTGTGTATGTGTGTATGTGTGTATGTGTGTATGTGTGTATGTGTGTATGTGTGTATGTGTGTATGTGTGTATGTGTGTATGTGTGTATGTGTGTATGTGTGTATGTGTGTATGTGTGTATGTGTGTATGTGTGTATGTGTGTATGTGTGTATGTGTGTATGTGTGTATGTGTGTATGTGTGTATGTGTGTATGTGTGTATGTGTGTATGTGTGTATGTGTGTATGTGTGTATGTGTGTATGTGTGTATGTGTGTATGTGTGTATGTGTGTATTACAATATGATACTGGATACCACTAAAATTACTAAACTATTTTTAACGATAAAAATAAATTGAATTAGTTACTGAATTTTACTTAATTATTACTTAATTAAAACTGTAAACTTTATTTCAAAAAATTATTTTGTTTTATTGCTTAATAACTGAAAATCAAAAATTGTAAAAATACACACATTATAAATGTTGAAAAAATTCAAGTAAAAAATACAACAAAAACTACAATACATTAATAGTTATTAAATATTTTATAATAATAATAATAAAGTGTGTGCTTAAAATTTTATTGCAATCATAGAAAACAATCGTTGAATTAAATTAAAATTATTTTAAAGGATTTTCTCGCAGTTAAAGCTGTCATCAATTTGATGACAAAGCAGTTAAATCTGTGCTTTAATCTCTTAAATATAATATATTTGAAACATTTAAAAGTAAATGACATTTAGTAAAAGCTAAATCAACTTTATAATTTATGTCAATTGATTTATTGATTTTATTATTTAATATAAATAATAAAATATAAATAGAATTAGTCTATTTTAATAAATTTTTATATTTTTTAATCTAATGTATATTGTTTTAAAATCTATAAATGATTTTTTTAAAATACATTTTATGTATTTTAAACTAATAAATATTTAGTATTATTATTATTTATTACTAAAAATATTATCAATAATAAACTTTTATAAGTTATAACAATGATAAATGTTAATTAATTATTTGTGTTGAAAAATAATTGTAACTATTGTTAATAAAGCAATTGATTTTTGAATTTTACAATAATATTTATGTGACTGTCTGTTACACATTAATATATTTTTATGATAAAATTATTTGATTATTTTAATATTATATAATTTAATAAATATATGCAATAAATTATAGTCTTATAAAAAATAACGAATAGATTCTCTGTTAAATTAAACGAATCGTAGAGTAAAATATAAGAAAAGAAAAATTTATCTGTTTTTTGTAATATAAATGTATTCACAAATGATTTATTGAAATGTTTTCAAAGGATTTATTTTGAATAATCATAACATTATTTTAAACTATAAATCCAAGCAATTTATAGTAATAAATTTATTTTAAAAATACAATTATGTTTTATTTAGTAATAACTTTACTCTATTTGGAAAAAGTTTTTTAATGTAGTGATAATTATATTAAATAATAATATATTGTTTATAGAGAAAGAAAGACAAATAGATGTTTCTAATAAAATTTATATAAATTATTTTAAACATTTATAATGTAACTAATTAAATTTTATTATATTAAAAATATTATTGAACTTTAATTTAATTAATTAATAGATTGATTTATTTAGTATTTATTAAATTTCTAATATACAGTATATTAATTAATGTTTGTATAGTAAACATGAAAAAATGTATTAATTTTGTTTTTAAAGATTATGGATTAAAGAAAATAATAAATTATTGTTTTTTAATAATCTTTTATATTATTAATTATTAATTTAGAATAATAATATTAATTATGATTAATCATTATTTTTAAAAACAATATTTTCGTATATAAATACAATACTATTTATGTTCTTTAAATATTAAGAGTTATTTTTAAAATAATTTAATATAATTTTTTTTATTAATAATATTTTTTAGTACAGTATTCTAAAATATATATAACACCACTTTACAATAAATTATTATTATAATAATATCACACTTTAAAATTGTAATATTAAATCTGAATTACATTTGTTTTATAATATAAAAAATTTATACAAACAGACAAAATTTCAAATTTTTATATACAATATATGTTCAATAATAACACAAAAAAAACATTTCAAACAAAAATAAAATAAGACAACACTTTTCAAGCAAATTGATTGAGTAGTGATTTAAGCCGTTTCTGTAATAATTTGTAACATCTGTCGTAAATATGGTTTAACAAATAGTTTCTAAAAATTTAAGCAATTTATATAGATTTTTAAATAATATTAATAAAATCATTTACATGAATTGTTATCATAACAATATACAGTATTTAATAAATTACAAAAAATCTAATATTGCAATTAACATATTAAATTTAATTTGTACAAACTTTATACAGTAATAATACTGTATATAAATAATATAATTGATTTTTTAATTAGAAAAGTAATATGTTAATCAATTATAATTGAAATATATTTAGATTATAAATTTAAATCAAATTTTATACTTAAATTTTAATTTCTAAAAACATTGAAATAACATAATAGAAACCAACATTTATAGAAAATGTTGTCTTTTTTTATTTTATTAGATATTATATTCTATTGATTTAGTCATAAAAATATGCCGTCAATAGTTATATTAATTTCGATTTTGGCTATAATAATAAAATATAGTATATTTATATATAGTTATAAGTATTCAATCAAAAGGACAACAAAATGACTGGTTGTTAGTTATATATTACAGCAAAGATTAAGGCCTATAGTGATAATAATAATAATAATAATAAAAATAAATAACAGATTTTCACATAATTTTCTACATATCATGATATGTTATTTATTATTAGCTATTAACCTAAATTGTAATAATTGTAACAAATTAATCTATATTGTAATATTGATATTTAATATAATAGAATATAATAAAAAATACTTTTGTTTAAAATATTATTGACTATTATAACATACAATATTAACAATTTAACACATATCTAAAATATATAAAATTTAAATTAATTATTTATAAATTTAAAAATTAAAATAAATTAAAATACTGTATATAAATACAAGGATCAATTTATTTTGTAGATATAAATTATTATTATTTTATTATACAGTATTATCAATATAAATTAAATAAAGTATAGATTATTTTTAAAAGCTCAAAAATAACTAAGTTTTAAATTTAATAAATTAATTAAGTAAAAAAATATTATTTTTTAATTTTAAATAAATAATAAATATAAAAATAAAGTATTACTTAAATTGATTTCTAATCAAATTATATTTAATGCATTTAATGTATTTAATGTATATAATATATATTTATATACTGTTATTTATTTTAAAACAAGCATTTATTGGCTCTCAATATCTATTAGTGTTAAATCCTGTCTAAAAACTATAATTCAAAGGCAATCAATTTATTTTTAAGTTTCAAATAAAAAAACTAAATTGTTTTGTTAGAAAATAAAACAAAAAGTACATTTGTCGAGACTATAACAGTTTCATCAAAATTGAAACACAGAATTATATTAAATCTATATTTTTATCATTAAAGGCTAATTTATCATTTTTATCATTATTACTATTAGTGTATTACTATAATATTATAAATTATTTTGTTTTAGGATCTGTTGAAAGTATTGTTATTTCTTTTAGATAAAAAAGTATTTCATAAAAACAGTTTTAATTATTCTATGCTATGAATTATTTATTAAAAATAGTTAATAAATATAGTTCTAGATATACAATAAATACTGTGTAATATAAACTATGGTATTTATTAAAGTTTTTAAATAATAATTAACAATTACATTGTAATATAAACAACAACAACAAACATATTTACTTATCTTTAGATTAAAAAATATTCTTTCAAATCAAATAATTTTAATACATTTTCTATAAATAAATAAAAAATAAAATAGGATTTTGACGAATAAAAAATATTTTGGATTTTTTTTATTTTGATTATTGTACTATAAGTCATGTGTTTGTGTGCTTATATCGAAAATCAAATCTCATTTTTGATAGATTTTAGGACATACTCTTAGTTTATCATATATTATACTACTGTCCTCTCAATCACCCGTCTTTCTGTGTGTCATTTCATACCATATGATGGTCTCTGTAATACTGGTTGTGTGTCTGGATATCCAATTTATAAGGTTTGACATCAAACATATTATTTCAAATGATATTTATTTTTCATGCAAACCATATAATAAAAATCCTATATTTTTATGTTTATATTACTATATATTTCTAAAAACTAACACTAAAATCTAATGCATGTCTACTGTAGTGATGATATTTAGTTTATCATATGCTTTATATATTTTGGAGAATATATACTGTATTAACTTTTATCAAATCTTTAACATCAATATTGACTTTTTTTTAATATAAAATGATGCACCAAAAAATGCCAAAATTTCAGTTGAAATATCTTAACATTTATTATTATAATATACTGTATATATTAACGAAAAAACTATTCATGAGTTGCCATAATGTTTGTGGTCATTGTATATAAGAAACTGTTGTATATGACTGTCCATTAAATATCATGGTAAATATCTTATTACAAATTCAATTTTCAAATCATGATTTTGAGTGTGTTATGTGTCCAACAAAGTGACTGACGCATACACATACACATACACATACACATACACATACACATACACATACACATACACATACACATACACATACACATACACATACACATACACATACACATACACATACACATACACATACACATACACATACACATACACATACACATACACATACACATACACATACACATACACATACACATACACATACACATACACATACACATACACATACACATACACATACACATACACATACACATACACATACACATACACATACACATACACATACACATACACATACACATACACATACACATACACATACACATACACATACACATACACATACACATACACATACACATACACATACACATACACATACACATACACATACACATACACATACACATACACATACACATACACATACACATACACATACACATACACATACACATACACATATTAGAAAATATTTTTATTGTCAAACTTTCCACATTTAATAAAATACTATAATAAACTTAGATTTAAAAATAGTCATTAAAAATATACAGTATATCACATGTCATAAAAGTATTTTTAAAAGATTTTATATTAAATTAAATATTTTTGTGAAAAATATTTACTTAATATATTATCCAAATACTTTCAACTTTTCAATAGTCATAAGTTAACCTTTTTATTATTCAAAAATAACTTTATTTAATATTGTATATATATTTTTATCATCTTAAATAACTACTGTATTGTAGGTGTTTTTAATAAACTGATATTACATATGTTAAACAAACTTAATATCGATATACAGTACTATTATGTATTATATTGTAATTCACATACTATAAATATATGATATATTGATATAATATAATAATAATAATAATAATAATAATAATAATAATAATAATAATAATAATAATAATAATAATAATAATAATAATAATAATAATAATAATAATAATAATAATAATAATAATAATAATAATAATAATAATAATAATAAATAATAATAATAATAATAATAATAATAATAATAATAATAATAATAATAATAATAATAATAATAATAATAATAATAATAATAATAATAATAATATATAATAATAATAATAATAATAATAATAATAATAATAATAATAATAATAATAATAATAATAATAATAATAATAATAATAATAATAATAATAATAATAATAATAATAATAATAATAATAATAATAATAATAATAATAATAATAATAATAATAATAATAATAATAATAATAATAATAATAATAATAATAATAATAATAATAATAATAATAATAATAATAATAATAATAATAATAATAATAATAATAATAATAATAATAATAATAATAATAATAATAATAATAATAATAATAATAATAATAATAATAATAATAATAATAATAATAATAATAATAATAATAATAATAATAATAATAATAATAATAATAATAATAATAATAATAATAATAATAATAATAATAATAATAATAATAATAATAATAATAATAAAGGAGGCACAGTGGTGTAGTGGTTAGTGTGTAGGGCTATGTAGTGTAATGGAGAGTAAGATCTATAGTTCGAGCCCCGATGTGGTAAAGCAATTTTTCTGAGAAAAAAAAATTGTTTTAACTGTGCTTCCCGTCCCTGCCCAACCAACGCTGTTTAGGACGGCCAACTTAAGTAGTATGGGGAAAGCGGGGTGCTAAGTGAGGACGAGTTTCTGCCCGACCCCGGGTATCGGTACTTCGGTATCGGTACCCACCTGGGGGTACCCGCAAGGGTGCCCCCACCCGGGGGTGCCAGTAAAAAGGTGCCCCCACCCCGAAGAGACGTCCGCAAGGATGTCTCTTCACCCTTCGAGTAGTTACTCGTCCTCACACGCAATGGCCACTTTTGTTTCAAAAATAAAAAAATCCTATTTCAACAAACACATGTTAGTGGTGAGAAATGGGTGGCAATAGACACATGTTAGTGTTGAGCTTATTCTAGGGACTGGGACCCCGTAAAAAGGCCAAAAACAAATATATATATAATTATGATTACACGTAGTCGAAGGAATAACGGGGGGTGTTCGGGAGGTACCCTCTCAAATAAATCCCGCGTTCAGCAGGTAGGCATTGACTGCAGTTCGTTAAGTATGCATCATATCCCACGCAGTGATGTGCTATGCGGGCAAAGCTGTGATGTAATGCGACCGCAGACTAGTCAACAAAATCAGACTAACCTCCAAAATGTTTCAGTTCAAGCTGGTTCTCAGCGACAACTGACCAATTTGGTTGAAAAATCGCAAAAGCGCATGAAATGGACACATGAGATGAATACCTTGATAATGCGCGAATACTACAGATCAACTCGACTCGAAACAAATATGACTGATTACAGAAACCAAATTTACTTAGCATTCAAACAGAAATATCCAGAACTAAATGTAACGGAACAAAGGATTGCAGACCAGCGGCGATTCTTAGCAAAGAATAATAAAATATCCCCAATAGAATTACAAGAAATCAAACAGCAAGTGGCACATGAACTATCATTAAATGAAACAACTGAATTAAATACCACAGTAGAAGTAGTGCCAGAAATGGAAGAGACACCTACAACAACAGATAACAGAATCAATACAAATGATGAAATAAATAGAATAACAGCAGAAAATGAACTAAAAACTTCTTTAGAACAATATAAAGACTTTGAAATAGAACTCAGACCTAAGTTACCAAAAATAAAAAGTGGCGTAAAAACAAGATCTACAATAATAACAATTAATGATATACTTAAAGATTACATCGAAGATAACATGTCGTTGAGCACAATTAATACAATAACATACTGTGCAGCAGTAGCAGTATCGAGACACTTAGGCTACAAAATACAACACATGTCAACTACAAAACTAAATCAAGAAAATATAATACCTAAATGGCAAAAGCGAATAGAGACACGTATAGAAGGGAAAAGACAAGTAATAGGAAGAATAACGCAAGTGTTAAATGGAAACAAATCAAAAAGACTTAACCAATCAGTAAAAGATATATACCGATTATTACAGACAAAACCTGGAAAACCTGAATTTGAAGCTATTATCCGGAATTACAACGACACATTAAAACAAACAGTTCAAGCACTATCACAAAGAATCAGAAGATATAAACAACAAAGCGAAAGACGAAAGCAAAATACAATGTTCTATAATAACGAAAAAATGTTCTATAGAAATAAAAACAAAATAAATTCAAGCAATATTAACCATACACCACAAATAGATGAAATAGAAAACTACTGGAAAGAAATCTGGAGCAACCCAAAGGAATATAAAGAATCTAATTGGATAAATGATATTGAAGATGAAAATAAAGAAATACCACCTATGACTTCAGTAAATATAATTAAAGATGACTTAACCGAAGCCCTCAAGAAATCCCACAATTGGAAAAGCCCAGGACAAGACAAAATACAAAACTTCTGGTACAAACACTTTACAACAGTACATCAACCAATGGCAATAGCAATGGATAAAATAATAAAAACAGGACAAACCGATGACTTCCTCACTTCCGGAATAACATATCTACTCCCAAAAACAGAAAATACATCAGATCCCAGCAAATATAGACCCATCACTTGCCTAACAACAATGTATAAAATCCTAACATCCATAATATCAACAAAAATATATAATCATTTAAGTAACAACAACATAATAGCTGAAGAACAAAAAGGCTGTATAAAACACTCAATGGGCTGTAAAGAGCAATTAACAATAGACAATATTATAACAATAAGAGCTCGTCAAAAACATAGAAATCTTGAAATGGCATACATAGACTATAAGAAAGCATTCGATTCAGTCCCACATAAATGGTTATTAAGAGTGTTAAAACTATATAAAATTGACAACACACTGATAAACACATTAGAAAATATGATGAAAAAATGGAAAACTAAATTGTGTGTCAATACAAATAATGGAACAAAAATAAGTACAGAAATCAAAATAAATAGAGGAATATTTCAAGGAGATTCACTCAGTCCTCTGTGGTTCTGCTTAGCCATAAACCCACTATCATCACTACTTAAAAAGCTAAAAGGCGTAAATCTAAAATCAAGTGATACAAAATATAATCTAACACATCTACTATATATGGACGACTTAAAACTATACGCCGAAAAAGAATCTGATTTAAATGCAATGTTAAAAACAACAGAAACTTTCTCCAATGATATAAATATGGAATTTGGATTAGATAAATGTGCTATAATGAAACTGAAAAGAGGAGTCTATTCTGAAAGAAATCAATACGAAACTGAAAATGGATATATAAAGGCACTAGAAAATGGAGATATATATAAGTACTTAGGAATTAAGCAAATGCATAAATCTAAAATGACAGAAGTTAAAGAAGAAATAAAGAAAACATTAAACCAAAGAATAATAAAAATACTAAAATCTCAACTAAACTCAAACAACAAATTCAAAGCAATAAACACTTGGGCTATACCTGTACTGACATACTCGTTCGGAATAATAAAATGGAGTAAAACAGAACTTGAGACAATTGAAAGACATATAAGGCGACAACTTACAATGTTTGGACTACACCACCCTAGAAGTTCTGTAGCACGACTATGTGTTAGTAGAAAACATGGGGGTAGAGGGTTACTAAACATTGTAAGCCTTGAAGCCAAACAGCGAGAATTGCTGAGAAAATACCATCAACAAAAATGCAATGTCTCAGAGCTCCACAAAATAACATCAACACTCGATTACAACTACACACCTCTAAATCTCAGCAATAATGAACATCAAATAGAAATACAAAATGAAAAAGAGAGGATTAACACATGGGCCTCAAAAGAACTTCACGGAAGATACCGGGCAGAACTCAACCAAACACACGTAGACGAAGAAATGTCTACAAAATGGTTGAAGTACGCCGGTCTTCATGGAGAGACAGAGGGGTTCATGATGGCAATACAAGATCGAGTGATTCCGACACGAAACCATCAGAAATACATCCAAAAGCTAAATATACCAACAGACAAGTGCAGGATGTGTCATATGGAGTCCGAAACAATAGAACATATACTAAATGGGTGTAAAGTACTCACAAACACCGAGTACCTAAGCCGTCACAACCAAGTAGCCAAAATCATACATCAGGAATTGGCAATAAGATTCGGGCTAATCAAAGAACCATTACCATACTATAGATACGAGCCACAAAGTGTAATGGAAAGCAACAGAGCCAAGCTCTACTGGGATAAAGAAATAAGAACAGATAAAACTGTGGCCCACAACCGCCCAGATATAGTACTAGTAGACAAACATCAAGATAAGGCGTACATAATAGACATAGCGGTCCCACTAACACACAAACTACAGGACACGCATAGTGAGAAACGCCGAAAATATACAGACTTGGCCTATGAGATCAATAAGATGTGGCGTATTAAGAAAGTTGAAATCATACCTATAATCCTGTCATCAATGGCCGTAATACCGAAAAATCTGGCCCTAAGTTTGGAATCACTGGAAATCAGAAAAACTAAGATCTATGAAATGCAAAAAGCAGTGATACTTCAGAGTTGTAGAACAGTCAGAAAAGTACTAGACTTGAGTTGAGTCTAACCAGTCGTGTCTCTGCCACCAAAAGTGGCCGACACAACTGTGATCACACCGGAACAACCGTGATATACAAAGGATGATAATAATAATAATAATAATAATAATAAGAGAGAGAGAGAGAGAGAGAGAGAGAAAGAGAGAGTAAATATAATAAAAATAAATACCATTAAATAAATAAATTGAATTTTCAAAATTATATTCATTATATTGAATTACAGAAAATAATAAAATGTTTATATATATTCAATATTATAATCAAAATATATCGTTAAAAGAATTGATATTTTGTGTATTGATTTATTTAATTTACAAAACATACTGACTTTATGAATAAGTATTACAACAAATAGTAGCAAAAAATATTTTATATACTTTTGATTTATTTTGTTTTTTAAAATTTCATTTTTTACTTATAAATTAAATAAATAAACAATATATGATGTTTTGATTAAATTTTAAATAATAACAATTATTTCAAATGTTAGAATTTTTGATATAAAATAATGAAAAAATAAATCTCAACAACAGTTAACAGTATAATAAAAAAATTTACTTTAGAAATAAGATTAAAAGTGACTAATTATTATATAAATGATATAATTTTTTTATTAATATTGTATACATTAAACAAATTAAATCATAATTAAATCATAAAACTAACTATAATTAATATATAATACATATATAATGAGTATACTATAAAAATTGACAGATTATTTATTTAATAAAATAATAATAATATAACTTTACATATCATAACATAATATTTACTATTAAAGCGTTCACTAAAATTGCTTTACAAAATTTAATTATTTTCTATTGATATTATACATTACATACAGTGAATTTATTTTTAATATTAATATATACGCAATTATTTTAATGTTATTAGCAATTATAATAAAAAATAATTAACTTATTAATTGTTATTAATAGTTAGTTATACACTATTTTATAATAAAATATAATATATTACAGTAATAAATATTAATTGTTTTAATACAAACAATTTTTAAAATACAATATTAACTGTAGTTATATATTGAGTAAATATAGGCGATATTGTTGTGTTCATAAGATTATTGCTTATTATAAACACAAATAATCATTACTACATAACAAAACACACAAACTGTTTCATTATCGGCGAAAAATTATTAGACAATATTACAGGCGTTATATAATGTCTCTCAAAAGTCTGTTATGTGCTATATTAGCCATAAATATAAATATGAGATAAAAATTAATTATGTGTCCAATAGACGTTTCGGCTCATATACCCTACTTAGCTATCATATTGATGGCACTGTTCAATACATAAATAAAGAAAACCTTATTTAATTAGACAATACATTACTTCATAGACTTTAAGAATATATCTGAAATCTGCCTAATATTTCCCATAAGAATAGTTACTATTATAGGTCTGTCATTATTTAGGTTAATTTAGCTCAAAAAACACAATTAATATTATATTACTTATACAGCCATTTAAATAATATATACAGTTTATACACTATATATATAAAAATTAAATTAAAATAAAATAATTCATATTTGTTTCAAAATTATTAAAATAAGAATAAATATTACACACAATATATTATAACTTATAATTATAATTTATAAGTAAGAAATAGATATTAAATATTTATGGAAAGTATTAGTTAATCCATATCTATTTATAATTACAATTATTAGACTTAATATTTTTTGTATAATATTGTATATGACATTGTACTGTACAAACCTATATAATGTTTAATCAATAAAGTAATAAATATCATTTAATATACTGTATTTTTTATTATTTTCATATTAATATTTACTCAATAAATCTATATATAAAATAAAACTGTGTTGTAAGCAATGTCATACACATTATAAGACTAATATTGTCGCTATTATTGTATCCTAATGTTCACAAAACAGTGGTCTATAACTCGTTATATAACGAGGGTTGTAATCTGGTGGGGTAGAGGGGGTAAGGCCTTATAACCGCCTCCTGAGAAAAAAAAATTGTGATTATACCATCGCAGACTTTTTTTTTGGCAAATTAAGAAAATAGTATTTTAATAATATACAAAAATTGACAAAATATCTCTAAAAACACTGATTTTTCATATTTTTAAAAAATGTTAATTATTTCTTTCATGTTCTTTTGACTTAAATTATTAAAATTTAACTATATTTTAAATATGATATTATTTTAATAAAAATATGTAACGAAACAAATCAAAACAACTTATTTTTTATATAAAATAATTATATTACAAGTAAAATAAGGGAATTCATTAAAAATATTTTTCTAATTTTCTGGGAATTTTCAGGAACATTGAGAATTTTTAATGAATTTTCTCCTAACTCGACTTAATTTTCAAATTTTGAAAAAATTTCTGGTTATAAATGCCATAAAAGTCTTTACCCAATACCCCCTTAAGACTAAAACCTTATTATATAATATATTTTATTTAGTATATTACTTGTTTTATATAATACTTATTAATATTTATTGACTAATTTGAAGTAAATATTAATAATTGTGTATTTATATTACAGTTTATTAGTCGCCAAATATTTTAAATTACTATCAATACAATTAAGAATAAATACAAATGTATATATTTCTAGAATAAAATGAAAAAATACGATTATAAATAGATATTTATATTTTATTTATTATTTTATACTTAATGTATATTTATTCTAGAAATCATTTATACATAAAAATACAATCTATGCTAAACATAATAATTTATTTCTGTAAAGACAAAATATTTATTTTTAAAATAATTTTAGATACATTTTATTAAAATAAAGTAAAAATTTAATTACCAAATTTTTTAATGCATTTAGAATATTTATATTACGTTTAGCAATTTTATATTTGCATAATATTTATTTATATTACTTATTGCAAGAAACATTAAAAGCATTAAATTTATGTTAAATAATTAATTATATTAATAATATCTGTAATTGTATAAATTCGCTAATATTTGTCTGCAATTAAATACATATAAAAATTAAACATAGTCTAAAAAATTGTTTTAGAAAAAAAGATTATATAAAATTATTTTATGACAGAATAGCTATATATATATATAAGAAATACTTAAATAATAAGATCTTGAATTGTACTAAAAATATCGTTTAAACCGCCAATAGATAACACAATAGACTTATAGAATTAAATATTTTTAAACTACAGAATTCTTACGGAATTTCTTTATTAAACATCAAATTCATTGATAACTTAGTGTTAGAAATAAAAAGTTTATATATTTATGTGGACATCAATATTAGGCCTCGAAATACTCAATTTTTAACCATTGGTTATCAGTCTATACCAACTTTTGTGGTGTGTTTGTGTCGTTTATTTATTCGCTATAATGAATAATACATAAATGTCAGTGATTTTTGAATTATGATTTTTGAAGTAGAATTTATTCATATAATAGTGTATATATTATAAATATTTTATATAAAAAAATTATGTAAAATCAAATTCTAGATATTTTTTTAGTAAATTTTATTATAAAATCTATTTTTTAAAAATATTTTAATTAAATATTATTTTATTTAGGTATAAAATATAATAAATATACTTAACTTTTTGTGATTTAAATATTTTCTAATATTATTAATGCTAACAAATGGTGGGCCATCTGTAGTCATACAGTATTTATTATTATACTGTAGTGACTCTAAAATATTATAGACTATAATATAAAGTATATGTATATAAATACACTCAATTGAAAATAAATTCATTGTTAGTCTTAAAAATTTATTTCACGTAATATTATATTTAATTTTATAACTTTTATGTCAAAGTATTAAGACATGATTTGTTTGAGACAATTGTTGTTTCTTAAACATTGTCTATAGATTTTCAAATGTGAATCATTAACACTATTTCACTAATTTTTCAGTTTTTTATATTTTATTTTTCATCTTTTCTTATCTTTCATTTAAACATTGTATTTCATATGTGTGTAAATTTGCTATATATTATTAATATAATTTACTGTACTATATACAGTATATATATATATATTCTTAATTATTATTAGTTGGTCCCTGCTACTTTAATTATATTAAAAATAATAATAAATAAATTAATATAACAAATATAATAATTTATTAAGGGATGAAAATTTTAAATAAAATATAACTTTTAAACATGTGTTGTTGATTTTGTACATTTAATGTTAGAAACCATATGTATATATTGAATAAAATGTATAACTAAAACTGTGACCAAATAGTAAATTTATAAAGGGGTAAAAAATAATTTTATTAATAAGTTTATTTGTGAATGAGTAATGTATATGATTAACATTAGCATAAAATACGTAAAAAAAGTTAAATTAAAAAATAGCATTATTGAGAACTAAATAGATATAAATTATATATAGTATATACCTGTACTATATATCGTTCAAAGTAGTGGACAAAACAATGAGGTTCAGGAAAATATTAAATTTCTTAAAAACTGTTAAATCAATATTGATTCTGATTTTTCTAATTTTTAGCCAAATAATTGCAATATATGAAACAATAAATATATTTTTAATTTTTTAAAATTTTGATTATAAAAGATTTTCAAAAGTAAAATTAAGAAAAGTTTAATATTTTGAAAACTGTATGAAATAATCAAACTCAGTTAATGCTAAATTATGGTATTTTTAGTCTAACTTCATGTGAGTTTTAAAATTTTAAAATATACTTAATAGTTATTGAAAAAATAATTTCATTATTAATAACATCATTTATAAAAATGAAGTATTTATGTATTTTATAATTTTGTTAATAGAAATAAATTCTATATTTAGAAAAAATATCTAACTTTTTTAATAATTACAATTTTATGTTTAAAACTTTCATAAATCTAAAAATTTAATAATTGTGTCTTAAATGGCAAGTATTAAGCTAGAATTTTCAAAAATTAAAATTAAGATTGACTAATTAGTTTTTAAGATATTCAATATTTTCTTGTACCTCATTGTATTGTCAAGTACTGTATATGTTTGTTAGAAACTTAAAAAACTTGGATTAATTTTATAAATAATATGACTTTCATATTAGTTTTGAATATAATTATATTTTATTTATATAAATGGTATAATTTAATACCTGTATATATATATATACTGTATATACAAAACGATTTGGATTAGTCTGATTGAAACAAAATATGTTTACATAAATACTAAATTAGACTCTATTTATCTATCTATTTATCATTAAAAAATAATTATATAAGTTTATTACTATGAAACTCAAATTAGTTTTGTTTTTTGTATCTCTTAAGTTAAATGCAATTATAAATAAATTTTTGAATTTACTTTTGTTTTTCTTAATGTTTTAAATGTAATCTTTTTTTTATGTGAATATTAATGTACAACAATCACAAAGCTTAAAATGTATGACAAATATTACATAATAATTATATATTTAATAATATGACATTGTTAAAAACAAAAAAAAAGTATTTGTTAAAATTAATAATAATAAATTATATATCAAAAAAGACAATTAATTTAGTATTATACTATTTTTTTGCCTATAATTTAGTATATACATTTGACATATTAAGATTAATGTATAATAAATATAAATCTTATATTTTAAAAATCATTTATTATTAATTTTTAAAATTAAATTAGACAGAGTTTTAGTTTAAATTTCACACAAAATATTATATATTTATATAAAGTTTTTAATTGAATATTTTTTGATATTATAATTAATTTGTTATATATAGTAATATACATATAATACTATACCGGTATATACAGTATTATTTCAATATAGGATTCATTTGTTTTTTGTTTGTTTATGAAAAGCTTTGCATTCAATCGATTTACTCTATCGTACAATAGTTTGGATGACTTTCCGGAGCTCTCTCTTGTCTATCGATTACAACAGACTATGGGATCACTGGATATATAATAAAGGTTTTCATTTTCATCAGCAAAACTGTATAATACTGAATGACGTGAAGATTGACGTCATATGAAAACAACTTCTCTCTCTCTCTCTCTCTCTCTCTCTCTCTCTCTCTCTCTCTCTGTTCTCTCTGAGATCTCATAATTGTGTCCACAATAAGGGATGACTTGTTTTTATGGATCTCGTTGTGCTATCTCTGGTAAACAGAGAGTCAACTAATATTTTAATGTCCAACGAATATCATTTGAGACCAAAATCTAATTCTCATTCAGTCATCAACTGAGACAATGAAAGGACAAAACAAACTATATATTAAATGCACATAAAATTGACAACATTTTGATGTTTTATATGTTTAAATGATACGATCAAAATAAAACAACATTTATATATTTGTGTCTTTTTTTGTATCCCTGTCTTAATGTCATTCAATGAAATAATTAGTAGAACAGGGCTTTCAATAGCAACAACTTTTGAAGTCTATAATTACAATATTGAATATCTATTTTATTTTAAGCCGAGATTTAGGACCAAAAAAATAATTACTGCCTAACAGTTCACTTTGAATGTCATATCTACGGTCTATTTTTGACGCTTATATCTTTCTCTTATTTTATTATATATATATAAATAAATATTTATTTATTATCGGCTTTCTCTATATTTTTTCTCATTTTCTCTGTGATGTGTTATTGTAATGTTTATGTTATATAAAAATATTTTCCGTTTGCCGTAAGTAGTGTTGTTGATGTAAACAAAATCCGATTATTTATCGACAACAGCAATGACTCCAAAAGTTTGGACACAAATACACACATAAATTATAGGATCGACACTGTTTGGCATAACATTAATATATTAAATATGCCATAAATAAGATGATCTTTAAATTTAATTATAGCCAAAACAAAAGAGTGTAAATGAAAATTCACGACAATGTATATGAAATAAAGATTAGCAGAGAGAGAGAGAGAGAGAGAGAGAGAGAGAGAGAGAGAGAGAGAGAGAGAGAGAGAGAGAGAGAACTTATCAAAACTATGGCACACATTAGCGGACCATTAGATGTTCATTCAAAAGTCATCACAAAATCTAATGAAACTTTTAATAATATGAGAAACCAGACAACAAGTCAGTCACATACAGAATATTCTGATATATATTCTATACTTACTTTAAGACCTTATTCTGGTAACCCTTTTATTATATAATTATTTGCTAAAACAATCTCATTGTTGTATTTTTATGGTATAAATGTTGAATACCATTAAGAACATGGTTAACAATATTAGACACTAATGTATATGAAATCTTATTTTGACATTAATTTAATGGAAATTTCTAACAAAAAACAATGAATAAGTAATAAATGATTTGTTTATATTTAGTATCAAAGAAAAGTATGTTGTTATACATATTTTGAAATCTATAACCATAAGAAAATATAGAAATTAATTTCATTGAAAAAACATAAATATAGATATAATAAGTTAAGAAATAAAAAATTATTTATTATAAATTTTAAAATATTTATTTTTAATATGACAATGCAATCACATTACTTTATTATTTCATCCAACAAATTGTTATATATATTTAGTAAATATACAAACTGAACAATAGATTAATCTAAAACAAATTTGCATACTTTCAATATTGTAATAGTTATAGAAAAAAACAAATTATTAAATAATAAACACATTTCAAATAATATAAAAATGATAGAATTGTAAGTTATAGGAAAAATATATTGATTTTTAAACAATTCATACATTACATTGATTATTGTTGAGAGAGAGAGAGAGAGAGAGAGAGAGAGAGAGAGAGAGAGAGAGATRGAGAGAGAGAGAGAGAGATGGAGAGAGAGAGAGAGAGAGAGAGAGAGCAAAATAAAGTCAAATTTTTGATAGTCATTTCTATTATTTTATACTTGATATGTATCAATGCTTTCATCATAGTATGTATATTAAAGTATAGTATATTTGCTATTATTAAATACTGTAAATGTGTTTTATATTATAAAAATCAAAAGCAATATTGAAATAATAATAATAATAATTTAATATATAAAATAAAATCATACATTTGACTGCATTTTCCGTACAGTGAATATATGTCTGTCTCTAAAAATTAATTTTCAAAATTGTCGGATCACTTAAACCGAGAGAAACTTATATTTTGTTTGATTACCCGTTTCACTGACTTTTCAAATGTGAATAATATATGTGACTCTATATTATGCATATTTTATTATTTACAATATACTGTATATCTAGTGACATGTATTGCAAACGCTTGATATACAATATAAAGTATTGAATGCTTAGAGTATGCCAGCATCTGGTGATGCCTTATATATAAATATATATATATATATAACTCAATCAGATTATTGAATATACAGTTATCCAAAAATTTATTACTTAATATAAATTATATCAATTATTTAATATAATAGTATATAAATAAACGAAACTTCATCAAAACATTAAATAAATTGCTATAATATTTTTCAATATATAGACATTATTATTTATATGCAATTTTATAAATGAAATAACTATATATGTATGTATAATATTTTGATATAACTGAAACATAAATATAAAATTATATTTGTCATTAATATAAGTTTATTTGTTTGGCATAACTTATTTATTAGTATTGGATACAAATCCTTGCATACAATGACATTAAAAAACATTAAATTGATTGTCCATTATTTAATTTGTAGTCAATTTTAATGCAGATAAGTCTTTTTATATTTGCTAATATTATGACTCTAATCAATCATAAAATATATTGTATGTGATCTTATAACTACTACAGTATAAACATATACATATAAAATCTCATATATTTATAAAAAGTTAAGCTAAAAATGTCCAACAAATGACTTGTTTTTATGTTTAAATAGAAAGAGAGAAAACATTTTTATCAAAATGAGTGAAGAGATCTGAAGAAAATATAAATATTTTTTTTATAAAATGAGTTTCAGTGAAGACATAAACTGCCATTCATTATAACTGAGAGACACTCAGACAGAGATGGGATGAGAGGACATGTTGTTTGGCTTATAAAATGACATTTTCAAAGAAAAATATACTTTACTTATAGTGAGAACAGTTAGCTTTATCTATCAAACGTACATTTATGAGATCCCAGTGCTTCATCATCTCAGCCAAAGTTGTTTCCATTTTATTATTTTCTTGTCTCTCATATGTATGAAAACAATTCATTTTATTCAAGCAATGAAAACCATTGGTCTATAAATTACTATATATTTTGTGTACAAATTTTTGTACACAATATTAACTGAAAATGTTGACTCACGTGATAATTACTATAGTTTTTATAGGATTTTAATGTTATAAATAAACTTTTGTTTGTCAACTCAACCAACAAAATAGTTATCAATTTTATAATTAAAATGTAATTATATACACTTCTATATTTAATCTATATATATATATATATATTTTCAGGGTTAAGCAAGGGAGTATGGGGTATGGCGAAAATACCCCTCTATGACACATAGATTTTAGGATTTTACACTTTTTTGATCAAAACGATAAGAAATAACCACCACTAAAAATTTATTAATTTTTAATTATTATAATTATTAATTTTAGATAATAATTGTTAATTAACTGTTTTTATGTATTTTATATAACAACATATTTAAATTGAATTATTTAATAAAATTAGTTGAGTTTAAATATTGACAGAAAAAATTTAAAAATTAGTATTACGTTAATATTTATCTAAATATAGTATTATTTTAATAAAAATATGTAACTTAAAGATTAAAAATGATTTATATGTTAAAAAAGTAATTATATTACAATTAGAATATTATTTTAAGATAATTATAATAAATTATACTGTAAAATTTAATAATTTTATTATTTTACATTTTTAAGTCATAATTATTATTTATTTTTATTAATTTAGGAAAATATTCCAAAAATATAAGGAATTTATTGGGAAGATTTATGTATTTTACTGGGAATTTTCTCCCATTTACATGGGAATATTAGGGAATTTGGGGAATTTTTTTATAATTTTCTTTTGACACCGCCTGGTTTTCGAAATTTAAAAATTATGTAATAATAAGGTACATTCCACTATATACAATACCCTCAAGATTTTTCGAGATTTTTTCCATTTCACCCCCTCTATAACCCCCCCCCCCCCAAATTCAAAACCTTCCTTAATCCTCATGTATTCATCTTATTTCAAAGTTGTTTATATTTTTTTTGTTCAAAAGTAATTATAATTTAATTATCTATTAATTTCTAATTAATTATAATTAAATACAACCAAAACTAACATTTTTTAGACATTCCTAGTTATAGAAGTTTTTAATATATATGAAATACTTATAAACAGAAAATAAATTATTGATTTTGTGATCACTTTTCAAATACAATAACTTATAATTACATCCAAAATAGTTTTATATAACTAACACTTTTCGCTTTTCAAAGTCATATAATTGATGTGTTTTATAGAAAAGATTTTTTTGTTTTACTGCTAATAAATTTTTTTATATAGCTATTAAACAAAACATTATAAAAACGATCTTATATTGAGAAATATTGCAACAAAAAAAGTTTGCATCACTTGTGTTTCAGAAACTGTTGTTTTCGGCACAAAAGTTATGATACATTTATTTATTATACTATAAGTTAGTACAGAAAACTATGTCTTAAATTTTTATATCAAAAACTTTACACCAGTAATGAAATGTTAAGAAAAAAATATTTCAATCAATCAATCAGTTGTTTGTCTTTTCAAATTGAATCAAAACTCTTTCTAAAAATGATAAACTTATTTACTGTAAGTGCAGTGAAAAGTAATAAATAAAATGATTTAAAAAACGATAAAACGATTTTTGATTACGATATACACTATTAGTTCAAAAGTTGTATAATATAATCAAAATTTCTATAATTTCTTTTCTTAATCTTCATTATAAAACTGTATATAAAATCACAATATTAAATATTTAAATTTATTATATAAATAGAGGTACTAATTTAAAATATAATGATATTTTTATTAGACATATAAATATAATCAAATATAAGATTATATATATATATATTATGGTATTGTGTTTTACTATTAAATTATATAAAAGTATCAGAATTTTCAGAAATATGTTTATTTGAATGTTAGTCAACTTCATATAATTATTAATTATAAAAATGACAACTTATAATATTATTCACTTTATTAATATCTACAACATTACTACTTTTAATTTACTTATTTGACAAATGTATGAATGACTACATATTAATGGGTTGTAAGTAATGGGTTGTTATTATGGAAATCTAAAAAAAAAACTTTTATATTAAATGCAAACTTCTTTTCATAGATTTAGATAAACATATTTTTGAAAATTGTGACTATTTTTCATAAAATTTCTTATTTTGCTTATTCTATAAACTTATTTTCAGCAAAAGTGTAAATTCAATTCAAAACTCATTTACGTGACTTACCATTAATATATAGGAACTGATAGGTATTGGTGGTAGTGATGACCACTATCAGTCAAATAAGTTGATTGTGTAATATATGTATATATATGTACTGTAAGTAAGTATGTTGTGAACTCAATTTAATTCAATTCAATTTAGAATTTTATATTTTTTAGGACATTATTTTAAAGATTTTTTTTTGTATAAATCATTTTATAAAATTGTTATATATATATAACGTATAAACTCAATTCATATTTTGAATTTATATTTTTAAATAACTAAATTCAAAAAATTTATACGATTATTACAAAACTTTGATTGTTTATGTTATCTGAGTTATTATACAATAAATAGTAATAATTACTCAAACTTATAATATTTTATTGTACAATAAGTCAGTAGTTATTAAATTTAAATTTTTTTAATATTATAAATAAATCATAAATTTAAAAACATAAATACATTTTATATAAATGTAAGAATAAATATTAAGTTATATATTTTAGAATAAATGTTTGAATTTAGAATTATATTTATAATTATTAATTAACAGTTGATTTTGTGAATATAACCTAATTTGATACTATATTTTATTAGTGCATATGACTGTGTGTTTGTGACATTTTAATTTACTTAATATACCAAAAAATATAGTCAACTAATATAAAGTACATAATTATTTGTTCAAATTAGAAATTGATATTTTAATTTAGTTTAATTATCATTAAAACAAATTAGTAATTAGTAATTAATAATAATATAATATTATTTCTTGTAATTTAAAAAAATTTTCGACAATAAAAATTAGGTAAAATAATAATATTTATTAAATATAATATATAATAGTTATATAATTTTTTTAAATCTTAAATTTATTGACGGCGTGATTATGACAAGAAATAAACACATTTATATTTTGACTAAATTTTTATGTATTTCTGGTATTTAATAAATAAAATAAAATTCAAAAATTGCTGTATACTAAAGTTATATCTATTTTTATAAATGGAAATATATAATTATTGTATATATAATAAATAAATCTTTTTGAATTATATAAGTATATTATTTCAATAATAATAATACTAATTTTCATAACAGTTATAAATGTTAAAATATATAAACCCATAAATAAATAAATATAAATTTACATACTATCAAATTACTGTATAATATTGTATTTGCTACAATCAAATATTACATAAACTAACAATTAAATAAAAATTTCAAGTATTATATTAAATGATAAATAAATAATTTTTACAACTCATTAATGGTCACAATATATATATATTATTAGACATATTACTTGTGCAAAGATAATACTACCACTTGAAGTAAAACAACTTTCTTTTCAAACTATTAATATTAATATTATAATACTTGATATAAAAAACATTGAATACAAAACCAGTTGGCTATCTATTTCTCACTGTATTTCAATGCTATTTATTTATTAGTTATAAATCTATACAGAATATTCTTGTAATGCTTTAATAGGCAAATAAATGTTGCAAATCATAGAAAACTATTTCTATTGTTATACAGTAAAACATATAAATGTTATATATTTATATATGAATATATGTGTATGTATTAAACATAAGTAACTGTGAATATGAGTATTGAGAGCTCCAGAGAAAAAAAAGTATTAGTGATATTATATGAGATACCGGTGCTATTGATGCGATTCATCATTTTGTTTGAAAGCTCTTTATTCAAAAAAATGGTATCATTATGTTAGCACTGGGAGACATTTCGTTTAACAATTTTCTCAGCAAATATAACATTTGGATATATCATTACCAACATTACCATTGCTGTTGCCAACACATTCAATGTATTATTCTCACTATCATATCATATATAAAATGTTAAGTGTGTGCCCATTATGGCATCCTTTTACATACCCCTTTCCCCCTATATATAAATTATATGTATGTATGTATAATGTATGGCATTTCATTTAAGATAAGATTTGCAGTTTTCTATTGTTTTGCACATAAAAATCCTAATATTAAATAATAAATGTTACGCAATACACAACACACAATACACAGTGCAAAACATTAAATATTGGTTTAAATTGTTTGTTTTACTGACTAATAAAATACTTTGCAAATTATATTTTATATAATACAAAATACTTAAATTATAAAACTATTTTATTACTAATTTCTAAAATTATTACAACTCTTAACAATAAATAAAAAATATGTTTTTAAAAAGTTAAAATATAAATTTGATACAAATTATATTTATTTTTAATATTGATATATAAAAAAGTTGTATAATATTTTTAACACAAATATTTACTTATTATATGCAAATACCTTATATGTAAATAATAATAATATTAAGATATGATGATTTAAAAAAATAATTTTTAAATTTTCTAATATTTTTAATAAATGTTTCAAAATAATATTTATATTTAATCTTTTAATCAATTTTCAAGTTAATCGATAAATTTTACTAGTTTTATATTAAAATTATTTTATAGATAATTAATTTTAATAATTTTCACATATGTTTGCAGTGTTTTAGCATTCAAATAAGAAACTAACTGAGAAATATAATTTCCTAATAAATTTTGTAAAGAAAATTTCTAGAAAATATTTTTATAATAAATTTTTATTAAATATTTATATTTAATTTATATTATTTTATAATATAATATGACATTTATAGATATACAGAAAAATTGATAATATTAGTATAAAGTACGCACTAGTACTCAATTTTTGTGAAAGATTCATAAATAAAACAAATTCAAATATAATAAAAATTCAAAACAAATTAATTGAATTTTAATACAAATTAAATTATTATTATTATTATTATTAAAAGGTTATATAATACTATAATAAATAAACTTTTAGATATATCCCATAGTGAGTTTTATATTGTAAATTTTTAGAAACTTCCTAATATTTTTTACACATACTTTTTTCTATTCCAACAAAGAGATTATAAAAATACTTTAAATAAAATATTTCAAAAATTCGTACCTCTTATTAAAATCGATAAAATAGTTATAGAATAAAAATTTACTTGTTATTAAATATTTTAAATAAAGTATATTTATTAAAATATCAATGATTTGTAAATTTTTATATAATATTTAGTTTTATAATTCTAGATTATATTGATTTTAAATGACATTTATATTACAGATTACACATTATAATAGTTTATTAGTTTATACTTAAATAAATCGAATCAAATTAAATATCAATTATTTAATAAAATTGACAATAAAAATAACAATTATTTTCAAACAAATTTTCAAAAGCAAATTATATTTTTAAAAGCTATTAGAAAAGTAAAATATTGTATAAGATTAAATTGATATACAAGAGGCACAAAAAATATATTTTTTAATTAAAAAATATACAAACGTTTTTTTGTATATAAATTTTTGTATATAAATTAATTAAATTTTTAATTTATTTCGTGTTTTATATATATTTTAATTTCATGTATTTATTTATCTCAACAACAAAAAACAAAAATAATTGATTTAATTATTGCTAAATTTGTTGAAAAGTTTTCTTTAATTAGTTTTACTAAAAATTTAATTTTAAATAACTTTCCATAATACTAATAATAGCCATAAAACAAATGGTATATAATGATGTGTTAGCAAAGTTTTCAAACATTTGTTTGTTTTTAAATGTAATTAAATTTAATTTTTACATTTGCCTACAAAATGTTAAGTTTATATTGTTTTCAACCTTTTGATTAAACTATACTAATCTGTATCCCAAATAATTTTTAACTAAGTTTAATATATATAATATTATAAAAGTTATGTAATTTATTGCATTTTTCATTTTATTTGTTATACTATTTAAATAATATAATAAACAGTAGGACTGTCTGTAAAATTATATTTTCAATCTCTTGAGTATCAATTGAAATAAATGACACAAATATAGAGCTAATAAAGTACTTAATATAATACTTTATTTTAACTCAGGGCTCAACAACTAAAGCGTTATTTAAAATTAAATTAATCAATTAAAAGCATAAAATGCTAAAAAAAATTTAAAATATATTAATCACAATAAATCTTACCTTTCATTATGCTTTAAGATAAACCAGTTAATCAATATTATGATTATAATGTAGTTATTTGTAGTTATTTATTGTTGATATAACAAATCCAATCTTTTCAAACAAATTACAAAACAAATTGAAAAGTTATTTTTAATGAAAAATACGTGATTACAGATTAACTTCAAATTATAAATATTTTTTATATCAGTAAATATGTATTTTTTCTAATTAAATATTTTTAAATACATAATTATTTTAAACTCTTTATACTCTATGATAATGTACATTTCAAATTTGTTAAATTAATATTAAGCAATTACCAAAAAAAGTATTGTCAACAATTAATTGTATAAATTGATTGACTTTATATTATCTATATTTTGAATCAATAAGTTATTAGCCAATTATTATACAAATTTTGTATTACAAAACACCATTAGAGTTATAATTCATATTATAAAATAGCTCTATTGACAAAAAAATAATTTCACATAATTTAAATTAATAAAAACTATTATTCGGTAAAATTAATTACCGTTATACTTAAAATTAATTACATTAATAGATTGTTATTTATTTAGTACTGATTTTGATGATAAGTATTGTGTTGTTGATTATTACCGGACAGTTGTCTCTGCAATTGTGAGACCATTTGTTGAGGTCGTTGACCACTTGTTTGCCACTGATTCATGTGTGGGCCACCCGTGTTGGACACCATTTGTTGCATTGAGTTGTTTTGATTGAATTGATTCGGTTGACTCATCTGACCCATCGTAACATTGGGCGCCGCTTGCATTGTCTGATATTGAGACCTATATTTAGTATTAATTGATAGATAATTCATTAATAAATCAATACAATGTTTTGTAATTTTATTTTATATACAGTAAAGTACAGTATTTTAAAAAATACTTCTGAAAATTATTTCATAACAAAAGAATAACATTTAAAAAAATAAAATCTAATGAATTAAAACAAAACATTTGACAGACCTTTGAGCCATAAACTGTTGATTGGTTTGTTGGTTAACCATTTGTTGCGGTTGACTAACCATCTGTGGCCTCATCATCATTGCATTTTGCGGTGTGTGCTGATTGGGATGTTGATAACTGGGTGGTGGATGACCTCCTTGTGGTCCACCAGTCATCGGGCCTCCTGTCTGTTCCATGGCTTGCATAGGTATTTGATTGGGAAACGACATGTTTGGTGGTCCCCCGTAACTATTCTGCTGTTGGACACTCATGTGATGCATTGGTTGCGATTGGTTTGGCATTTGATTGGGTTGACTCTGCATTTGATATATTTGATTTTGAGATGAATTCAATTGTTGCATTTGAGGTGCTGATGGCCCTCTCATTTGAGCCCTGATGGACATCACTGGTTGTCTTTGTTGATATATGGGTTGTTGACCAACGTTTTGGTTGATCATCGGTTGATTCATTGATTGCATATTAGGTCCGGCATTGAATTGCTGTTGTGGATGCCTTGTGCTAAGCATCGCTTTTAGAGCACCCTTAGAGTGACCCACGGGTCGCACCGGATCTTGAAAACGCTGTGCACTAACCATTTGCTGTTGAGAAAAATATTGTTGCTGTGTTTGGGAAGGCATTTGTTGTTGTTGTTGTTGTGGTGGTGGTGGTGCTGCTGGTTGGGTCTGTTGTGGATGCGATCCGTACCAGTTTTGTTGCATCGGAGGTCCATTTTGATGAGTCTGTTGTGGAGGAGGAGGAGGTGGAGCGTATTGGGGTTCGCCATAACCTCCTGATGCCATACGAATAGGTGGTGTTTGTGCGCCACTGTTTCCATTGGCATTCTTAGCATTTCTTCTACGGCGTGGGTTTTTAACTTTCTTAGGAGTGGGTGCTCGGGGCCCAATGTCCATTATCATATCTGTTCGTCTCATGGGATCATCCATAGGTATGTTTGGCATTATTTGGTTGGGAATGGTGTTCGGCATCATTTGTGGCGGCATTTGATGTGGCATTTGGTGTGACATTTGGTGTGGTATTTGATGTGGCATTTGGTGAGGTATTGGTATTCGTTCGTTAGGTATCGGTGCCACTGTTGGTGTCGGTATAGGTTCGACATCTTCAGGTGGTATGGGTGGCGGTTCCAAGTAAAACGATAGAGGCTTTCGGATAGTATGACTGTGACGAGCCATAAGGTAAATATTCTCTTCACCTCTCAATGGTTTTCGTTCTATACGTATGGCCCCAAACCACGTCCAACTGAGAGGTGAAGGGTTTTTATGGCCTTCCATCAGATCCCAAGGCGACACCTTTTGCTTGTCTGCTACTTGTAGTCCCTGTTTCTTATCGATTGAATCAAATCCTGCAATTTTGTTGCCTTTAGTGTCAATGAGTGAACCCATTGGTTCGCAAATGATTACTTCACAGTTCTGTTTGGTAATTGGCAACAATTGTCGCACCATTTTTATACCCAAAGTTATCCGATCAATGTTTAGCTCTTTTTTAAGTTTTTTAATCAGATTTTGATAATGTTTTTTGGTTTCTTCGCGCGCTTCAGAAGAGTCCGATACTTGAGTCGTGTGCATCAGTATTGTTAACATATCCGTTACGGTTGTAAAGACTTCGTTATTGATTTGTGGATCAATGATAGTAAAGCTAATTAATTGCATCAGTAGTACAGCCCAGTCGTTGATCAATGATGTCGATCGTCGAATCATATCAAACATACCACCGACGAGACTCAGTCGCAATTGTAGGCCCTCTTGGATCGAGTGTTTGGCTTTTAAATCGTCGCAAAGTTTATCGTTAATAGTCTGAGATATTTGATTATAAAGTGAATTCAATAGACTTTCCCTTTGGTCGTCCTGTCCTTTCAAACACATTAAAAGCAATGATAGAAATGGCGAATGACTTAATAGAGACGGAGGGCTAGAATTGCATGAATTATTCGATGAGTTCTTCTGCTGTTGAAAACTTCGGTCTTTATTTTTTGATGAATACGATGAGCCTTGAAATGACTGATTGGTTGCGTTGGTCATCCAATTGCCCGATTCGAGTACATTAGCGGCAACTTTCAGTATCTTTCCCTCAACAGTTGTCGGCAATTTCGATATAAGAGGTGCTATTAGCCAAACTCTGTCCCTTTGGTTGTGACTATCACTCATACGATTGGATTGTTTGTAAAATGCTTGTTTGGGACCACTTTTCGGACTAAACAAAGTTAATTGTGAAATATTGTGTGGATATTTGGCCATCTCTTCGGATGAGTTTTGAAAGTAATCGACAGTAGCTTTGGCCACATTCTCTAACCATGTATTCACTTCATTCTGTGACTGAGCGTACATGAGTTGTAACTGAAGCCATGAGACTCTAATGGACCACTCGTCCAGATTTTGCAATATTTTGGCGATTGATATCTTTTGGTCGGAATCCATCTCTTGAAGTGAATGCATGGCAATCAACTTCGGGTGACAAATCATATTTAAAAGATGCTGAGCCTCTTTGTGCGTTAACTTTGGATCCAATAGTAGTTTATTTAGTATTTCCGGATCAATCATAAAACCACGTAAACATCGGTCGTGAACCCATTGCTGGCCACAGATCTGTCTTAAAGCGTATTTTGCAGCTTCACTCAGACCTGCCTTTTCCATAATTCCAGTCTTTGATGACAAAGGATTCCTAAAAATTAATAATAAAATTAAATAAAAACTTATTTTCAATCAAACCATTTAACTTACATAATACCAAAGTCACCCAATTCTTCTTCGCCATCTATTCGTCCTAAGATATCAGTGATACTGATCTCTCCTTTTGCATCGCCTTTTGCTTTCAAAGCTTCTGTATTTCGTTTTTCAGCAGAATTTCCTATTGGATTAAATCATAATTTTATAATATATGAAAAATTAAAACATTTAATACCTAATACAAGAATAGCCTTTAGAACAGTTATAACAATTTCAATCCTTAAACTACTGTGCGCTGCGGCTAATAGGTAACGATCGCACGGGTATTTGATATTGTAATGTGGTTTCTGACTGGGGTTGGGTGGTGTCTGTGCCAATACAAGAGGACCAGGACTTGTAAGTGAATAACGCGATGATGTGGCAAATGATGTCATTGTGTTGGATGAAAGAGGAGTCTCTGATGTCTTAAAAAGACAAAGCAAAAGATGACACGTAAGTCGGGCACCGGGTTCAGCATCTTCGGGAGCCTCAGTCGATGATGGAGCCAACAATGATGGTACTGCAACTTGAAGTATAAAGTCTTTAAGTGAGAAACAACGTCTGGCGATCAAAATAGACGTAAAGACAGCCAAATTGTCATGAATTGATAGGTCGCTGACCTCCACGTGAGACAACAATTCGGAATAACTCTTTGGATTTGATGAACAACAAAGTGCTTTCAAAACACATAACCATTCAGTGCTTAAATGAGAACAAGAAGCGGTCAGTTCAGCGCATAAAACAGACATCTCATTAAGTTTGTCGATATCATTGGCCATTGATATACATTGGATGGCACTGCAGACAAATGAGTACCGATCCGATGTGTTGTCATTAAGATTGCGTATATGACTGGACTCGACTTTAAGTTTAGGATTCTTTAGATATTCAGCCATTATTGATGTGCTCTGACCTGCAGTGCCAGCAGTCCTACTGCTCTCCGGATGCTCTCTTAGTTGAGGTCCGTTATTATTCATCTTTTTTATCTCCGATAACATCGTCGCAAAGCTGTTTGAGTCGTGATGTTTGTTGAGTCTCAGGTGATAATAGGATGAGTGAAGATCACATAAATAGAAAAGTATACATCTTTCAGCTGATGAACAATCACTCGGATTCTTCACATGTCGAACCAATTGCCAAAGTCCTTCAAATACGGCTAACGTTTCCTCGTGTGATACCAGTAAACAACTTTGGTATCTGTAAAGTACACCAACAATATAGAGACCAATTGATGTACAATAAGTTCTCTCAAGAATTGGACATTTTTGATGCAATTGAATGTCCACTTCAACCAATTCTTTAAGCATTTGAATGACAAACTCAATCAATCCGTAAACATTAAGTGCCATTTCCATTAAATCAAAGAGAAAAGCAATCGCCTCAATAAGTGGTAAATAATTAGCACTTCCAATGGCCACTCCATTTAACATTTCAACTGCTGCTGTGGCGCATGAATTAGTGACAACGTGTTGATCGAAAGTCGATAGCGATTGAAACTTATTAATGGCTGACTCGAAATTGAATCCCTCTTTGATGGCATGCTTTTTAACTTTTCCGCCGTCGCTAATATCCATCGATGATTTTCTGTTAAACAATTTAGTAATTTCTTTGGTTATCTTTTTGACGGCGTGTTTGGCCTCGTCTTTAGCTTTGCCGACGCCGTACAGTAAGACATGTCGTTGGTTGACGTCGTGAGCAAACGTCTCGTCCTGAGGTAATGGAAAATGCATTGTATATAACAGGTGTCTATTTGTAGCATTTTTGGCCGGCATATCAGGCATCGGGAATGTTGTCGAGTGAGTGCCTAACCCACCAGTGGCGGTGGGGTCGTCCTCTTTGTCGGACTCAACTGAATCGGGTAGCAGTAAGTCTATAAACAAATTATGTTTAATGTTTATCAAACATCACAATAAATTTAAATATGTTTTAGCGGATGAGTGATAAATAAAATGATAAAATTAAACTCAAATTAAGTTGAGAACCATTGAAATGACTGTTAAAGTTATTGCTTGTATTGCAAACTGAAGAAAACAAACCAAAGGATCCCAAAGAGCGCCACAAAACTTTGCGCTGTTTCTTATGATTGACTACTTTATTATAATTAGGTTTTTGTCATTTCATTTAAATATTTGTATCACATTTGATTCAAATCATGCAAAAGGAGAGTATTTTACAAAACATTTTCATTATTTTTTTTGTCAATTGGTTTGTATTTTCATATTTCATGCCATAAATAAAGAAGAAAAGAGTGATAATGAAAATATAATTAATGGCAAAATAGCAATAAATCAATCAATTGAAGGCAAAAAAGATATCATTTGATAGGAAATAATGTTTTTAATGATAATGTGTTGTACAGACCTGCCTGGTCAGACATGTTTTGCTGTCCAGCTTTAATGTGTTGCAGTAATTTGTCGAGATCTTCATCTAAATTATTGTCATCCACATCCATGGATGTCATATTGAAATCCGATTGTCCAGCATTAGAATTATTAGACAATGGGTCAAACATTGGAAGTGATGAACTGGATGTACTCTTTTGGATACCGTTAGCCACGAGTCCACCTAAATGATTGTGATTCGAGAGATCAGTGTTAGCGGAAAGATTCGGCACAAAACCGGCCAACGATGACGGCTCCTCAAGAGTCGAACTCTTAGAAGTATTCGAGTTGTGTGTCACTAATGGCGTGTTTGGAGAGTTGGAGAACTGTCCGCGCGATATAAGTGTACACATATACAAGTCATGCGAGAAAACATCTCTTCGGATTAATTCACCGAATAATAATATTAAGTTTGAAAACGCCTGCTTATTATCACTACTATTGAGTCCGATTTTGTCTTCATATACGGGTGACTGTGTATCCAGAAAGTGAAGCAAAATGTTTTCAAACACTGGTGTCGACAGTTGCGAGTCAGTCAACGACGTATTGTTCGTTTTATTAGTACTCTTTGTTGGCGATTCCGAAGTACTATCGGTATTGGTTTCACTCTTAACATTAGGTGTTGATTCGACATCCATTTCCTCAATATTTTCACTTTCCTTTTCCATCATTAACTCTGTTTGTCTCTTCTCTAACAGTTTAGCTACTACTAGAGCCCTGTGTTCACCTGTCCTTTTAGTAGTCACAGCCCACTCGCATAACAACTTAACTATCGATTCATCTTCAGCTAACACTTCAGTCACATTTCGAGTAGTAGTCTCACTAGTAGTGGTGGCATTGTTTGTGGGACTATTCCCAGTAATTGGGGCATTCGTTGCATTGCTATTATTGAATGGCGTAAATATCTTTGAGAAGAGTGTGTCCATCGAGTTGTTGGCATCAAGTTTATCAAAACAATGTCTGTCCAATGAGTCCAATACAGTCAATAGTTTGTTGACAGTAGTGCCGGCCGTTTGTTGCCACCGATCGCAAAACCACCTCATTTCGGACATTTTGCTTCGTTGTCGGATCTGTTCTTCGGCAATTTGCAATTCATTTCGAAGATATTGATTATGAGAACGAGTAGGCATCGGTAGATTTGATGGTTCACATGGAAGATAGTCCAGTGGTGAGCCCTGAAGGCTAAGAGCTGTCTTCGTTTCGCCCAAATTAAGCCAAACCAGAGCTGTCGGACAGTCCAGTGTTATGATCTGTAATATCACCGAAAGGCCTAATATGACATTTCGATGATGAGAACAATCAGTCAACTCATTGAAACATGATATTAACTGAGCGCTTGAGCTCTGATTTTGGTCAGTAGTTCCCACAGTCTGTATACTATTGGGTCCATTTGCAGTCGCATTGTTGTTGGTGTTTGTGTTAGCATTGGATCCGATTACAGAATTATTTGTAATATTGTTACCACTCTTATCGCCGGTATTTTTAAGATCGTCGCCACTGACGTTGGCGTTGGTGTCAACATTCACATCGAGAGTTTGTCCCAAATTATAATCTGTCACTAATTGGTTCAATTTTTTAGCGCACTGGTAGGCTAACTTGCGGGACAAATGTTCCGATTGGGTAAACTCATCAACATATTGAATGATCAATGGATTGACAATAGCGATAACTGTATCGTCAGGTGTTTTGATTTTCTCGAGCAGATCCAAAAGCCAAGACAGGAAGTCATGTTTGTCGAGTAAGCCGTCGTCAAACATATGTTTGGTAAGTTGTGTATAGTATTGCCATTGTTTGGGAATTTCATCGCTGGTTAATGACACGGGAAGGGGAGCCGATGCTGTGTTTGTCGTAGTTGGTGGCACTCCGTGATAGTACTCACACATCTTCTGGTATTGTTCCCGAAGAAATTTACACAATGCATTCGTCCACTCTTGCGATTGATCCGGCATTTGACGCTTTGACTTCTTATTGTTACTCTCACTGATGGCTAAGTGATGTGCGGCTGACATCTTAATAAACCACTGGGCCTTAAACAATGGTATTTTGAATTCATAGAGACTGGAGAAGATCTCCTCTTTCTTGTTAAAAATTGGCACTTTTCGAGACAACTGCGACAATGTCTTTGTATTGGACGCCAAATCCTTGAACCACTGGTCGACGGCGTTCTTCGACTTCGATGTTACGAACCATATGTTGTCCTTAACATTGATTTGTTGTCTTTTTCGACTACATTCGGGAAGTGTATTGATTTCCAACTTTTTGGCCAACAATGCACTGAAATACGACCCAAACTTATTGGGAGTAATATTAGTATTACGCGCCGATCCGTACTCTTCAGTGATCGACGAGTTGTTGCTGAAGCCCTGCTTCACATTCACAGCCGTCAACTCATCCTAAATATAATTAAATTAAGATTCAATCAATTGATCACTAAATGGATGGCAAACAACAAACCTCTTTCTGTTTGGGATCCTGTGGGTAGAAATCGGGTGGACCTAATTTGGCCCGTTTTAGTGGCCGCTTCTCATACAACCAACTCGAGACCATACAGGCAGACATTGTCCACAAACACCAACCGATAATTGCAATTAAAAACACCGATCACTCAAACACTTCCACTAATAATTGTTGTCATTTTCTTGTCACTCGTCAATCAATGTCTCAACCAATAGGTGTCACTACTCTATCATATATACAGTATATCTTCAATATATTAATATCATATTATGACTATTGGTATTATTCAATACATTATTATGTATTAATTGAATCATTGGATCTAATAATCTGATGGATATTAATATGTCTTAATTGATAATATAAAACACAACTCAAGACATTGAGATTCAATGTATTGATAATACAATTGAATGTATATTACTATATGTTATGTAGTATTGAATAGATTACTGTTTAAAAGCTTATCATATGCTGTCAACTAATGTATGTATAATACAGTAACGTATTATTAATATCATTGACTGAGAAATTTTGCATTCAATTCAATCTATGTATAGATTTTAATATTCAATATTCACTGTATTATTAGTTATAGTTTTAATCATAACGTTATAATCACGATATAATTTATGAGATATTCATCTTTTTATATTAGGACAATATATCAGTTATTTAGTAATTATTAAGTTAGTAATATACCATTGCATTAGTTTTTCATTTAATTTAAACACTGTAATTGTACTTTTAAAAACTAAATTAATTTTTTATAAAATATATTTATAAATTTAACTATTTTTTTTTGTTAGATAGTTTAGTGTTTCAATAAAAAAAAAGATTAATTATATATATATTTAAGTGTAAACTTTTTCACTGCTCTGTATTAGTTAAACATAAGAGAGATTTAAATATTGTATTGATATCATGTAATAAAATAAGTAAATGTGTCGACAATTATGAATAGATATGAAATATAAGATAAAATTATATGAATTTTGTTGGCTTATTGAGTAATAATTTAATTTTATTGCATGAAATCATTTATTTAATATAATAAGTTATGAATATCAATGAATTAAAAGGTAGTAAATATTGAGTTACGAATAATCAAACGATATTTATCCTTAAGATAAATGTTTTTGACATTACATGACTAATCAATTCATTTAATATAAAGTTATGTAATTTATATAAAGTTTTTAAAAATATATCCTTTAAAATGTACTAAAATAGTTAAATGTTTGAATACATATTATTGCAATTTTATTTATGTTTAGAATAATGATATAAACAGAATATTACAAAATCAATACACTTTTATTATGTTTATACTCTATATAATAATTTACAGATTTTTTGTTTTATTTATCACATTTCATATATTGAATAAATATGTTTCATTTTTATCAAATATATCATAATTCATGATTCATATACATAAAAGTTATATTAAACCGATTTAATTGGTTTATAATGTTAATATCAATGTGATTATTTAATAGTATTTGTATTGGTTTAAAATTTTTAAAAAAGTTTATATTATATATTTTTAAGTAAATAATATTATAAGCAAATTCCAATAGAAAATAATGACAACTTAAAGACAATTGATTTTAGTTTTGATAGTCAATTATAATTTTTATAATAAAAATTAATTGTAAATCTTTGCTAAAACTATCTAAACATATAAAATTATAATTGTTATTTCAATTACATTTTAAATTGTTATTTCATTTTATGCTTTATTTAATTAGAAACTCTATTATAATTATCTATATATATATATACTGTATATAGGATTAAAAGATTTTTATTCAAATAAATTTGTTTTTATTGATTAATCTATAAATATAAGACATTTTAAAAACTATCTAAATATAAGTGTAAAGTTCATCTAAGAGTTTCACTATTTTTAAAAGAAAACAATGAAAATACAGTCTTATAGTTAAATAAAATAGTAAAAACATATAACTTTAGGGCAACTTATGGTTCACTTGATAATAATGATCTTATTTTAACACTATATATTGTGTATACTATATATTTTATACAATAATACTAAAACATTGTTTTATTTTTATTGTGTTTACAATATTTTAATTTTGCATTTATTATTATTCAATAAAACAATATTCACTATCATATTTATATACCGATATATTTCTAAAAATATAAATATTGATTGTTATATAATCTTATAGTTTTTGTGCAAAATATCATTTTTATTATTATTATTATTATATACAGTATATATCTTTGAAGTCTATAATCAGATTAAGTTAGATGTATAGCCAATAGCTTACTATGAAAATTATCTTTTGGTTATGATATTTATAAAAATTTTAAATAGTTACTATTTACACAAAACATATGCGTAATATTGATTGATTGAAAATTTGATAGTAAAAAACAATTACTAAATTTATTTTCCTATTATTTATTTTGTAAGATAATCATTGACCCAAATGATTGTGATGTTATTCACTTGATGTAATAAATTTAACTCATTATAAGCCATGTTATTTGACCGGATGCACCTAATATTCAATCATTTATGTGATCTAAAGTAAACAATTTTCATCAGACGTTATAATAATAATAAAAATTTTTTAATATTTTTAAAAACTAAAATATCAATAAATACACATTCATTTTATTATTTTATTTTATACAATATATTATAATTAAGTATATCTAGTTTAATCTAGATTTCTTATTATAGTTACAAAAAAAAATTAAATAAAATAATTTTGGTTTAGTAGGCTAAAGATCTATGAAATTATATTACAGTATTTTTGTTGCTTTTATTTTTATATAATGTTTTCATATATTTAAACAAAATCTGTGAATTATTTGAAATAATTTTTTTTTGTATACAAAATGCATTCAATTAAATACTCTATTATTTTTTAGATTTCATGAGATTTATAATAATATTTGTTGAAAGATTTATAATCTTAATTTTTTTATTTTATTTACAATTTTTTCTTACTATAAGCAATTTTATAAAATAGTTTTATAAAATAAAATTTTGATGTATATATTTTGCATGGTTTATTATTTTTACATATTGTTATTTTTTTTTGTTTTATTTGTTATAAGTTTATATATAATAGATTATGTATTTATTGGTATTTTCTACTATTTTAAATTTACAAATTATGGTATATTTAAATATATATAACACATATATGTTAAAGTACTGTATATTGATTTGTTTGTGTTTGTCACGCAAACAATTACTTGTGTGTAATTTATTTTACATAAATAAGTTATTATTTAATATAAACACTAAAATTATATTGTTATTGAACTTTATCTAAATTTAAGTTGTTAAAAATACGGTACATAATTTGTAAACACTAAATAATAAAATGTTAAAACTTTATAAAAAAATATACAATTTTTAATTATAAAAATCAAACACATTTTTTATAATAATAATAAACTTTATTAATCATTTAAAATATTTATTTCATGGGAATTATTGCAATCAAATATAATTATATTAATTTTTTTACAAATGAATTACTACAATTTTTTCATAAATATTAAGAAAATTATATAAATTATCAAATTTGTTAATATTTTATTTATAAATAAATATTACGTAATGTATTATAAAATCTAAAATAAATAAACAAATGTTCTGATATTTAATAATTTTTATTTTAATATTTTGCTCTAATTTTTAGTGTATTTAATAGTCTTAATAGTTTGTATTGAATCAATAAATTTATTAGATTTATAAAATTAATACATTATTTGTTACAAAACATGTTTTTGAATATTTAATTTTGAAAATTGGAAAGTATTTTAAAATTGAAAGAATATGTCTTATAATTTTTTTACATTACATTTTATTATGTTTTAAAAAAAATTTGTGATAATGTTATTTAGTGATTATTGACTTATTACTAAAGTTCGGACAACTTTCCAGGAGAGGGAAGTTCCCAAATTAATTCCCTCCAATTTTCCGGACGATAACAAATATTTAACAAATACCAAAATGATATCAGATTTTCTATAATATATTAATCTTTGATATTTTTACATTTAATAAATATCATATATTTAATTTTGGTAGTATTTAAAGTTAAACTTATATTTTTACAATAATTATTAAAATTATTAAAATTACATTGTAAAACTATATACTGTATAACCATTATCATCATAATTAACATTCATTAAAACTATATTATCAATGAATTTGAAAACACAAGTTATATAATATATAATATTAGATGCATTTATATTATTTAAAAAATTGTTGACATTATAAAACTTTTATCAATACTTAAATTAACATTAATACACATTGATGATGTATCATTAAATCGTACATATGATTGTCAATTTAGAAAAACTATTTGCTATTAATTTATAAATATTTTTCATTAGTACTTATATTATATAATTTATCTAATAATTTATCAATAGGTATGCTATCAAAAACATTTGAAAAATTGCAAAAAATAATATCAACACATTTTACTTTAGTATCATTATAGCTATTATATAATATTTTTTGAATGTCTATATATTTGTTTTAACATATTTTTATTTTTTATGCAATCATCATTTATTGCAGGTATTAATTTGTATAATTAAATATTTATATAAAAAATTATTTTATTTTATATTAATGTGCCAAATAATCATAATATTTTATATTGAATAGGAACACCTCTATATAATGTTATTCAATGTTTATTATTATTATTTTAATTATAAAAGTTATTTTTAATTTGAATAATTTGATAGAAATTTAATAGAAATTTAATACGAACTATAATACTGCAGAACAACTTTTTTAAATTTAAAGCAAAAAAGTTATATAATTGTCATAATTTTGATTTTTAAAATATATTAATTGATTCAATGATTGCAATTATTGGAAACTTATAAACGTCAAAAATAAATACAGTATTTGTACTATATATTAAACTAAAAAAAATAGTAGTTAAATTTTTTTTATGAAATTTATAATGAAATATTTGTAATAAAAGACAAAACAGTTTGTGAATTTTTTTTATTTTACTCATTATATACATAGAACACTATTGACATTAAACAAAAAAAAATTAATACTATATTTGACACAATTGTTTTTTATTCAAATACCTTTAATACATTAATATTAAATACAAATTATGCTATTATTATATAACTAATTTACAGATAATCTAATAAATTATAATCTTACATTATATGTAATATATTAAAATAAAATAATTTAATTTATATTTTTAAAAATAGAAAATATATCTATAAAAATATATATATTATTAAATAAATTAAAGTTTATTTTCAAAATTATAAATAAATTATCATTTTATATTTGATATAGCAGAATATTTTTTTATTGTTATATGTTATTTATAACTTTAATAATTTTTTATTAAAATAGTAATTTGAATAAATAAATATATATTTATATATATAATGGTCGCATAATTTGTGTTGTGTACTAAATGTATTCATTTCTATAATAAAAGTATTATTAAGACATTTAATAATGTTTATATTGTTTTATTGTAAAAAATATAAAGACAAAAATACTTATTTTATAATTTATACGACAATAAGCGTCAAATAAGCCACATTGATTTATTAAAATAGCTATTACATTAATATTGTTTTATTGAATTATAAAAGTAATAGACAGACAAATAATAGTATCATTTTATTATTTAATTATAGATATAAATTTTATTTTATTTAAAAAATATTTTAAATAGATTTTAATAATTAAATATAGGATACAAAACGGTTTAACAAAAATATTATTAATTGTTTTCAGTTCTATTTTTTTGTTGCAATTAAGAGTAAGAAATTGGCTCAACATTTAACATATACTTTAGATTAAATGGAAAAACTAAAAAATGTATTAAAATGTTTATAAATATATTATGTAATTAAAGTGTGTTTGGGATAAAAAAAATATTTGAGAAAACGAGAGCATTAAATCACGGAATCAATGGGCGATTTCATGTAATATCGTGCTGTCATACAAAACACCGAAACCTGCTTTCTATTTGCTCCCAAAAGCCTTAAATCATTTTATTGTTTGTTATACTAATATTAATATAACTGTGACAACGTTTTCAACTAAAATTATATGAGAGAAAATTGATTTATTAATAATTTAAGTAACATAATAATTATAATTTTACTCTAAATTAATTTTTGCTAACAATTACATTTATATATAATATAATATATATTACATAATATTTATAAGTATACACTAATACATATACCATATACAGCAGTTAAATACTGTACATAACAGGGTTGACAATTATTCAAAGTTTATAATTATATTATAAATGTGTAGTCCTTATTTTTAAAATTTTAATTATTAAAATTTATTTTTAGTACATTTTTAAAAATCTTACAATATATTGAAAAACTACAATAATTATATATTCAATAAACATATTTCATTAAATTTTTATTATAATATATTATTTTATTTAACTTTATTTAATAAACAATATTCACAAATAAGATAAGAAATAAATAAACAGTAGATTGTAATATTACTGTAAATTTAAAATCAATTTATTTTACCAACCTTGGTATATGATACACGTTAATATTTTACTATTGATATTACATTCAAAACAATTTAACAAAAACATTGTTTATAAATTATAATTATAACTTATGAAAATATAACAAATATTCTATTGGATAAATATAACATACATTTATTATAATTTATGATAAATAAATTATAGACATAAAAGGCATAAATTAGTGATAAATATTGTGAAAATGATTTAATTTCTTTTAACTGACAACCAGAGATAAACTAAATAACAATTATTTTTGAATATATAAAATTGTTTGTGGACTACAATTGTAGTTAATTCATATTTTCAGCTATCATTAAATATATTGAAAAATCAAATATTTGAAAATTATTATAAAAGTATATATAATCGGTTGGGATTTATATATTTTGAATTTATATAATTTAAAGATAAACACATCAATTATAATTGTCATAAATTTTAGTTTAATTATCAAATTAATATTATTTAAATTTTTCATCATTATACAATTCCCACTCATTAATACTAATAATACTAATAAATATTTATTTGTTTACTTAATAATTTATTATATCTTTATATTAAACAAATATTATATACGTATATAATATTTACAGAATATATGGTTTTGTTTAAAAATTAGTAATTTTTCAAATTCCCAATTCATTTGACCGTTTAATAAAACTTTGCAAAATTGTGTGACCACTCCTCCTATAAACCACAGCTATGGATGATATAATACAGTATTTTATCGATAGACTTGCGTGGGTTATAACTATCGGACCTCTTATAACAAGACTATTATAACTTTAAGTGAGAGCTCCGGTAGGAAAAAGGCTGACTCTATAAAAATTGAATACTATTTTTGCGCATTTGATTGCATTTCCAAATGTCTATATATAAGCAAATCTCAATTATAAATTGCTTAAGTCTCTTACTTTAATATATTTAGTAACTATTATATATTATAATATAAATATATTATATATATTCATTTGTGCAAAAATTTTAATATACAACATAATTATTTTATTTGTTAAAAATTGTTTTCCATTTAAAAATTATATTACTTATATATAAATATTTTATAAATTAGAGTAAATAAAGTTATTAAAAATATAAACTGTATTATTTAAAATAAAGGTAAGCATAATTTTAATATTTTATAAATTTAATTAATTAATTTTAATTAATTTGTACAAATGTATTAATATGAATTTATTATTTAATAAAATATAGAATGTTAAGTAGTTAATAATAATAAAGGTATTATATTGATAAAAATATATATAATTTAAATGGTTTTTTCATATAACAAAATATATTGAATAAATAAACTGTATTATATATTTAAAAATATTAAAAATTAGATCCTCAATTTAAAAATTTTATTTTATACATATACTTTAAATTTTCTTAAGCAACATAAGTTATAAAATTGTATAAGTTATATAAAATATCAATTTTAAAATAAATTATATTTTGTTTTATAACTTAAAGTACTTCACAACTGGGAGTTAATATTCACCGAATACTAAATTGACATTTTCTACAATCACATACATTACAATTCAATATTTATAAATCTATAGATAATAAAATTTTAGAAATAATATAACTATTCAAAATACTAAAATCACATATAAATCTAATGGAAATCAATAATCTAGGTGATCGCATGTAAAATTAATATTGATATATTTCTATCTAATGTATAATATTAATACAGTATAGTATACTTAATATAACTTATAAAAATTTAGTATAACATCAATTTTATCAATAATAAATTATTTGTGATCATCATATCTATTTATATATTAATATAAATTATTTTATCAAATAAAATACAATTAAAGATACCAATGATATAACTAAAACTCAATATATGTAATTTTGACTAAATGTGTAATTTATTCTAAACTGATAATTAGTTAAATTAGATAGTTTAATAATTGTAATAATTAGTTAACTATATAATACTTAACAAATACATATACAAATACATATTTATAATAATAATCTTTATTTAGTAAAAAATGCAATAAATAAATAAAGTTGTATTTATAATAAAGTTACAGATTGAAGATTATAGTATATGTATTCAGTGAATAATTTTCAAAGTTTAAAAATTTTGTTAGAATTGTATATAACTATAAAGTTCATATAAAGTAATTATCATAATTAATGTTAATCATTATATCGGTACTATTTATATATTAAAAAAAATGTGAAATACTCTTATGTATTAATTTGATATCAATTTAGATTTTTCTGTAAATCCTTTAGAGAGTTTGTCTTTAAATCCTAATTGAATGCATAAAAACTCGTAACAAATAAATCAATTCAATCAGTGGTTCATTAAGAAGTTGAGAATTATTTGCTAAACATTTCATTTTATTTTGTTAAAGGATTAAGTTTACAGATACTAATTTAATATCACTTAAATTAATACAGTATTTACACAAAATTGACCACAAATTGATTAAGTTTATATAAATAAAATGTAACAATGATTAATAATGTTTTATAATTTTTACAATGTTATATCAAAAGCTTTATTATTTAACATTTTTAAATTATAAAAATTAAATAGAATTAAAACTTAATTGTTTTATTTTATATGATATTTATTATAGATTTTATTTTTATTTTATATCTTAATATATAATGTAAACTGAATCAAATCTTACGCAAGTTTTATTATTAAACCAAATAAATCACACGAAAGGGATATTAACATCACTTTTAAAGATCCGACAAAAAAGATTTATTTGCTTATCTAAGATACTGTATAATATTGTTTACACACAGAATCAGTATTATTTCTATACATTTAAAAAATACTAATTAATTATATTTTTCGTCAAACATATTTTTTCAAAATATTATAATAATAAAATTAATATAAAAATTTTATGCATAAAAAATAATAAATGATTTTTCATATATTTTACACATCATGTCTATATTAGTTACACATTGTTTTATAATATTAAGTACTTTATAATAGATTATTATAATTTAAAGTTTAACATAAAATATAATCCTATAGTTTACCATAAAAACTAATTCATTAAAAATAAAATATATCTAGAATTTTGTTTTAATGTCAATAGATTTTCTTTATATTTAAGATTCCTATTCTATAAATTTATTCGTCTAATTATAAAAATTTATTAATACAATTCTATAGTTAATTTGTTATAAACTTATTTTTATTTTAATTTTCTTTGGCAATTATATGCTTTTTTATTAAATTTATATAAATAATTTAATTCTTGTAGTGTTTTGTAAAACAAACAAAAAAATTTTAATTTAGTTTAGATATAAATTTTGAAAAAACTTAGCAAACTTTACATACGTTTATTAAAAATGTATTTATATAATATAGTATAATGTAAATCGTAAAGTGGACTACACTGTAGTCTATGTACAATATTTTGAGGAAAGGGTGGTCGTTATGGATGAACCCAATCACACAAAATATATTTTCGAAGCAATATTACTAAATAAATAATAAGTTTTTTATAATAATGAGTCTTATATATAATTATTTATTACTATATATTCGTCAAAAAAGATAGATCAGCAAAATATTTTGTAGCTATAGGTCTCATGAGGACAGATATGTCAATGAATATTATATTTATAATAAGCAACAATTATTTATTATTAAATATAACAAAGTTTCAATAAAGATAAACATTAAACATATGTCTAATATAATAAAAATTATTATTCAAATATTGTTAGTTTGTGTTATTTTCTACACAACATTTGATTAAATATTAATAAATAATATTTTATTTTATTTTTTAATAATCTATACTAAAATTGTTTTCATTTTTATAATACAATTATTAGTTTTTTTTAGAAAAAGCAGACAAATATCAATAAAATAAAACATGAATTTTCACAACGGCTTAGTTATTGTTATTTTGGTTATGTTTAGTGTTATTATTATAAGTGTTTCATCAAAGATTATAAACAAAAGAGTAAGTATTATATTTAAACCAATGAAAATAAAATGTTAACAAAAAATTTCTAACATTTAGGACACTGAAAGCCAATTAGATAATCAAAACGGATATTTGGGATCCATAGAGAAGAGACCATTTTGTAATGCTTTCACAGGTTGTGGCAAAAAGCGGGCATCACTTGGATTTGAGAGCACAGACAGTAGGGATCCGTTATCCAGATTAAGCCAAAGAATTATTAATGAGGCGAAACAGTGGGAGTTATTACAGAATAAGATCAACAATAATCAAGTATTTAATTAATAAAATAATTAAAACAAAATAATATAATTGTTTTAAACATATAAAATATAGATTAGACCGGATTATCCACTTTTGGATTATATGTCGTCACGTAAGAGAAGATCAATAGATTCATAAGATATCTGTTAGTATTTAACAATACATATTTGGTTAAAAAAATATTGTCACTAAACAAACACTTAATTAGCTATCAATAAATAATACAATTAATCATTTTTTTAAAAGATTCGTTAATGGATTTATATATTGATTGACAAAAATAATTTCATCGTTTTTCATCACTATTTATCTGAAAAGTCATTATTTCGTGTAATTAATTTCTCTTTATGTAATCAACATCAGTAGTGCCAATAAAATTTTACATTAATATTAATGTTATAAATGGCTAACTATCGAAAAATACGTATATTTTATAAGAAATTATAACTATATATTAAAATTGACTAAAAATACTGTATTATTTAATATTAATTGTTATACATTATTACTCGTATATATTGAATAGTATAGTTATTACTGTTGACATTATAAATGAATGCTTTATATTTAATAGTATCAATAAATATAAACATTTTTATTAATATTATTTAATAAAATTTTATTATAAGATTAAGTTTTAAAGAATAAAATAAAAAAGATTTTATTTAAATAATTGTATCATTATTTTAAGCATTAATAAAAAATATCATTATTAATCACTTGCCGTAAGTTATCTGTTATTATCGACACTTAAACTAAAAATAACACAAGTTTTAATTACTATGTGATTATGTCTATGTTTTGCAATTAATATATATTTTATTATCCGATATATTCAAAATACTTTATTAACCGACTATACTATCCGATTCAAAAATATCAAAAACTATTCAACTATTATATGATTCAATATTCAGTTTAATATTATTATAACTTTTAATTATAATATCCATATTTTTTTAATATGAAATAATAATAATTATTATATAATTGATTTGATATGATACATAAATTTATAATAATAATTATATTCATAATAACATTTAAGTTATTATTTAAGTTTTGCATATTTAAGAACTTGTTGTTTAATGTATTTTATAAAAAACTAGATTATTGTATTGCACTGTATTGTACGCACAAAAAAAACAAAAAATTTAGGTTTGAATAAATCCAAGTTTAAGATAACTTATAATAATAATATTTGATTTATCCGTTTTTTAGTTGCTATCATTAAAACTATTGGTTAAAAGTTATATTCATCGACCAATTGATTCAATTTTTTGTCCACTGATAAGCATTAAGTCAATTGTGTTATAATTGATCACTAGATGGCCGATAGTTATCAATAGTTATCATAGACTGTAAAGTCTGATAATCTAATAGTTGTGACAAATATTATAATTTAGTGTCGATTTTATGTCACTTCTTAAACACACAAATCCGTAAATATCTTGTAATATACATAATATCGGTATTTATTGATTACTTAATAGACCCATAAAAGTCATAAATTAATTTATTACTTAAATTTTACATAACTTTTTTTTAAAAAAAAACTATCAATTTTTAAATTAGTCAACAAAATTTCTGGATTTTTACTGAAATAATTACTCGAATAATTCCCAAAGTTAACAAAAAATAATTAATTAACTGATGTAAGCATTTTGTTATTTAATTTAATGATAAGTTTTAAGATATGAGTTTTATATTTAAATTAAAATATATGTTCATATGTTTTAAACAGATTAACAACAAATCGTGATATTAAATATGTGTATCAATTATTTTCACATTTTTTAATTTTCTATAAATATATCAACTATTTTAAGCTGATTTGATTTCTTAAATGACAAAAATAAATAAATAAAGTATGCTTAAATAAAAATGCTTACCGTTGTTGCGCACATAATTTGGCATGGAAGGTAATGCGATAAGTGGCAGGTTTCGTGGTAATTGGTTCCCCTGGAATTTGCTAGATTTAGGGGCACAAAATCCCAGCCATGTTATAAGTTTTTATTATGTGTCAAATTCATGCCACTCATAATTTTTTATCATTATTTAATGCGATTATTAATGCGAATTAAATTTATTATATATTTGATTATTAATTTTATAGTATTGATCGATCATTTATTAATTATAGATCGATCCTATAATATTAAATTATTTATTTATTTATTGATTGATCATATATTTAATTAATTATAACTAAATTTAGATATTTAAAACACTTATAGTAGTGTAGATACCAGTTATCACATTTACTGCCATTCGGTTATTTTAGTTATCGCATTATCTTCCAGGGTATGGCAGGTTTAGTGGTAATTAGTTCCATACCTTTATGACACTTTTAATTAATTTTTAAAATTGATATGGCAAGTTATGTGGTTAAAAACGGTACATTATTATATTTATTTATTATATTTAATGTAAATATTGTTATTTTTTTAATAAATTGAATATATTATACAATCATTTATATTAAAATAAGAAAAACATTGTGATAATCATCATATACTGTAAAAATTTATATAAATGAATGAATAATTTAAAAAAAATAATATAATTATAGAAAATAAATATATTTATAAAATATAAAAAGTTTGATGAAAGAGATGTTTGAGATTTTGATGATTAAAATCTCAAACCTCTGTGTCCGTGGTGTCTATCTCTACAGTCTTTGCATAGTGAATAATGTCGGGCATATTTGCACCGATAGCCCAACCATCCACAGACACCACTTTCTTTAGGACATTCCGTCCAACAGCCACAGGCAGACACAGACTTCACACCATCTCTTCTTTTATCTTCTGATGATTTCTTTCTGTCCATTATTTGAGACAATAAATGTCCAGTTATTGACTAATCTCTTACTTTGGTTGTCGAAACAAAAAAGAAATAAAAACTTCAAAATATATATATATTTTAATTACATAATATGATACTTACAAATCTAATACTGATATATCAATGACATTGATATTACAAGTGAAGCGCGTATTTATAGCCGTATATATACATTACAAGATAGTTAAGACAACTATTTGCTTAAAATGTAAAAACACTGTATAAAAATGTAACTATTTTGCAGACACTATAAATTTTGTTTGTTTAACATTTCTTTTTTAAAAATATGGTACCGTATAATACTGTACTGTATATTACAGTATTTATAAGAGAAATATACATAATGACCCTCTCGTATGAAAATATTAAATAAATTATTTTGTTTTAAATTATATTTCAAGAGAAAATTGTTATTTTTATTGCTTTTTTCTTAGACATAATAACATTAGATATACAGTGAAAATATAGAGAATAACAGATTCTCTTTAAATGATAGATAGGGTTAACATAGGTTATGATGAAAGTAGTGCTAAGTCTGAAATTAACATTATATTCATAGCCATTACATATCAAATGTAACAATTTATTACACAAACAAAACAATTTAAATGTATAATTTTAGTACATTTTATATACACTGTATATTATACAGTATAATATCATTATTTTTGTACAGTATATTTTAAAGCATTATATTATATACTATATTAATTTTATTATTTAAAAACAAATCATTGAATATATTATAAAATTGTTTTATTACTTAATTTAGTAAATTCTTAATTAACAAAAAAAATTATTATAAATTTTTTATATTAATATAAATATAATAATACAGTAGTGATAATTTAATAATACTGTACATGTCTATACAAATGTTACAAATGTCTATAAATAATTCATAAGATCCAAATCAATTGACCCAAACTTATTTCACCAAATCATATTAATAAAGATTTATTATTATATTTACAATTGTGCAATTTATATAATTAAAAACTTATTTAATAATTTTTTAAAAATTTATTTAATATAAAATTTACAGTTTTTAATAAAAATTTAGAGACAAAAAACATTTACAAAAGTATGCATCTCTACCTTAAATATTGTGTTTTTTGCATAATATTAAACTAATTGGTAATTGTAAATATAATAATAAATTTCGAGTGAAATAAGTTTGGGTCTAATAAGTTTATGTCAAATGAGTTTGGGTCATATGTAGTATTGATATACCCTTATTATTGACATATAAACAAATGAAAAATTCAATATTTAGTATCAATTAATTCGTAATAAATTCTCAAAAAATAGTTAATCTTCGATAAAAAAAATGTTTTTTTAATTTCTAACAGATGTTAAATTTTTTTATACAGATAAATCTTAAACAAAAAATATTATACCAAAAATTTTTTAAATAGTTTAATATTTCATTTAAAAAATAGTAGTAAAAAATTTCTTGAAATTTCAACATTTTACATAATGTTTATTAGATTACTAAATAAACATTGAAATTATGAACATATATTGTATAGTATTCGCTAAATATAAAAATTTTATATTTAGATCAAATTATACAAAATGTTTTCACCATATTATGTCATTTTGATGATAAAAATATTAATTATTATATTACAGTCAAATTCAAAATTTAAGATTATTTCAATTTTCTATTTAATATATTATACAATACTAAAAAATAAATAAAATACAAATGTTATAAATGTTAATATTTTAAGAATTATGTTCAGAAAATATCAAAATAATGTTAAATCTAATAAATTTTGTTTGTTTTTAATTAAAAATATGATATATTTTGTAATGATATAATTGGGTTATTAGTAGTGTGATATAGTAGTGTGATTAGTTAATTATCACACTAATAAAAATATTAAAAATAAAAAGTATAATATCATACAAACTATGTTATCATAGAATTTATTGTAAACAGAGTGACCAATTTCAAGGATTAACCTTGATTTTCAAAATTTTAATTAATAAACAAAGATCAATACTGCTATAATCATTTAAATATCAAGGATTGTCGTTTTGATAAAAAAAACTGATAAAATTATAATTATCGTTATATTAAGAAATATTTTGTAAATTTAATAATTATTATATTGTACATAAAATAAGACCAAATTATTATAGTATTTCTAAAAAATTAATTTTGATTTTCATTGTGTTTATATAAATTATAATGAAACACATTTTGAAATTAAAATATAGAGATATAATTAAATAACTAAATTGTTGGCCACTCTAAGCCATAGCTATAAGAAATAATTTTAAATAACTTTATTATATCTACATATTTAATGTTTAATTATATTATATGTATATTACATTCCTTTTGAATATAAAAATATATTCACAAAATTTACATTAAATCTATAGACAAACTCATAATTTTATGTATAAAGTTTACATTTAATTAATCCTAATAACTTTAAGACATTTGTTTTGTCTGTTTGTTTGTTTGTTTGTTTGTTTGTTTGTTTGTTTGTTTGTATGTGTGCACACTTCCTCAACAACCATTTTTTAATTCAAAGCTAAAAATATATTGTTATATTTTCAATTTTAATTTAAAGCAATATTATTTCTATGGGAAATTTTAAATGATTATTGAGCTCAGGTAGGTTTTAGGGACAGGTAGGCTGGTGTCGTGTAATTACACTTTGCTATATTATATGAGTTACAGGGCACCGGGAGGTAAGCTACCTGTGCTAAATTTTTGCAAAATTTTCTCAAATGCAAAAATTTTCAATTTGTGTTAAAATTTTCAATTTTAATTTAAAGCAATGTTATTTCTATGGGAAATTTTAAATGATTATTGAGCTCAGGTAGGTTTTAGGGACAGGTAGGCTGGTGTCGTCTAATTACACTTTGCTATATTATATGAGTTACAGGGCACCGGGAGGTAAGCTACCTGTGCTAAATTTTTGCAAAATTTTCTCAAATGCAAAAATTTTCAATTTGTGTTAAAATTTTCAATTTTAATTTAAAGCAATGTTATTTCTATGGGAAATTTTAAATTTTTGTTGAGCTCAGGTAGGTTTTAGGGACAGGTAGGCAGGTGTATCGTGTAATTACACTTTGCTATATTGTGTGAGTTTATGGCACATGTTAGCTACATGTGTTAAATTTCAGTAAATTTTTTTCAAATGCAAATTTTTTTTCGCAAAAATTAAATTTTCAATTTTTATTAAAATTATTTAAATATATATAAAAACTAAAATTTCTCAAAAGTTTAGTCGAATTAATGTGCATTGGTTCAGTAGTTTTGTTACATTAGGTTATGTAGTAGTTGTATAAACAAATTAAGTCTCATTCAAATTACTTATAGTAAATATTTTTAAATTAGTAAAAGAATTGCACGGCTATACATGTTGCTCGGGACAAACTAGTATATTTTATAATATTTAAATACTTTCATATTATTATGATTAGTCAACAAATTAAAATCATAAAAATATAATTTATCATTATTTTAATTAAAATCAAACAATACAATTAGTAAATTGTTTTGTGTAAATTGTGTGAATAAAATTTTATAATAATATACATAATATATAACTTAAAACTTTTATTTTAAGTAAAATATCGATTTCTTAATTGAAATAATATATAATTTGTTTGACTTTAATCAATCGTTTAGACTATTCATTGCTCGATATCTTCCATAATCTTTGCTTTGATTTTGTCGCTATTTTGTGCAATGAAATCAATGGCATTGATCTCCAGTTCCTTCATTTGATATGTCTGTCCAAACCTGAGGGCATCGAAAACATTGTCTTCAGTCAACTTTCGGAACACTGTCTGAGCGCAGACACACTTGAGGTCAGGCATATCATAGAAGTCGGCTAAATGTGATAGTTTGAGACACATGTGTTCATCTACTGGTGCGCTACCCGTGTATACATATAACAGGAACTGTTGGAACACCTCTTTGTCGATGTCATGAACAACAAGTTTGGATTCACTTTTCTCTTTCATATCGGTTGTAATTAACGCCCGCAAAACCGGTGACCGAGCGGCTAGTATTGCTTTATGGACAGCAAACTCTTTGTCCTCAACAATGATTGTAAAGTCAGTCAATTGGTTGTCTATAAGCAATGACTTAAAAGAATTGATTAATTGATTGATTGACTCATTCTTGAAGACTTTGCTTTGTTTCTCATCGTTCACTTGCATTGAGACCTGAAGTCTAATACAGTTGTTGTCCACTAAAGCTATTTGTGAATCAAATAGTCGATTGATATCCAGATAACGATTCCAACCAAACCGTTGTCGACTTAAGCCGACACTAATCTCCGGCCAATTCATTTTGTGGACAACATTACCCGATTTATCAATCATAGCAACTGATAAAGTGATGAACTTTTTAAACAGCTTTTTAACAGCATATCTGATGGGAATGAGATTGAAATGAACAGATAGGTAGTGATTGTCTTCATAGGAACCGATTTCAATGGACACATCAAACTGTGCCCACGATTTGGACAAATACTCGACATGTAATCCATTGAATACATTGTTCACTGCTTTGACAACTAATATCATATCTATCCGACTCTTCTCTACTCTTGTCTCACACAATGTCGACATCTTCTTTGATCCGATCAGTTGTTATCAAAGTTGGCTATAAATGTCAATCAAATTTTCAAACTTATAATAATTTTAATAAATCTCGTAATCATTTCTAATTTAATTATTGTATTAAAATACAGTGTTTTGTATTATTGTTTTTAAAATTAATGTATAAATTTATTTAATTTTTAAAACAAAAAAGTATCCAGGTAATCATTTTTTTATTTTAAACTTATCTAAATTTAATATAATGTATAATATTGTATACTTTAGAGTAATTAATTGTATAATAATTATTGAATTCAATTATTTTTAATAATAATTACTATTATATTACTGTAAATATTTTTATTAAAATAGTTAAAGACAAACATTTAGTACTTTTTATGACATACCAAACTATGTTATGTATATTAAAACTAAAGTTTCAAATAAGACTAAATGTGCAAATAATAAGTAATGAAACGGCAAATGTATAGACAATGTAAACAATGCTCTGAATTGTTGTCCATTTTGTGACCGAATTAATGATTCACCGATTTGTTGGCCACTCAGTGACCGATTTACTGGATATTCAGTTATTATAAATATTATAACATTTGTGGTTAAAGAGTTATCATTAGATTCAATGGGAAAACCAGGTTTGAAGTGATTGTGTTAGTCATGAACTCATTTATTAAATTCTTGTGGTATTTTCGGTCAGGTTTTGGTGGCAATCGGGCGCCGACTCGATCGGACAAATGTTTTAAGTGCGGAAAGTCTGGTCATTGGTCTCGGGATTGCACGTCAATGTACAAGACATTGTATAATCCAATCGGCAATCAATGGCGACGGCGTCAATCTGGAGGAGACAACTCATGTTACAACTGCGGCCAAAGCGGTCACTACTCGAAAGACTGTTCAAAATCAAATGATTTATGTTATATTTGTACGAAAAGTGGACACTTTGCTAAAGATTGTCCCGACGGACAAAACTCGGCGCCAAAATGTTTCCGATGTGGAGGAGAGGGACACAAATCGTTTGAATGTATGAACGGTAACAACGGGTCCAATAATGGCAACGGTTGTTATCAATGCGGACAAAGCGGACATTTTGCTAGAGATTGTCCTAATTCGGGATCGTCGGGATCAACGTGTTATCAATGCGGAAGACCGGGTCATTTACAGAAAGACTGTCCGACTTTTAATGGAAACAGTGGTGATGTTTGTTATCGATGTCAACGAAACGGACATTTTGCCAGAGAGTGTCCTAACGTGGGTCCCACTTGTTTTCAATGTGGTAATGAAGGCCATCAACAAAAAGATTGCCCAACACTTAATGGAAACAGTGGTGACACTTGTTATCGATGCCATAGAAGTGGACATTTTGCCAGAGAGTGTCCAAATGTGGGACCAAAATGTTTCCGTTGCGGTAATGAAGGCCATAAAGCCCGAGATTGTACGGCAGTGAATGGGAGCGGTAGTGATGGTTGCTATAAATGCGGTAAAAATGGACACTTTGCTCGCGAATGTCCCGATATTGATATGATTACTATTGACTGATAGATCGCACATTTTTTTATATAATATAAACTTTTATTTAATACAATATCTCATTAATGTTATATTATTTAATATATTTTCACTTTTATTACTAACTTATTTATAAGTCTTATTGTTTTATAAGATAAGAAAAAAAGTATTAAAAGTTTTTCATTATTTGTTAAAATTAATTTAAATTAAATATCGCACATATTTTAGACAATAAACATGTCTTAACTTTTAATTAAATGCATTTATTATTTATTTACATAAATATAATGAATTTTAACAATTAATTAATGAATAATAAATGACAATTAAATACATTATAAGATATTAACTAATATTTATGTATTGAATGATTGAACACAAGGTGTCAGTGAATGTGTTGTTTGTCTACTATTTGACAACAAATACAAACAAATATCACATAAAATATTAAATACTTTGGCTTTCAATTGAAACGCCGTTTAATGACATCCAATGAGTCGGCGGACAACTCGGGACTCGTTTGATCGCTTCGGTGACGATCTGACGGAACTATTGATTAGTTATTTGCCGTTAGATCTGAAGATAACATATGAATGTGTTTGCAAACAATGGCGAAGACTTGTATTCAGACGTCAAACACACTTTCATCTGTTGAGACACCGATATAAATGCCAGAAGTGGTCGCAACTCTTTATCCGCTCATATGTTCACCAAAACCAGACATTTGAGTTAAATCTAGTATTGTTTGAATTGTTGGCCAAGAAGTTAACACATTTGACTGATTTATTAATCGACAGTAACTGCAAATGTGATGAAAATGTCTTAAATATATTAAGCGATTTGTATGAAAACAATTTTAAGACAATTAAGACTTTGGACATTAAGATGAAGGAAGACATCGACGATGAAGTGTTGAATCGATTTTGTAGTTTATTTGGCAAAACTCTGACTACTGTTTCAATCAGCGGTCTATCGGTCGACAAATTAGCGAATGCTTTGTCTTGTTTTGGCCAAAATCTTCGTTCAATTGATTTAAAACAAAATTTAAAGTCATTATTAAATGCCGACAATAAAAGAAATACAGCCGACGTGTGTCACAACAAATTGGACACCATTTTGGTTATGAATCCTTCGAGTGAAGACTTGAATCAATTTGTCGAGAGATATGGCAAACAGATAACTCATTTAAGCTTAAGTTTTGATCAAAACTATAAATACAATATTAACGATAGCCTCAAATATGTGGCAAATCTTGCAAACCTCCGGTGCTTACGACTGGATTCAGAGCTGTTTTTCGTCAAACAAAACAACTTCAATGAACAGCATATGATTGACGATAGTCTTGAATTGATTGGCCAGAAGTGCCATCGATTAGATTATGTAGATATCTGTATATTTGGTGATTTAATTAGCAATAACTTACTTCGTGTCTTTGGTCAACACTTTGATTGTTTAGAGCGTTTGGATCTATCTCTTTGGGATATCGGAGACAAATACTTTCCTACAGTTAATGCATTTGGTTTTAATGGTGATAATGGCAAACATCTAACAAAATTGAATTTAATGTTTGAACAGTTATCTGACGATCACTTAAAAGACATTCACTTGTTTTTGCCAAACCTTAGAGCCGTTAAACTTAATTCTGACGAACATTTGACCGATCAGTGTCTTAAATATTTATCAAAACTCAAACAATTGCATACAATTGTATTGGAGGGTAATATTGATATCAATTATTTAACAATTGATGGCATCATTGAGTTTGTCCGCACCTGTTGTCAAACAATTAGAATTATTGACATCGAGTTTGGAAATGATTTAAATGAAGTTAATTATCATATGTTTAAAATATTAGCACAATTTATGCCACAAATTAATTTTTATATTTCATTTCATGATTACGAAGACAGATATAAAGATATTTGTATTTATGTGAATCCAAAAAACAATTTACATATTTTCAAAATTTAATATTTATTTAGTTATTAAGAAATTTTATTAATTAAATCCAATTAATTGTTATTGTTTTAATTAAAGTATTTTATGTTAGACTAACTTAAATAAAAATATATTTTAACAAATTAATGTAAATTTGTATTTTATTATTTATATTATTGATTATATCAAATGATTATAATCTTATAACAAATGATTTATATTATAGAATAGAGTATTAAACTTGTGATACATTTGTAAATCTTCTACTAATTAATCCTTGTTTTGATTGTTTGACAATTTGTTTACAAAACACTTTATTAACTAATTTCCTAAATATTTCCGTTTTGGTCATTGATTTGCCAAATAGATTGACTTTTTGAGCACTTGTCAGACACATCCATGAAATAAACGCAAAACATAGACAACTGATTAAAATAATGATTATATTTGAGCCAATTATTATCAATGCTATATATGTTGTATTTCCCAATTGAATAATTACATCTGTTGTCATACTTTTAAACAAATTTAATAAAAATTAAAATCAATCAATCAATCAATCTTTATTGGTATTTCATTAAACATATTCTGATAATATTATGAAAATATTAAGTTTTATAGAAATATAATTGTTAAAATACCTGAATAATTTAATATTTAGCTAATAATTTTGTATCACTTTTGATAATAATTGTTTTCATTCAAATACTAGTTTTTATTATCGCATCAAATATTGGCTAATTAGCTAAAAATACTTATTATTTTTATTAAAATATCAATTGATATACAGATGTTTTATGAAATAATAAGAAAAATAATTGAATTTAATTATTATAGTAATGTTGTAAAGTAACTTTGAAAATAAAATTAATTAAACTGAGAAACAATTTGTTACAATAGTTAACTCAAATACAATATCTATGGTTTTAATTTTGCTTCGATATCATAATCATCAATAGTTTGTTCAATTTTGTCTTTAGTTTTGCAAAATTGATAATTTTGTGGCCAATTATGACATTTAGCAACTCTTTCTCCGGTTCGTAAGCACATCCATACCATTAATGATATACACGAACAACATATGATTATCATTAAAATATTTGCCACAACTATCAACACAATCATTACAGTCATGTTTTCAATTTGAATTTGTGTGACACCCGACAGGTCAATGTTGGCCTTAACCGACAAACTAATCAATTATAGTAATAAATTTATTAAAAATATCATCAATTCAAATATGAATTACCTAAATGTTACACATTTGATGATAATGATAATAAAAATCGCAATGATTTTGTTAAAATACATATTAACGGTATGTTAACTTATAAAACAAATCAATTATTGTGAGAGTAATGTACTAAAATTATTTGTGTAAAATTTCAAATGAAATTTTATCTTAATCAAAACTTTATTTATGTTAAATTATATTAAATTATAAATTATATAATCATTAAAATTAATTTTTTTAAAATTTCTTTTATGACACTTTTAATTGGTAAATAAATATCATTAAGAAAATGTCTATAATTTCATATATATTATCTTTTACGGTAAAAAGTAAATCCTTAATTCAAATATTAATAAAACATTCAAAATAATTTAATAATTAACAAAAGTGTGTAATAAATAAAATTAAATATAAAATAATAAAGTTTGGTTTATGCAAATGTCACAATTTATTGCCAAATATAAAATAGAAGATATTTTCAGTTAAAAAATAATTACCGGTAAATGATTTTTTTTGAGTATTAAACTATTGTAATAATAATACCGTATTAATTCATATCAGAGATAATGACCATAATTGTAATGTTATTAACAAAGGTTTTACGATTGTATAGTAAAATATTTAAAGTAATTAACGTATACCTGAAATTTGATACATGTAATAATTTAGAAATTTATGACTTATACATAACTATAAAAAATACTATTATATGGCCAGTGGTTTACACATGTTTTGATCGCTAAATTTTGTTAACAAAGTTAAATACAATATTAAATCTAATTAAATAAATCAAATTTTATGTTAAACTCTAAATTGACAATTTATTAATAAAAATCTAACATTAATGTCAATATTGTCTACAAATATAACTCAATTGTCAGTAAAGAAATATGGGTCTTATAAATGATTTATGAAAATTGAATCAATAATTTTTACAAACATTTTCGACAATATTCAGGCGATGCCACTGAATAATCGTCGGATAAAAATAACTTTGGCTTCGAAGCTAAATATTGAAGCAAATCGTGAATATGTTTAGACAAAGAGTCAAAAGATTCATCATTTAGTTCAATGTATGACAAGAAGACATTGATTCGAGTGAAGAGTCGTAACAAATGAAAGGCACCGTAAATGGAGGACATTTGACGGCCAGTATTGTGCTCTTTGTTAGACATAAGTAAGTCTTGGTATTGGATTCTTTCAAATTTGTATAACAACTGACTGCCAATCATTGAATTAAAGAAACCTTTGACACCTTTGACCACTTGTCTCAAAACTGATTCATCGGCGCCATTGACTGCTACCCTATGTTTAACATAATCATCGAGTATCTGATCGATTGACACGTTTGCCGGCAAATTATATAACATCTTCTGACGGGTCACGAGATCCCAGTCGTCAACTAAACACGGCTTCAATTTAAGTGGTATTTGAATACTAGCGTCGGGTTTGCCTGACATCGACTCTTCCAAAGCCATCAATGTCTCCATTCGTCGCTTTTTTGTTGTCTTTTTCTTATTGGTTTCATTTGAAGTGTTAATTAAGTTATCTATTAATCAATCAAAAGTCAAATTCATTAATCATTTGAATGTCATTTCATTTGAATTAAAATCATTATTACCGTTATTTTGACCATTTTTAGAGCCATTATTCTTTGTGGACGATTTAAACCGTTTGTTTGTCTCATTATATCCATCTTTTCCGTTACCGTCGATCATATTTTGGCCAATCTTTCGCTTTTTGTTATTATTAGCGGTTTGTTTGTTATTATTTGTTAAACAATTTTGTTTCAACTCTTGTTGTTTGCGAAGATTGGTTTCATTGACAATCAAAATCTTGGATTCATCGACCCATTCATCCCAAGACTTGTTCCATCCATTATAATGAACATAATATCTCTTAGAGTTGTCCACAAAGATCCTCTTCAGACACTTTGCCTCATAGATGAGCGGTCCGTGAAAACAGAGAACCCTTTCTTCTAACTCATACTTGAAGTTTACTCCCGACGGCGGATCAACACTAGTAGTGACGCTCATTGTGTTTATGACCGCAGAGGACACTCACGGATCAGTTGTTGTGACAAAAGAGTGACGAAATAATAACCAAATCATTGAATCAATTGATTTGTCAAACATTGTTGTCTTCATTCAAATGTCTAAACAATAATTACGTCAATAATTTTGTATTACTTTTATATTATACTGTATTATCAATACTAATAAATTCAATACATTATTATATACAGTAATACAGTAAATGTAATTTAGTATTAATAATAAGTTATATAATGTGTACATTATATCACGTATTCAATTATATAAATTATTTTATTTTATCAATTAATTAATTAATTTACGTTATAAATTCATAAATTATATTATCAAATGTTTATTAAACATGCGTTAAGTTTTTACTATTATTTACTATTAAATTATTAAAATTTATTTTATATAATGTTTGTAAAAATACATGAATACAATATCTAAATTACTATGATTTATGAAATTATTATTACATATTACTGTATTATAATTACATTTTTTTATACATAAACAAGATTTCCTATAATTTCAATAAATAATTTCAATAATTTAATCACTAAATAAACATTCAATTGTATGAACTATAAAAAGAAATTTAATTTATTTATAGATTTCAATTTAAAGAAAACGATATTTATTAAATGGTTAGTGATTTAAACCCTATATAAAGTATATATATATAATATAATACTTTATATTGCATTATTATAACAAAATCATTGAATTATATAAAAAAAATATATAAACAATATATTTTCCAAACAAAAATGTATTTTCCAATAGAGATCACAAATTAGTTGTTTGCAAACTTTGAAATCTTTTGAAACAAACAATAGATTTTATGGCAATAAGTTTAATATTTTTAATTTAAATTGATTTCAATTTTCTAAACTTTTATACCGTAAAACATATAAATCTTTTTACTGTTTGCTTATATTGAATTTATATATGAATAGTTCATAAGACTGTTATATATTTAGTTTATTTTAATAAAAAATATTTTTAATATTTAATATTAAAATTAAATAAAATTTATTGGTGTGTAATTGAATATTTTGAAATTTAAATTATTATAAATTGCTAAAACGGATACTTTAAAGGTATACTAACACAATTGTATCTAGATGAAATTTCAATTTTAAACTAGTTTTTGATTTAATATATCAACATATAATAATAAAAATGTTATACAATATTTTTATAACACAATACAGACAATATACTGTAATATATAATATACTACAATATACAGTACAATATGTGTAAACAAACTAAAATACAATACTAGTTAATACAAGATTAATTTTTATATATATATATATATATATATACTGTAAATCCGAGTTATATTACTTTTTACATCAATTTATAACTTATAGTCTATAAGAATGACACGAATTACTGTAAGTATTATTTTATATCAATAAAAGAGTCGATAGTTTTTCAATTCTTAAGATTTGATGAAATTTTTTTTTTTTTGTTTTTATTTTTTATGTATTATTTGTGTGTATGTATTATAAATCTTATCTCTAAACCAATATTAAAAAAATAGATACAATAACTATAAGGATGAGTGAGTAATATTAATGAATAACCGATTTATGAATGTCCTCTCAGTTGTAAAGACTAAGTATATGACAACATAAATAAATAGATATTTTTAAAAATATAATATAATATAAACTAAAATTAATGAGAGTGTGTAAAGATTTGTATTTAAAAATTCAAATTTACAACTATTGTGTTTAATTATTGTTTAATCTTTAATATAATATATTTTTAAAAAATTGTGTGTTTTGTGTATATATTTGATACATTCAAATTGGTCAATTAAATTGAAACTACTTATATATATATATATATATTATTTTTATTTATTTTATGTAAAAACAAAGCATTAATATATTTTTTGTGAAAATATTACATAATCACTCGGTTGAGAAAACATTATAAGAAAATTTGTAATTAAAAAAAAATACATTTATATTTTGAAGAGATTTAAAAAATAAATATTGTTTTTACTGTAATTATTGAAGCACTCAAATCTTTTGAATGATGATTGTTAAAAAAAAACTACAATACATTAAATTATGTAATTTTAAAACTATAATGAGTAAACAATTTTTGATATATCAATATAAGAAAAGGTAAATTCAGTACTTTTTAAATCTAAGTGAAAACATAAGTATGTTTTATCTTAACTTAAAAACTATTATTTATTTGGATTATATTTTTACAAAATAGATATTTATTTCATAATACCTAAAAGTATTATCAAAATCAGTTTATATGCAATATATTTGCTTTTATGAACTTATCATTACTTTTTTACAGTAATAGACTATAAATAATTGTTTTTGAGTAGTTTATACTTCAATAGATGTAATATATTAAAGACTTTATATTTAATGAAAAAGTTTATAAAAATTTTAAATATTGTTTTAAACTGATTAAAAATTAGTTAATCAAAAAGTTGATAAAGTGAAAAAGTAATAACATTTTTGTAATGCAAGTAAGCAATGAATCTTAATTGACTTAAAAATTTTAAACATACATTGAGTCTATGTTAGTACTGATGTGTTAATATCATAATAATATTGAATTTATATACCTATTACTCATTTTTATTAATAAAAATAGAAAATGTCTTTAAATAATTAATAGAGAAGAAAAGTTATAAAAGTTAATATCAAAATGCATTTATTGAATAAATAAATAAATAACATTTCATTTATTAATCTCTTTTATGTGCCGACATAAAGCTCTTTAAGCATTAGGAGCCCCATAACCGCATTTTATACCTCCCGTTCCCTTCACTTTATTTGATGGATAGAAATATCTAATTCTCAATATAATTGTGGTTAAGAATCAATTCGTGATCTAATCCTAACTTTGAATGTTTTTCCTCTTTATAAAAGTCTTACTCAAAAAAAAAATTTATTATAAAAATATAAAAATTGGTAAAATGCAAAAATAGATAACAAGTTATAATAATAATAATATATTTTTTAAAGAATAAAAGAAATTTTAATGAAAAATTTCCCCCATTTATGTAATACAATATACATATTATACTTTATGTACATTTTTTCTATTATCAATATGTTATTATAAGCACCGGTTATCATGAAAACCACTATTTATATTAAAAGATTTTGATTTATAATAAATGTTTGAATAAAATTAGAAATATTTCTTAGTTATTGTTATGGATATCAAACTAATTTGTCGCTCCCTTTCAGTACTATTACTATAGCAACACTCCATTCGCGCATTTGTGACCTGAGTTACACATAAGCTAAGGACACAACACTTATATACTCACAAAAATAGGGTATTCCTCTCCCTATGCCTTACATTCATCAATGTATTTATGTTTTAGGCATACGGTTAGCACAAAAGCTAACAATTCATTCATTGAGTTTTCAGTAGGTGTGAGCTTTGTATACGGAGAAGTACTATACGATAGCTTTGTCTGTTTATTGTCTATTTAGTGACACAGAATATTCTGTAAGAAATAAATATAATAAAAATATAAAAAACTAAATCTATTTGATTTTTCTGCAATTAAAAAGTATTTTAACTGTAAATTATTTTTCTCATTGTTTAACATCAAAACTTGCATTAATAAAATGCATTTTTAACCAGTGTAACACATTCACAAATTTACTAAACTTTAAAAAAAACTTTTGATACTAAGATTGTGTGTTTGCTTTTTTATTGAAAATCTCACTTTATGTTCAATTTTAATTTTTTTTATAAAAATTGATAACACATTACAACTATTATCTGATATTATTTATCGGATAACTTTTTATTGTAACTTTTGACTAAAAACTTGACTTAAAAAGTTCTCATATCAATGAAAAAACTAAAATTTGTAGTTTTATATCTAAACTTTTTTTAAAAAAAAGTTAATATAAATCTAAAAACTATCGTATAAAGTAAACTTTGTATTAAAAAACTTATATAAAAATCAATAACATTTTTGCTGACAAATAAAATAAATGTTTCAATATTAAATTAGTAGAAATGTAAAGTTTGTCACTAATTTTCTGTTTATTTGAATACATCATATCATTTTATACATATCCAGGTAAGTTAAAATATAAAATTTTACTTATATAAAATTAAATAAATTATTTTTATAAATATTATATACTGTTTTTATTGCAGTAAAAATCAAAATAAAAACTTTAGAGTTAATTTAAATTGCCGTTAATCACACTTTTGTGTATAACACTAATTATTATATTATTTGCAATTTTGTGTTTTATTCATCTCATAACAAAAGGAAATAAAATAATTGTCTGTTATATATATTAAAAACAAAATATACATTTATTTAACAACAATGAATTATAAATAATTCATACAATTAACAAAATTATAATAATTTGTAAATTTATATGCTATGAAATAAAAATTGACTAAATTTATAAATATTTGTTTCTTTCTTTAATTGCATGTATAATATTGAAATATTATATTTATATATTTTATGTTGATATATATATGTGTCTAGATAGATATTTAGAGAGAGAGAGAGAGAGAGAGAGAGAGAGAGATTTTAATTATTTTATTGAGTATTTTACTTTTGTTTTTATTTTATTGTCCATTTTAAAAGATAAATAAAGATAAAATTATTTTTTGCTGAATTGCTGAATAAATGCATATAAAACTGAATTGATTTTAAATGTATTTTTTTGGATAAATAAGACGTAAGTTTTAAGATATAAATGTAAGAAAAATGATTCAATCAATAGCTATTGGAAAGTGAATGAGACTTAAAAGTCAATACAAAACAAGTTTTAATTCAATGTTTGTTATCAATAGTTTGAACAAATGGTCCGAATAAAGGATTTATTTGTTCTATATTTTACTTACTGTTTGTATGCTTTTTATTTGTTATCACATATTCACTGATATATTATACTTTTTTTGTAAGAAACATACCAGTGCTCTGTGTGTGTATGTGTGTGACTAAAGTCGGAAAAAGCTAACTCATGACTATTGTCCTTAAACTCAATCATAATGTCCGTTACGTTGGGTTTTAATCGTTTACGGAGAGTGTGATCGAGACTTTAACTGGAAATAGTTAGCCATAAGTTAAGAAAATAAAGACATGAAAGTCACTGAAGCTAAACATGAAATTATTGTAATGTTTGAAACGCCAAACCATTCCCTTATCTAAATACTCTCCCTGTGCTCTGTCTATCGTAAAGTTTAACTGATTTTTTTTGGTCTTTTCTTTTGATCTTAAGGATTGGCAATCAATGCAATTCGTGATTTTATTACTAGTTTTGTACCACTTATTTACTATATATTGTATTATTAAATTATATTATTTATCTCTTAAAAAAAGAAAACAAATATTTAATAAAATGTGTAATTTATTAAATTTTTGAGACCATTGATTAGTTATTTCTTGCGTATAGATTGATAAAAATAAATCCATAAATTGTTAGATTTGTGTTAAAATGACAGTTAAATACTAGTCTGAGATTGTGTCCAATTGTCACATATATTGATACGTTAAGACTTAAGCAATTGGTTGTACAGTTGTTGTCGCTATTGTTTTTTGTTGTTGTTTTGTGAGATAAATCCTAAAACAAATGCACTTTTATGTAAAGAGACGAAGAGATACATCGGTCTTAATATTAGAGAAGAAGATGAGACTAAAAGAATAAAAACATTATATAAAACTATAATCCCATCAAATGTTTGTATATTATTTGAGACGCGAAGCCATTCCCTGAGGTTTATATAAAATACTAATATATATATACTGTATAAATGACATCCGAGAAGGAGTGGGATTTGAATGCCTGAGTGACGGAAATATTTGATGATTTGTGTGTCGACCACAGTATTAACTAATAATATTTAGCTGTTTAATAGTGTCCCTGACATTACATTTTTTGCTTTTTATGGTCATTTCATTTCATTTTGGCTTTTAGTAGTAGTAATACTAGTGGAGGGAAACAGTAGATGAATTACATGAGCGATATTAGGCTTTAAAAATAGATGACTATAAAAGGGAATTCATTTTTTGTAATCAGATGTCTGGTAACTCACTTATAAAAGAAATTGCTGAAGAAAAATACCATTCCCTCCAATAGTTACCAAATTATATTGTCTTATCTTAATTCCAGTAAAACAAAGCACAATATGTTTGAAAATTATTATAACTAGAGTTGTAAAACTCAAATTTATAAAAAAAATTAAATACAATAAAAATAATTGTTATGTATATAAGTTTTTACCTAATTTTTAGATACGATATTACAGTACATATACACAATTTCAAAATATATATATAAATTGAGAATTAAATATTTAAAATGTTATGTATATATTTTATTGTATTTGAAATTAATTTAAACTTAAATTAAAAATTTTAATATTTACTAACACAATTTATATTTACATATTTATATAAATTTATTTTTTAGACAATTATTATTTAGAGATCTTAAATGGGTTTAAATATCAAATTTTTAACAATTTATGTACTTCTGAACAGTTGGCAGTTATAAAAGTGAATCCAAAATTGATATTATTTTTTAAGATTACAATTGAAATAATTTTTTATTTTGTAGAAAAATTTTGTATAATTATTAATTAAAAGTGTATATACATAGTGTTATTGTGATACAGTATTATTATTTATAAAAATGTTGAAACTATAATAAATAATGTATAAAAATGTTTGTTAATAGATATACAGAGTATTGCTAGTTTGTTATTTTCAAATATTTATCAAAAATATTATGTATATGTAATTAATTTACTTGAATAAAGTTTATAATGTTTTAGAAAAGTATTTAATAAAATAACTAGCAATATGTTTGTGACATTTTGATATTTTGTAATATTAATAACTTAAATTTATAAACAATAAAATTATATTTACTATTATCATTATATTTATTATTTATTATATTTATATGAAAACTATTAATTTTGGAACTGTTGAATATGTCGAAATTATAATACATATTTAATTATTATAATCAATATTTGAAAAAGCAATAAAATAATATATAAAATAATTAATAATATTAAAAAAATTAAGATGTTATAATATATATATTATATAACTTATAATATATAGTATATTAAAATATTTTATATATTTAATAAAATTTAATAAGCATTGTTTTTAAAATTTGTCGGATCGATACCTTATCTTTTAAAATGTATAAAGTAATACAATTGAAGGGATAAAATATTAAGTTTAGTAGATATTTGATGTAATAAATACAATATACTTATAGCGGTTTACATTTATATATTGAAAAAACTACGAAATAGATAAAATTAGACATTGATTTGAATAGACAAATGGGAGTTGTTTTCAATTTTTATAATATTGCATACATTCATAACAAACATCACATTCATTCTTATTTTAGCTGCTTGTGCTCACACACACACACACACACACACACACACACACACACACACACACACACACACACACACATATATATATATATATATATATATATATATATATATATATATATATAGAAACACATTTACTCACTCACCCACTCTCTAACCAGTGTTGGTATTTCCCTGCTCTTGTTTTGTGTGCATAAACTGTAAAACTTTTAAGACTATATACAGTATAGATATGTTGTGTTGTGGTGTCTGTCTGTGCCTTTTGGATCAATAATAGGGTTATAGAAGAGTAAGTGAGTGAATGAATAAATGAGAGAAAGAAAGAAAGAAAGAGAGAGAGAGAGAGAGAGAGAGAGAGAGGAATCGGTAGACATTAGATACTAAATTATGATAATAATAATGATAAAAAGTATGCTATTATGTACTGTATTAATTTGTTATACATTTTAATAAAATTTTTACCAATTAAATTTAATTTATAAAACAATTATAAAAAATATTTATATTATAATTGCCATTTAGTTATTTAAAATTATTATTTATTTGTTATATTTTTAGTATTAATAATAAGTAAAATAATTTTTTTAAAAATTCATTGATAAGTACAATAAACATAACGTTTACAATTATATGTCATAAATGCAAAATACTTTAATATGAAATATTGTTATAACTGTGACTTTTAGTGCTATTATAAATAGTAAACTTAATATTATGCACACAACACAACATTTGCATTGAAAATATTCTTATATATCTCAAAATATTTGAATAAATTTTATTATAGCATATAATATAAAAAGAGAAACTCATAATAATAAATAGTGAGAGAAACAGTTGTAATAAATTTATACTGTATTCAAAATGAACAGACAATGTGTTTCATTTAATATTGTAACTCATTTTGAGTTATTTAAACGTATAATTAAACGTTTATTATATGATATAAGTTTATATTGTATATCATATTTAAACAGATAAATATTTGAAACTCATAACAATGTGTTTACTCATAAAAAGTAACATTTTAACTATTCAGTAAAATATTTATTACAATCTTTAAAGTAATTGTCATATTTGTAAAAATAAATGTTATTAGAAATATCGCTATTAGAAACTATTATGAAGTTTGACACAAATTGCTGAAAATATTACAATTTCTATAATATTTCTAACAATAACTAAGTTTATTATTGCAGTAAATTGTAGAAACTATTTGACAACAATCTTAAACAATAAACACATTTATTATGTTAATATATATATATATATATATATAAATATAAATTATAATATTAATAATTCAAATTATAGAATAATAAAAAATATAATAGATATATATTTTTATAATTTAGATAAAATTAATATTATATATACACACATATAAAAACTTGAAATTTTTTTGTCAAATAAACAGTTTATTATAAACTTGACATTCATTTATTTGTTCAATTCATTTATAATTATTGTTAACTTTTGGCAAATTTTCTAAAAAACTTTAACAAAACAATACTATTTTAATAGTAAATTTTGAGTTATAATTGCTTTACAATATAATAGAGAATATTTTAAGTTAACTATAATTATAAATGAATAAAATCAAGTTTAATATGCATTCTGTATAATATTTTAATGTGTATTGTGTGTTAAGATATTGAGAAAAAATATGATATTTCTATACATTTATAAATACAAGTATTTGATTTTATAATATATTATTATTAAAAATGATGAAAAAAGTTTCAAAATTATAATATAAAGAAATTCAAAAAGTCTTATCTATACTAAACATTGGTTTAATATATTGCTTATCAAACGTGTTTAACATTATGAAACAGCAATAGATTACTTAAAAATTGCATTATTTTATGATAAGTCAACTTTTTATATTTTTAATAGATATACTTATTTGCATATATATATATATTTATAAGATTCATGTTATCTGCGTTTACTCAAAATTATTAATTTAATATATTAAATACACGTACGGTAAATAGTTATCTATAATTGAATGCATAATATATGCATAATTGAATAATTTATAGTAAAATCAAGAAAATTTGAAGACAATTATTTTAATCAATAATTCAATTTAACTTACAGTATTTAAATAAAATACTCAATTAATTTGTTTAATTATCTATAAATTTTTTAATTTACATTATTTTATTTAATTAATTATAATAATATTAAACAAATTTATCAACATTATTTAGTGACTACAAATAAATACAATTTAAAATATAAACTCTAAAATCATATAATTTCTCAAATAATTGTTTTAAAAATTATATTTTAAATCATAAATGAAATCAACGTTTAAAAAATAAATAGAATTAGAAAAAAAATAAAATTTTATAAAAAATGCAAATACAATATAATATAATTACAATACTGTAGTACTAATGCAATATCACAGTAAATAGACTATACAAATGCTAAAAAGCAAATTATCGTAATAAGGGATAAGTTTTGAGTGAATTTATGATTTGATATAACAAAATAAGTAAATTAATTATATAAATGTTAAATTAGGGTTTTCTGTTTGATACCCATATGATAATTGAGTTTTTTATGAATTCAAATAAAGAAAGTCGGAATAAATATATTATCAAAAGTCTAGAATAATACACTGATAATAGTGGGGATTCATTGTCATAACCCATGCAAAACATGCAGCACATGGAGGCTATATGTAAACGCCTTAATGATTTCTAGTATAGTCTCATTTTTAATCGTGTTTTAAGCTTATAGTGAAATGTATATCAATTTATTTACAGCCATAGTATGCATGATTTTGTGAGTATGTATGTGTGTATGTGTGTTAAATTATATATAAAGTTATATATATTATACAGTATATAATACTATAGTTGCGTGCAATTTATATAATACTATAAAATGTAAGAAATACAGTTATTTTTTCTACTTCTCTACTATTGTTGACTTTAATCGATATATCGGATTGTCTGTAAAGTAATGCCAACTTTACGTCTCTCTCTCTCTCTCTCTCTCTTTCTTTTCTCTCTCTCTCTCTCTCTCTCTCTCTCTCTCTCTCTCTCAGCTGTGTCTCCCTATCTATCTATATATCTATCTTACGCTGACTTACAGTGGTTTACAATGAGAAGTAAAGTGAACACACAATAATGTAATGTAATATGAGATATGCCTACATATGATTATACATTACTGTACAATACATATACAGTAGTATTATATGGTATATATCTACTCTATTCTACAATGTATTCCCCAAACGTTAAAATGTTTGGTGAAATAAAATAAATTTACTTAAAATGCTAGTTCGTAAACAAATATAATAGATATAATAATAAAATCTAATGTAAGCTATAGTTTATCAAATATACCAAAAATATTGATTTTTTGTGCCACAATCATAAATGCTGAGGAAATAACAAATGGCAAATATTATGATAGTCAACACAATGGCCAATACATCGTTGATATCGTATGATTATATTAAATCTGATGTAACCATACATTCAATTTGAATGAATAAATATTTTTTGTATCAATTACTGTACATTACATTATTCATAGTTATTAGCAATAAATTAATACATACAGTAATAATATTGTATATACTGTATATAATAATAGGTTATATTATTTGCAAAACAGTACATAAAATAAATAAATAATTTTATCTTTTAATTATATGTATCATTCAATAATATAATATAATATTTCAATATTTAAATTAAGTGTGAGACAGTGCATATGTTTTCTAAATTAGTATTACAAAAAGTTTGCGTGTTTTATATGCAATTGTTAAATATGATTTATTTATTAAAAATTATTAAACAAAAAAATAATTTAATATAAATATTACATTAATTTATTAATTGAGTTATTAATTTTTATTTTATGATTTTTCTATTTATATAATTAGTAATTATTAATTACTATATTTGATAAATATATTGTTAAAAATTGTTGCAAAGATTGCCTTTTTATTTTACTTTTTGTTGAATACAGAATTGTGATAAACAATAGTTTTTATTTTAATAATTGCATAAATAACTTAAAAGGTAATCAATAAAGTTGTACAAAAATAATTTATTTTATATATTAATAAATATGAAAACTTTGTTATAGAAACAAATTGATTGAAAATATAATGTTTCGTTAATTGAGTCTAAAATGTTACAGATTTTCATATACTCGATAAGAGTATGTTTTTGACACAATTCAAGAGTTACATACAAAAGCACTGGTATATCATCAATGGTTTGCCTTCTCTACTATTATACTAATATTATCATTGTATTCATTGAGGAAATTGTTTGATTAAAAATGCTTTTTTGATGAACATATTTCTTAGTATATTGTTATCCAAATGCAGTGTATTATTATAATTGAAGGGAAAATTTTCAGATAATAATATTTTGCAAACTTTATGATATAATATATTTTAGATTTTTAATTACTATATTTTTACAACAAAACTTACATCATTATAATTAAGAGCTCATTTAGTTTTTTATACAAAACTGTATGCTTTAATATAATTTACAACAAAATTGTCTATTATATGACCATATTTTACTTTTATTATATAAAAATGAATACTAAAACACATATACATTATAGTAAACAGAATACATTTGTTTGATATTCAAAAAGAGTAGTTAAGCTAAAACCGGAATATTTTTTCCCTAAACTTATCTAATAAATGCAAATTTTTAAAAGTTTGTGTACAATATCATTGTATTTTTAAAATTTAGCATTTTTTCAAATGAGTTATGTCATTAAGCACCTACCCTTGAAAAGCGACTATTGTATTGTATTGATAAGTAAACTTTATTATGGTATAAATACAGTACTATGGGTCTATAAAAATAAATAATAGTCAAAAGTAACAATAATGTAATTTATGCTTAAAAATAGTTTTTAAATGAATAAATCGATTTTGATTTTTAGACCCATTTTTCTTGAACTTTATATGTTAGTATTTTAAATGATTTTTACACTCAATATCTATACAATACCATAAACCCTTACCATATATTAAATAAAATTGATTTTTTTTATAAAACTCAAGAAACCCTTGAATATTGTATACCCTTTTGAATGAATGCTTTGTATTTGTCTATTGCTTTATAAGAAAAATTGCAATAAATCTCATTCTCTCTCAACTATTCATTAGATTTGAGAAGTTTTTGTGTTATGTTTAGTGAGTTGTGTTAACTAAGGAATTGTTTGAAGACCTCATTGAAGTGATTGCCACCAAAACAATAGCGATTTTGAGCCATAAATAATAGTTTGCATTATATTTGATGTGCAAAACGCCAGCTCTTTAGCCACACTTGACTTTTATTCTTTACTTAAATTCTTTATATTAATTCTAACAAAAAAATAACATTACAATTGATTATACAATGATTGCATTAAAACAATTGAGATTAAAAGATCTTATTTTATGATTTACAAGACTTGATTTTTTTAAGTACTAAAAACAAAATAATTTCATTAAGAGTTGTATAAAAAAAATTTTTTTTATTGAAATAACTAAAACTTTTGTGGATTTATATTAAATAAGTTATATTTTGTTAGCTCGATATCAGAACTAAAATAATAGATATTTTATGCAGAATAAATGGTATTTAATATAAAAATATGTAAATGTATTATATATAAAAATTTATTTAATATATGAAACACTACTGAGTTATACGATAGTAATACCCATAACAAACAAATCCCCTCTATTAAGGATACAGTCACTATAATGACAGTTTGCTAACAAATGCATATAAATATATCACATAATAATTTTATACCAAATATCACAGCTATATCTGTTAATTTATTTTGTTTTTCGTTATACTTTTGTCATTAAAATTATGCATTTCTTGATGTATTTTCTGTTCGTATATTTCATCAAAAGTACAACACTTTTAGTTTATAAAACTTGGCTCTCATTTAGATTCAAAGCCATAAATCGCGTCCAAAAACGGATTAAATGGATATAAGTATCGAGAAAATCAAAGGAAATGCAATATATTATATGAGAAACAGAGGAGAAAGACATCGATAGGTTTATTAGCATTTTAGATGTGAGTCTTAGATGAAGGAAAACGGTAGGAAAGGACGGCATACTGTATAAAGTTTGCCAAATATATTAAATCTAAGATTTATCAACAGTGAAAAAGTTTTGATAGAAAAAAAATAAAAACATATAATTATGAATACATATATGTTTTGCAATACTTTGACAGTACTGTTGTAAGCATCGGTAGCTGTCATGAGATGGCAACCAAAAGATATCATACATTACTACAGTTGATTGCAAGTCGCTGTTGGTGTGCCTGTCTATCGCTCAGTCTTTAAGTCTTATTCCCTTTAAATGCATTTTTTTGTGAGAATCGGTATATAAAAGATTAGTATAATATTTTTGAAATGAAAGGCAAAAACTCAGGCAAGCATTAAATTGCTTGCGGTTTGCATCAATGGGTTACATATTATATGAGAGATGAATACTAAACCTAATATACAGTATATAAAGCTCATCATTGTATATAAACATTGTATTTTTATATATACTATACACACACATAAACATACATTTAATAATATTAGCTTTTATCTCAATACTCACTAACTCACTCACTAGTATTCACTCAAAAATATTTATATAGCATATTAATTTATTTTATACTGTATACTAAAAACACAATTTTTTGTTATAATTATAAAAACAATTTTTAATAATAAAACTCAAAAAGCTTAGAAATTTGAGAGTTTAGTTTAATGTTGACCTCAACAAATTTAATTAACACAAATTAATTTTAAATAATAAATAACTTCCCAGTTGTCAAGGATCAATGCAATAGTTATTGGTTTCCATACAATCTAACATAAAATAATTTTTAAATCGATTATATAATATTCAATTTGAATGAATTTTTTACTAAAATAAAAATCATTTAAATTGTTTTTAAGTAATATTAAAAAAAATAATTTATACAATTATTTGTTTAAATTTTTATTAAACATGTTCTTAAAAATTATATTCGAATCAATTGAATGTTTATATACAGTACTGGATTCAGTTATTTAAGTGGTAATTAAATATATAATAATATATAAATATTGTTTAAAATTCTGATAAAATTTCCAGAAAATTTATTCTTTAAATTTGTCCAGTATATTTTATTAGATTCAGTTTACTACTCTTTAAACATTAAAATAAAAATAAGACATTATTTAACAGTATATTTGTAACGAATTCTGTTTATATATACTTTTTAACATTTCATAACATAAAATTTCTAGAAATTTTAAAGTAAATTTTCTATTTGTATAACACTAATTTATATTCAGTATAATTGAACTAATTTGTTATTTTATTGTACAGTTGTACTGCACTTCATATTAATAATAGCAAAGTACACAAACATATAAAAACTAATTGTTTTACTTTAATTTGAATTTTTGTCGTTTATTAAAATATAAAATATCGTTTGTTATTACATAACAAATATCGCATAAATTGAGATTATTTTGAAAGCAATTTGTAATATTAGACCCAATTATGAACATCACTCCAATTATTACCAGTGCTTACTCCGCTTATTAGTGTATGACAACAATTTAACTAAAAATTATTAAAATATAAAATTTCATCCAATAGTTATTAGGGATTGGGTCACAAATGCAACAAATCATATATTTTATATTAATACTGTATAATATAATATAGTACTGTATACTACATTGTATAATATAAAGATAGCAAAGTACTGTTATATGAAATAATATTACATCCAATTTATCAATTATATAATATTCTATATCATAGATATATAAATAACATCCATATAATATATATATATATATCATAATATTATTATTATTGGTTTAAGTGAACAACATTTGCAATAAATTAAAATATGAAACCAATATTGAATCAAATATTTCAGTGTCTCCCAATTATTGCAAATGTTGTATTGTATAGATATAATTAATATTTATGTGTTTTTGGGGTATTTTCTCATAAAAAAATCTAAGCTATGGATTAAATTCATAATTTTATAAACAAATAAAAAAACAATTGCAAAGCACTGGTAACTGAAGGAACCAGTGATTCATTAAATATGAGAACTGATATGATGTGCCATTCATTCAACTATTTAATGCAAATTAATTTTTCTAATGCAAATAAAGGTATATATAATGTAAAGTTATATATAATATGGAAGTAATTCCTAATTTAGGATTCAATGCCGTAAAGAGTTTACATTTTATTAGTAGAGGACATAGAGATTGAAAAATATATTATACAGTATATTGTATTGTATAATATTATTAAAAGGAAATGCATATAATCACACAATTTGCTATTGAAATTAAATCTTAAAAGCGGAAAATTTTTGTTTTAAAACCTTTTGCATTTTTATCTCAAATGTAGAGTATATTTACAATTATATGTATTTATTGATTAAATAAATGTCAGTAATATTGTTATACAAAGATAGTAAGTATATTGAAATTACTGAGGTTTAAATAATAGCCTTTTAAATGGCACTGTAATTATATGTATCCAAACTCTATACTAAATTACTCGACTCTTTGTTCTCACAAATCAAACGGTGCTTTGAATGTGAAAAACTAATCAAACAAAAAACGTCTCATTTGAATAAAATGGAGAAAATATTTAATATATTTAGTATTTTGTTATTTTAGTCTAATTGCATAAATCAAAAATATAATACAAAAGAAAGTCCTGAATCAATAAAATTCAAATTATATCCCAAAAAACTCGAAATAAATACATTATATGTTACTTTTAATTATGCAAATTATGTAATCTCAAATAAAATAACATTTCAATTTTTATATCAAAATGTTAACCGTTTATATTGATTAAATATTGATTAAATATTAACAATGTGACATATCACTAAATAAAAAATGATTGATTTATATAACAAGTAAACAACTTTTTAAATTATTATATAGAAAAACACTTAAAAATGATTTATTTAGTTTTTGGAGTAAAATGTCTTTAAAGATAAAAATAGCACCAAAAACGTGACACTCCCTCAAACAACATGAAATGACCCGTGAATTTTGTGGCTATTTATTTAATACCACTTTACCGATAGTTATATTATAAAAAGATAGATATGGCTTATTATTGGACGGGGAGATCACTAATAATAGAAAATTACATTTTATTTATAAACCATACAATATATTCAATTTCAAGTAAAGCAGTACTCGATTTGGCCATTGATCTGACAATACTAATAAATAAATAAAATCAATCTTAACTACAATATACTAAAATAGTGTGTGAATTATATTAAATTTGTATTATATTAATGACAAAAACTAAGTTAAATACATTACAATTGAATGTTTTATTATTAATAAATGAATTACAGAGCTTTGTTGTGGAGTGACATTTAAGGGACAGATATTTAATGACTAAAAGTGATTATTAATTAACTTAAAAATGTATTAAAAATATCAAACAAATAATTAAATTTAATATATTTTATAAATCAATATTTTAATGGTTTATATAGATTAATAAAATATCTAAATATTTGTTTAGTATAATTATTATATGTCATTTGCGTTTTAATATACCAATAGTTATTGTAATGTTAAACTTGTAAATTATAACATAAAATATTATATAATCAATAAATACATTTAAAATAAGATAAAGTATTGTGTTATTAACTTAATAGAGACTTTGAGTATTATATAGATTATTATAAAATATTAAAATAAAGTTAAAGTACTGTACAGTAGAGCTGCTAATCGATAAAAAAGTTACTGTTATTTATTATTTAAAGCAAATCTAATAAAAAATAATTACTGTTTTGATAAAGTTTTATTTTTAACGTTTCTATAAATAATGTTTAATAAAAAACATTATAATACAAATATGTATAAACTGTATTTCAGTAAATAATATTTTGTCAATAAAATTTTGTAAACACGATAAAATAAATTTATATAATATTTAATAAATTATTATTATATATATACCTAACATATTAATTAATTATAATAAGTAATAAAATAAATAAGTTTTATTACTTTAAAAATTAATTAAAATATTAATAATTATAATGCACTACTAAAAAATAATAAATATATTTAAAAAATTAACATTAATATCTCATATACAGAAATTTATTTTAGAAACTTTCTAGAAATTTCTCTTTTTACCAAAACTGAGATAGAAATACTCAAAATAATAATTAAAAGATTATAAAAGTTTATAATAAAAGAAAACAATTTATCTAAAACAATGTCAATATTTTTGTGTCTTACCATTGATTACTAATCAGAGGGTTTGTAATAACAGTCAAAACCGTTCACTACTTTTTATACAGTATTTACTCTATAATACTCTACAATATATATATATATAGTATATTACTCTTTATACTGATTTTTATTCAATTCAAGTATAACAAGCAATGAGTATCGGAGCCATTCATTGAGCGAGTAATCCATAGATAAGATTTTGATAAATGTTGTAAAGAAACGGAAATTATTTTCGTTGGTTTCAAACCCGCCTTTTCCTCAATAGTTAGACGATTGCATTGGAATACCTAATATACTGCCCGAACCAAACTTAACGATAAACTTATGATACAACTGCACTCAAATACAACAAAATAAAAATTGCTTGGTTTTATTGTTATTGTATAATAAAGTTTGACACTTTTAACATTAATAGTAAGATTATGAGATTACTGTTTAACAAAAGTAAATATATGTATAATAAGAAGCTAATACAGTCAATACAATTAGTATATCTAACTAATTAGATGCTAAAAAGCAATTCACATAATATAGTATTTTTTTGGATCCAATAGATAGTAATGCACTAAATATTGTATATGAATTGTATATCAAATACAATGCAATGACACAATAATTTTATATAAAATTGTAAGCTTTGTTATAAAGCATAGTTCAACTTATTTATAGTATAAATATATTTATAAATGCAGTTAACCTGCAGATGTATTTGTCATATTATATGTGTAGACGATGTCAGAGAACAGTTAGCACTGAATTGAAGGAGACATGTATTCATGATTATCATTGATATTCTTGTGGACAGTCCTATAACAAGTACTAAACTAAAAAGTAAACAACAGTGCCTTTAATACATGTTATGCTATTATACTTGTCCTGTCCTGACGTTAACTGAATGGCAAACATAACCGTCAATTGCAGAGCAAAAACATTAATTGAAAAGAATTGATGCCTTCATTTGGTATTCAGTTGCGGACAACTGTTTGGTTTGTTTGTCTGATTGCCATAAAATAGCTCTTCAAAAGTGCCCACCATTTCAAGCAATAGTGGTTTGTATGCATTCCCACAAAGTTTGGAGAGTCATAAAACTGTTTACTAAATGAAACATACAGTATATATAATTATAAGAAAAATTATAATTACTAATAAATTAAAGGTAAAACCATTATTTAATTTAATAGTATTGGCATCGAGTATGTGCTTCTGATATATGTGTGTATATATATATAACATAATATCAATTCAAACATACATAAAATGGTTGTTTCTCAAAAAAGGTGGCAACAAATATATCATTAGATTTATGATATTTTATCTATTAATGAAAACATAAATGAATATATTGTGTTTTTGTCAAATATTCAATAATGGTTTCCGTTAAATGTGTTTTACGACTAATGCTAAATATAAATTATATATATATATATATATACAGTATTATTCAAACTAAATATTATTGAAATATAAAAATCAAAATCTCATTAATGAATATTAAAGTGTTTGAAATCATTTACAATTTCAATGTATATTGTAATATCAGAAACTAAATTAATCAAGTTTTGAATAAAAATAAAAACAATTATATTTTGTGATCACTAATAAAAATTAATAATTTTATTGTCAAATAAATTATATACTATTTATATAAAATGATTTTTTATGTTAAATATTAATATTTAATTCAGAAAATTGAAAAAATAATTAACAAATCTTTTATTGATTAACTTTATATAATAATTTTAGTTTTAATTTTAACTTTTTGTTGTATTATATAAATATAACTCAATTAATACTTTGACTTTTCATATATCAATATACCGTATAACATAACAATATTATTATAAGTTATAGATTGATATATATATATATATATAATTATATATAATAGTATTAATGTTTATTAATTTGAAATAAAATACTACATTATATCAATAGATATAAATAATATTCAATATTAGCAAAGTATTGAATAGATTGAATATATTCTAATAATTAAAATAATATATATAATAATTTGCAACTATCTATTATAATTATCAATTAATAATCATATATAATATCTCAATATAACAAACTATTCTTATTTAATACACATATTTATTTAGAAAACTAATTCAAATATAAAATTAAATATAAATCAATACAAGATTTTTATCAATAAAATATATTAATAATATTTTAATATTATTGTATTATATAAAATATAATATTATTAGATTTGTAATAAATATAATTATTGTACAATTTTGAATACACATTAATTTATTTACATTTAATGCATTTTGATATACAGTATTATTTTTAAAATGTTAAAACTTGATAACTGTAAAACAGTAGATTTATATCACAATCCTTTAACAATTTTGTGCTTTTATTTAAGTTTATATCTTTTTTCGTTGACATCTATTTACAGATATATATATATAAACGAGACTTTTATCTTAAGGACAGACATATCCGAATCAAATCAGTTCCCAGAAGAGCTTTTTCTTAGTGTTTAAGTGACAACAAGTTTGACACTAACTTTTGGTGAGATCGACGACACTTAAAGTATCAAACATTTCATATAACACTATAATTGGATCAAAAGGATTAGGTAATTGACTCCAAAAATATACATTAATTTAATTTTTTTATTATAATTTATTAAACAATAAAATATATACTAACTTCTCTAAGTTTGATAAACTAAAAATTTGATAGTAATATAAATAAAACTAATATAAAATAAATGTAAACTTAATTCAATTAGTGTATAGAGTGTTGTGTTATGTGGTCACAGATCCCGTCATTAGTAATGCACAGGATATGTATGATAACAGTCACTGCTTTTGCACTGATATTCTGACACTTGTCTCGACTATAATTAATCTCTGAATACATTATATAGTATTTTCTATCATATCATACGGTATATCAATGTTAACCAAAGTTATATATATTTTATATCATACAAAATGAGTCATTTGTATAAATATTAGCTACAAATGAATATAGTTTTAATCATTACATTTATATAATAAATAGTTTGGTTCGCATTTATTATATATAAATAGATATGAAAAAATTCAAATGACTTTATAAATGATTTTTATCTCTAATTATTAAAATTTCTATATAAAGCAAGTCATGAAATTCACGTTTAACTCATCAAATATAATGCAGATTTGTTTTATTTTATATGCAATTTTGTTATTTTTTAATAACGCTAAAAGTGAAAATGAAATTATACTAAAAATAAGCAATTTAAATATCTAAAATCTAATTACTCATTATTAAACAATATAATAGTTTTGAAAATTAAGTTTAGTTTATTGAAAAACTTAATAAGTGAGTGTAACTATAATACTATAAATTAAAATTATAAATAAGATTTAAAATAAACAAAAATTATTCATGATTTGATTGACCATGTTTAAATAATACAATGGCATTAGTGTATTAATAATACTGTATACTTTATGTTTATATAAATTTTTATATAATTTTAAATAAAATTTATTTTTTACTATTAACACTAAGTATTATAGTAAAATATTATACGTAAATGATTTTATGTAAAAATAATAAATACTTATATTTAATATTATTTATATTATACATTAAAAATATTGTAATATCTAAATATTTATAATTTTTTATTTGTTATAAAACTAAAAGCAAAACTTCAATATACAATAAAAATATAAATATTTACGTATTAAATATTTGCATAATTATATTTAACAGTAACAACAAAATGAAAATTTTATTTATAAATTCATATTTATATTATTCTAAAGGCTTATCATCTTATAATATATATAATATCCTATGGGTTATTGCAAACGACATAAACTATAATAAGCGAGAAAACAAATTTTTGGTGAGAAAACACACAAACATTATATTTGAATATTATATTAATATTATAACAACAGATAAGACAATAATAATCTGAATTCCATATTATATTAGATATTTTACTCCCTCTCTGTCATACAATTTAGTAAATCTTTATTATTATTAATAATTTCCAATTTTATCGCTGACTAGTGGGTTGTATAACAAATTGATAAATTTATTGGTGTATTGTTTTCTCTCAAAAACTACCTTAAAATAAAATTACAGTATAATTTTGTATTATAAAAATATAAATTATTATCATTAATTGCTATTATGTGAACAATAGCACTTCATAAACACTTATATATAAATAATATTTTATTCATAATAATAATAATAATTTAATAATATGATCGCTATTTACTGTTTTATCAATATGTGCTTAATATAAAATATGTTATATAACATCTCAATAATTGAAATCATTTATATAAGATTCAGTAGTAATCACTAATAGTTAAGTTAATATGAAAAGACATAATAGAGTATTACTATATGAATGACATTTTATTAATATTTATGATTAACTCTTTATGTACTCTTTATATTACTTTAATATATTTTCTTGGAAAAAAATTATTAATAAATTTTCATACATACAGTCAATAAAGTAAATTTTATATTATATAAATTACTGAATATATATTATACAATACATATGAGTTATTAATATTGTACTGTAATTACAATACTGTTTTGCTGTTAAAATACGATCTACATGTATAGTTTTATAGTTATTAATTAAAATAATATGTAAATTAAAATATAAAATATTTACCTTTTCATTTTTATTGTAAAAATATTTCAAATTAATGCTAAAGTGTTTTATTATGTAGTAAAAATAAAATTTGATATCAAAATAATTTATTGTGTAATAAACATGTTTTGTATTATTATATACAAATATTGTTTGACATAATTTTTTATTAGAAAAAAACCATTTTTATGTAAATCTAGCAAAAGCAATGTCATATACTGTATGTACTGTACTATTGTTTAATACGTTTTTATCATTATTTGCAATACAATACTAAAATCAATGTGACTGACATAATGGAGGAGACATTTATTTGGAGGCCAACACAAAAATAGCTATAAATTTTTCAAATATAACGACTCTAAACATATCTATTTATTTTTTTGTGGATATCTTTTGAGTATTGGATACGTGTGCTGACTATACAGTGAATTGTTTGAAAATAAAGAGAGAGAGAGAGAGAGAGAGAGAGAGATTTATAGAAAATATGTAAAAATAAGACAAAAGAATATACAAAAGTAATACATTTATATATCAATCTTAATATTTGTATAAAAAAGTGAAATCACATAAATATATGGAAATACATAGAAAGTTGGGTATTAAGTGTTAGAGATGTGTCACAAAAATATCGATCAAATTTAAGTGTTGGGGAAATCTAAGATATATTCATATATATATTAAATAAACAAAAAAAACGAGTCTTCGGGAGATTAATGTATGTGAGACACGAAATATCGGTGTAAGTCGTGTGTCTGTCGACGTGAAAGCGACCCCCAAATGTGAGTTTAGATATATTTAATAATAAGCATCGATAAGAAAAAGTGATACAACTTTTCTCTTATGTTTTGTAATGAAAGAAGAGAGAAAAACAACAGATTTTCTTGTGATGTGAAAGCATATCAAACAAACACCAGTTGTGATGGTTTGGGATCAAAAAGTTTGTGCAAAAAGTCAGAAAGTAATGATCATTACTGGAGAGAGAGAGAGAGAGAGAGAGAGAGAGAGAGAGAGAGAGAGACTTATGGAGTTAATGTGAGTGCAATTTTTGTAACACATTTGCAACACGTTGAGCAAATGGCCACTAGACTACCGGTGCTCAGTGTATAACACATTTGCCATTATTTTTATTAAATATCTTTGTGCAGTCATTATTGATTTCAAACGACTATCCAAACAAATCTGAAACATATTTTCTCACTATATATCAATTTATTCAATTTACTTATATATACATTATTTGACTTATATATATAAATATATATATATATATATATATATATATATATATATATATATAATATCATATATATATTAAGTTTATTATATTATTTGCACAAAACACTTATTATTGATCTTATTTTTAATGACAACTAATAATAATGTATTGAATGTACCATGGTATCATATTTATAATACATCACTACATGTTATATTGTATAATAGATTATTTATTTTATAACTGTACAGTAGATGCCAATAATAGTCTACAATATTTGATAAATACAGTTAAACCTCGTTGTAATTTACAAATAAAAGGATAGACTAGCATATTGTTTCTTATATTTATTTAAAAAATAGAAGTATTGGTTTTTATTGCTTTTTATACATATTTAGTAAATAATAATTTGATCTTTTAAAACTCTAATAAACATTACTAAGAATATAATGTATATTTATTTTTAGTGAAACAAACTATAATTTTCAGTATTTTATCAAAAAAATAAACAGAAATTTGTAGATATCATGTATTTTTGATACAATTGTTGCAATTCAAACATATCCACAAATATAAGTCATTTTGATATAATTAAGGATATTTACTATAGTTTTTGTTTTATTCCTTATATCTTACATAATATTGATCCCCAAGACTTGCAATAAGCGATATCCTCTAAGAATTGAGTGCCGATGCCATCACATCACGTATTTTTATGTGTGTTTTGGACCCCAAATGGGATTAAACCGTAAACTATAATATTAGTCAAATTCCTACACTTTCTCCCTCTTCTCAATCCATAAGACATAAACACTGCAATCGACTGCAGTTTTGGGGAACTTATTAAACGGAGTTTTGTTTGCAACAGACTCTCAATGAAGACTTAGATCTCAGTAGAGATGGAAAGGGATGTTATGTAGTATTTTCACAGTTGTGGCCTAACTTTATTGACTACTAAATTAAAGCCTCGATTATTAATGAAATCATATTAATTATTGACATTCACGTGGTTTAGGTACCAATGAGACCAACATTAAGTATAAATTAAAATTACTTTACATTTATATTAAGTTTTGAACATTAATATTAAGCAGATTTTAAAAATAATCTTTGAAAGAGATATAAAAATAATATTTTTTAGTATAATAAAATTTTATGGCTAAAGTAAATGATCGCATATCACGCTAATTAAAACTTGTTTTATTCATTAACATCATTTAATAGTTTATTTTTAATACTATAAGTTATATAATATGTATTTGTAATAATTATTCAATATTATTATAATATTGTATTTAATCTAATTTAAGTGGATTATACTATAATTCATATTTTAGTAAATAAAATAAATAATATAACTATTTTTACCATAATTTATAGATTAATATTTTATTAATAAAATAATTTTAATAAAATCTTAATAAAGAAATAATTAATAACAATATTTTGTTGTATAATACATGTATTTATAATTGAATTAAACAAAAAACACTGATTTTTCTTAAATAATTAAATGATTAAAATCTATAAGTTATTCATTAATCAAAAACTTATTTCTTATTTTTATTGTTTGTTTAGAGAATAGAACAGACATTGAGAGACACACAGAGTGTTGGAGTCAATGATTTATGTGACAGCAGTTGTGTTGTTATAGTAGTTGTGATTAAATGTCTCTTTTAAGTCTCTCTCTCTCTCTCTCTCTCTCTCTCTCTCTCTCTCTCTCTCTCTCTCTCTCTCTCTCTCTAGAAATACAATCACATTATTTGCCTTAAAAGTTCTTCATCTATACTCTAAACACAAATAATTAAGTCTCAAAACTACTATTTATTGTAAGCAAAAGTTTTTATAAGTGTTTTATGCAGTGATTTCTTTGAACTGAATCTTTATGACATAATTAATGACTTTAATAGAGTTGGTATTCATTAATCTATTGGCTTATTCATTATGGCTATAATTTTGATTTACATTTTTAAGATTCACAACACATTCATATTTGCATATAAATTTATAGAGGCTTTGTCTCATAAATATTGTTTATACTTACAAACAATCGATTAAATTTAATGACAATAATTAAAATTATAAATAATTTTCTTAAATGACCTCTAAATCACATTATCTAATATATTCTGTAAATATATTGCTTATATTAATAATATATATAATGACTTACATTTGTTTTATTATGATTAACATATTAGCTATATATTTATTTTTATTATTAATACATTAGTATAATAAATAGTAATTAAGTTAGTTTTATAATTAAAAATTATAATATTATTACTATAAATTAAATGACTATTTATGAAAAAAATAAAATATAAAATAAAGAAATTAAATAAACTTTAAGATAAAAATATAAAAATGTCATTAAATCTATAATAGATGGCACTGTAATTACAATTGAGTTTTTTTTGTTAGTGAAAAAAATATTATTAAAAAAATTAATATTTTAAAAGAGAACATAATTTTGTTGATAATATTAGATAAATTCTGAGACTAATATTAAATTCAATTATTAAATATCAAACAAATTAAAAGTTTTATTTCCTATAAATTCATTGACAGCAGAATCGCATTTCATTAAATAAATGCTTTGCATTTTGTTGATTAGTTTTATTGGGAAAAACAATTTAAAAAAGTGAAATTAACTTAATTAACTATAATTTAATGTAATGTAAGATTAAGTGATGTTTTATTATAATTTATGGACACTATATTTAAAACCAGACATATATTCTGTAGATTTAAGTTTCTTTTGAATTTATTATATGAATTATATACCTGTAGTTAAAGTTTATAAAAATCCATTCATTCAATCATAAAATTCATAAAAATGTTTGTAAAATTGTCAATAAATTTAGGATTTATATAATATTATTGTGAATATATATATGTCTTAATAATAATATATTACATAAATTCATTCACTCATTATTTATTTCTTGACTTCAAAAATGACTTTTATATTACTTGTAATTGGATTTGTTGTTCACTCTATTGACGCTTTCACTACAATACTCAGAGACATACATTATATCTCAACCAATATAATCATATATATATATATATATACTATACTACTGTACTATATGTATGTATGTATAGTAAGAGATAAATAATAGTTGAACAGTGAAGACAATTTTGATTGTACTAAACATTATTACATGCAATTTATTGTATATCATATAAGATATATAAAATTGTATGTAATTTTACAAACTAATGGATGCATATAACTTTAACTTTACAATTATTGGAATATCTATATTGTATTTTACAAGAGTTTTACATTGTCTCTAATAAAAAGTTTTATATGATACCTAAAAAAATATTAACATAATGTTCATCACATTATAAAGTACAGGTATATACTATTTATTGATGATATTTTATAATTTAACAAAAACTAAAACAATAATAAATAATGATAATATATAAATATAATATAAAAGTATTATACATATATTTTTATATGAAAATACTGTATATTAGATAAATATTAAACATAAATGAGTTATTAAAGCTATTGTTTAATGATTATATAAAACTATAAATATAATACAAATGTTAGTAATTTGACTGACAATAATCATAAATGTTTAAAGAAATGAAAATTATTATTTTACTGTTTATTAGTACTATTGCACTAATAATGTAATATATAGTATATTATTATAGTATATTATGCAATATCTTTATATAAGACATATAAAATTTACTTAAAATAAAACATACAATGATATGATAATCATAGTTAAATCGCGTGTTATGTATAATCATAACACAGTCTAACCCACGAGTATTTTAATGTGTATAATCATAGCCACAAATATATGGTAAACACCCGAAACATATCTTTGTTATAATACACTCATCTAAAAGTCTGCACTATTTTTTATGGATAGCATATAAAAAATTAATGCAAATAATTATGATGTTTGTCAACATATTTGTGGGGAGAGTATTATGGTATGTGCCGTACATTCAATAATAATAATAAGTAATCGACACATAACTCGCATTTTTGACATTTATTGTGTAGATGTATGATATACTGCATATAAATAGATAATTATATCAATAGATAATTCAAATTTAAATTTTATTAAATCTTTTCAATTTTCTATTTAATTAAATTATTTTTTTAGTAATTAGCATATTTAACAAAATCTATTTCTTAAATATCTATATTTATAAAGATAATACAGTACAGTAAATACAGTATTATCAATATCTAATAACATAGAATATATTGTTTGATATATTAAATATAATATGCCAAAAACTATTTATATTTAAGTAATAAAATTGTCACTTATTTTTTACAACGATATTAATATTAACATATAACTTAATGGAATTGATATGTTTTTATAGTAAAATGTGTGTTAATTTTATTTGTATAATATTGTTATGTAAGCAAAAAAATAGGAAAAAAGTAGCAGAAGTTGCAGTCATGTCATAAAATTTTATGGTTATTATTATTATTATATTAAGATTATAACAAGTATTTTATCAATTTTTAGTCACAAATCATATTTAAGATTCTGAATTGAAATTTTCTATTTTGAAAATAAATATATTTTGAAATAATAGTTATCAGTGCTAATAGTGATGCACAACATCACCAATTGAACACAGATAGTGTCTAAACAGTTGTTGTGTTTTATTTTGACATTAATTCACATTTAGTGAATATCAATGAATGAATGAATGAATATGTGTGTATATGTATGTATATGTGTATATGTATGTATATGTGTATATGTATGTATATGTGTATATGTATGTATGTATGTGTGTGTGTATGTGTGTGTGTGTGTGTGTTTGTTTGTGTGTGTGTTTGATTGAAGTTGAATTCAAAATACAATAGTCTGTTAGTTTGTTGATCGAAATGTCCGACTGATTATATCGTTAGCCATTAAGTTACTATTCAATACTAAGTCTATAATTTAATCTAAGGTCCCTTTCATTGTCCCCGTCGTTGCTTTAATATATATAATATATAAAGTGAGACACAGATTGTGAACTCCAAAAACATCGATTGAATGAAGCTTTTTGAGTCTGAAAACAGATTTTATGTAATAATACAATGTTGTATAAGTTCCTAAATATCTGCAAAAATTTCTAGTAATTTAATAGTACTATTTGTACAATGAAATTATTTCTAGAAAATTTCAGAAAATTACTTAATACAGTATACTCTATGTAATCAATTTATAAATCAATTTGCAAACATTAATTAAGCGCTGAATATTCAATAATTTATGATAATTTAACGGCTATTTTTGGGAGATAATGCAAATCTATGGTCACTATTCTTATTAATAATTAAAAACATAGAAATTAAATAAAAATTTGAGTGACATTTGTGTTGGCTATTAGTCTGAAGTTTGGAGTTCAAGCATTAGTGAACATATTGTTTACTCCTAATAACTATATAAAGACATATCATTTGTTTTTGTTATACAATTAGAGCAGTGGTGTCAAAGGAGTCGTTGTGTCAGATGTCTCGGTGCCTGTAATTTATCATTTGTGTAACACATGCACATGACCTCAACAAATACATACATATATGTATATATATATATATATATATATCATTGCTTAGCTCATACATCACATACCAAACTAAAAAAATGTCTATTAGTTTATATAATATCATGACTTTATATATTATACATACAGTATATAACATATAATTTCTTATATCTTTTGTCACACTAATGCTCTTTCTTTCACTCATTAGTTATTCAATATATTTTATGCTATAATTTTAGTGTATTTATCAATTTATTATGAAAAGTATAGCCAAAATCTAAATTGTAGGCTTAGTTACGATCTCTAAAACCAATTATTTGTGATAATTATATGGTAAGGCATTTCTAAACTTTTTTAAAAAGTTAATGTTTATATTTGTTTAAAAATAATGCTATTTTAAAAATCAACTATAGTATTAATTTACTTAAATCAATCTTTAATGAAAATATAAATAAAAATCAAATCTGTAGTCAATTTTTAAGTAAATAAAATATAAGTTAAAAATAACATTAAAAAAACTATGAAAATGGTATCATTTGTGATTTGTCATTAGGTTTATGGCAAGTGCTGTGAATTCATTATTAATAGATTATAATAAACTGTATATAAATATCGGAAAATATTCAGTAAACGAAATATTAGAGATGGAGAAGCAAGTTATGCCCTGAGCTTAATATGCTATGCAAGTCACTGATAATGTCTAGTGATATAAATAAAGAGTCACCAGATATGTATAATTTATCAGTTAAGACACGATTTGCTCAATGATTGAGAGTATAGTTTGGCAACAGTTATAGTTATACCATAGTTATAGTTGCGAAGGAATGCCCTTTCGTGAGACGGCATATAAAAAAGTAAATAACAATTTCTCTTAAAGTGATCTCTTATTGATTGGACACATGATGTTAGTTATATAGAGAAAAACTAAAATAGTATATCATATAAAAAAGTAAAGTCAAAGTGAGTTACAGTTTTATAGATAACGAGACAAACATTTTACACTGTTATTCACTACTGACAGCCCTTACTCTGGATATGAAAGAGTAAATTGTAGTCACATATTGTCTCAATGATGGACAGTCCGACAGAGTACAGCCCTATTCATGTCAATCCATTTAATTATTTACTTGATTTAATTGAAGTCAATGTTAGACATTGTATACAGTATTGAATATATCGCAAACTGTAAGCCTTTTTGGCGATAAGACCCTTATATTGAAATTTGTTATAATAGTTGATTTTGACTTCAAAACGGGTGGACTCGTATATGTTTTGCCACTAACTAACTGAGCGCACGGCATAGCAAACAGTATAACAAATTACAAATACTTGTGCTCTCATTGTTATTGTTGCCATAAGTAGTGGTCAATGAATTTGGTTTATGAGTCATATGTATGGAGTCATTGCAAACAAAATTAACGACAAAATCTCATTTAGTTAACAATCATTTGGACTATACATACATTTGAATGCATTGCATGATATGGCCATCACTTCATCGCAATATAACAGCCTATTAATTGTATTCATATGTTAATTATATTATATTTATTATATATTTTGTGCGTGTTTTACATAAACACGTGGTTTATATATTCGGCTATTTTTGAAAAACAGGACAAAAGTTTAAATAAGCCAAACGCTAGAGTATTATGGCATCAATTGATTGATTGCATTCAATTGGATGCTATCGATAGCTATAATGCTATTAAGGTTTAACACAATTTATGCCAATTATTTGTTTGGATCCAAAGCTGAGGCCATTGATTAAGCATCAGAGGACAAACACATACATTATATACTGTAGTCTAACTATACATACGAGAGACACCTTTGCCATTGAATTAGGGCGTTGTCTGCAATCTATTTAAATAAAAGTCAATCAAATGAGAGCCGAAAACGTGAAATGATATCACAGATAAACAACGCTTTGTGTAAATTAAGCCACGAATGACTCATATTTGCATTGGATTTAATTTAAATGTATTTTTTTAAAATGTAAAGTAACTGTTATTTTATTAGTAAAGAATTTTCAATTATCTGTTATGTTTAAGAAATAATTGGTAGCAATAGATTTGCAATCATTTATAATTTAAGTTATCATATTTGACATAATTTATAACAAATTGCTTAATAATTTTGTCAATTAACTAACATTTTAGTCTAAATGAATAGGTTTTATATTCATAGACAATAAGGTGTGTGTATTAGAGTATAAGCTAACTATTTTTGACACTATTATTGTAGTGTTAAATGAAAAACCATCGATCAATGTATGACTGACTGAATGTGTGCCCAAAGGCAGTGATTGCCAGTAATAAAGTTTTCGAGAAATTGATCCAAACTTTATAAAAACAGTCAAACAAATAGTCCTTTTCCCCACTCAATGACCGGTTCTCTAAATATTATATTAAATGTAATACTAATAAATACAATCCTGACTCTCCCGGTGCGACAATTTAAGTCTCAAGTTTTTGATGATGAATAGCCAAATAATATGAACCTATTAACTACACCCCAATTGATATGAACTGCCCTTTTAGGCTAATAATAAAGTAATTTATTTAATATATAATTTTTATTTATAGACAAAAGAAGTATATTTATCATTCAGTTTTCTTACGGTTGAAAAAATATTTTTTTATTTAATTAACAATTAAAATACTAAAAATATTTATTACATTTTTTTTATTCTAACGTATAATTTGCCAAAAAATAATGTTTTTATAAAAAAAAGACAATCAGTAGGAGAGAGTCAGTGAGTGAGAGTGAGAGAGAGAGAGAGAGAGAGAGAGAGAGAGATTGAATTAAATTTATAAAAAAATGTATTTAATTATACGATATAAATATAAATTAAACAAAATATAGTGAAAATAATAAAATAAATGAAGCAATTGTTGTAATTTCACTCATCAATGAGTTACTTGTTTGATAGATTTATAGTGATATACACTTATAATGCCGATTATTACTGAGTATACAAAACACATATTCATGGCTTTAACATTATATTCAATACTTTTATTATATTTTAAAAATACTTGAAATTATAATATTATCTCAATTTTTGATACATTACTAATTTATATGTTTGTAAAAATATATTTAAACAAAATTCGATTAATATTATTTAAGTAATACAGTATTATTATATTACAGTATATAGTATTTTTGTACATTTACTGTAATTATAAAAATTATTTGCTAATATTTTTATCATAAAATATTATGTTTATAGAAATTTTAATAATAAATCTTAAATTATTGTTATAAATTTATATATAAATAAATATTTATTTATATTTATATTTCTTTCAGATTATATTCAACCAAATTCCTTATCAATAGAAAGCAAAACTAAAAGAAGTAAAAAAAAATTTGGTATTAAATAGAGAGTGGAGTTCAGAAATAATGTAAGTTTTAAAGTATTGAATATTATTTTTACTAAATTTTTTTGGTGCTATTATATGGTACACCAGAAATGACTGGCAATACAATGCACTTCAATCTGTAAATATAATAAATCGGAAAAATTTTCCGCTGAATTGTATTTATTGATTTTATGGTACAAATAAATGTAATATTAAAGTGAAGGGGAGATTACATTTTTGTCATATTAAAAGGCACTGTAAGGTAAAAAGCGCTGTAAGGTTTTGTTGACTTTTTTTACTATACACTACAGTATACTTTATATTATACGATATAAATATACGGTATTTGACTACACTTTTGTTGATATATTGAAAATCTTTGTCAAAATTCGTGTGCGACTAAAAAAAATGAGAGCAACAAATCGTATTTAAAATAAATATCAAATTCAATAAGATTTTAAAACAGTAGATAAACTTTGTTTTTTTTGTACACAATTTTATATATTTTTATATTTAAATTTATTCGTGTACTATATATATATATATATATATATAATAAACATCAAGTTAAGCTTGTTATGTGGATCGGTATATATGTCTATAGTTGTTATAAGCTTTGGTATCTTAAAAAAGAAGTTCAAATTAAGATATATTATAATAGGAGTAACATTTGATAAATGATTGAATCAAAAGTTGAGATAAACACCAGATATACAACTAAAGTATCAAAAATAGATATATTTGATATAATATAATTTATTTTATATCAGAGATATTTTTTATATAGAGATATGAAATTCAATTTAACTTTGTTTATCAATTTTTTTAAATTTTTATAAAAGTTAAGTTTATCTTTAAAATACAGTATATTTTATAAAATTTTGATAACCATCAGTTATTTATAAACAAAGTAATAAATGTTAGCGTTTACACTATAGTTAATTATTTGATATATGAAATGTGTTATATTATGTCATTAATAATGGATTGCATTTTAAATAATTATATTTTTAGTTTCGTAATAATAATATACGATCAATGTTATCAATTTATTATTTAGCCAACTTTAACTTAAATTTATTATTCATATTGAAAACTATAATATTGTTTACCATTTATTTTTGAATATGTAAATTTGGTATATAAATTATATAAATTTATAAAAATGTTTGTTTTGCCAATTATTTCATCTATCAATGACTGCTATTGTTTTTCAACACTTGAAGTAAATTATGGTTTTTCATTTGATTGTTGTTTTAACAGTTAGTTAGTCTAACTTTCTTATTATAAATATATGATTTATATGACTAGTAAATGTCGGTTTCTTTTTTTATCGATTGACATTTACCATAATTTTGAGTCTCTGTGCCACCACTACCAGCACCAGTAGTACAATAATAACAACACCAACAAAATCATCTAACACTGACATAAAACCTAATGCTTTTAATTAATGTTTCACATTTGACTTTTAATTTACACATTTTTGAAATGATTTATTACAAATTTTAATTACATTTACTACAATCAATAAATTATATAAAATATCATATATTCAATAGTAAAAATTGTATTTACACAAATATCATTGTACAGTAGTTTATGTAAACAGTTTGTCATTTTTTGATAACATTATTTAAATGTTAAATCATATGGATATTATACTAATATATATTTGATAACACACTATAATAGAGATTATTTGTAATAATAGTGATACTGTATATGGAAATAAAGAAAGATACAAAAAAATGTGACCATATTTTAATCAATATTTTTATAGTTAACATTCATTTTATTATTTGCGCAAAAATAGTGTTTGAAGAGATTATTTCATTTATTTTATTGAAATCTTATATTTCGATTGTACGACAACTGAGGTACAGAATTATCAATGAGAGGCACTGGTAGTCAAAAGTGAAGACCAAAAATAAGTCTTAAGTCATTACATTTTTGTCGTTCAATTATCTAAGTAACTAAAGCCGAGTTTCCTATAAATATAATGCCAACACTTCTCTTATTGCACATTACTATTGAGGCTCTCGAAGCTCTATGAGGCACAGCATCTCCAATACATCCCTAACACATCCCGTTCCCCATAGGATTTATCATCCATTGTGTCTTCTATTTATTGTTGGTTTCATTTGGGACATACAATAGGCGAATAGTCTTTTATATGGAGTTATATTGATTCCAACGTTAAAATCTAATCCCTGATGACTGCATCCAAAAACGGATTGCCTGTTAGTCTGGTTTCCGGTGACTTATTCTCGCACTTTTAGCGCCCATTCGATGCCTTTTTATAATTAAATTGATTTGATTGACAAATATAACAAAACCACACACCCTTTGGCTCACAAATAAAGCCAATATTGAGAATTTGGAAATTATAATAAATAAAATAATAATAATAATAATAATAATAACAAATAAGAAACAATTTTTAAAAATATATTACTAAACTGTTTTTAAGTTCAATTTTATTAACATATAATTCAGTGGTAATTTTGGTTTTGTTTAGATATCGTTTGATTTTAGTTTAATTAGATTATTATACAATTGTTATTTATCTTATATGTATGATATCACAAATAACTTCAGAGTCACTATCATTATTGTTGTTAGTTTAATGAATACATGACTATAATAAACGATATATTTTATTAGTTAATTTACGACCAATTATAATGTGAAAGTCATTAAAACAATCTAAACAATTGTTCCGTTATTTAACACTACATTGTTGTTAAAGTTATCCTATTTTTAATATACGTTTCACTTTAAATATATGACTGTAATCAATAAAATAGCTATTTTAATTAGTTTTTACAGTATCACATATACAACAATTAAAAGCAATTTAATGTATGCATTTGTGCACATAATTTAAATGTAAGACAGGTTTTGTTTTGAAGCATTTTTATTGCATAAACTTAGAGCACATTCATTATATAAATGTCTACTAAACTTATAATACTGTCTCTCATTTAACTTATGTCTAAATGTTGGCAAAAATAGTTACTAACTTTTTTTATCCCTGTTTTCAACAAATATTATAGTTCCCAAATGAAATTATTTTAAATCTGTATAATTTTATTTTGTTTACAATGATTATTAGTAATTAAAATATTTTTACAGTTTTAAAAAATACAAAACAATACAATTTTATCTATAAATATATTAGATAAATAGTTTAATTAAAAATTGCAGGACATTTTTCAACATTTTGGTCACTATAATAATAATAATGTGTGTAGTGTTACACTAGTTTTATTTGAATTTGTCTTTTTGTTTATTTTTAACAAAATGTAGATTTTTTCAAACATTTTTTTTAGCTCATGTCATGATATTAGACTAAAGCGTGAAATGTGGTCTAAAATTCTTTAAATTTATGAACAGAATTCAGTCTTTTAAAAGGGAAAGTCATATCATATTCTGGTTGTGTTTATGATCTCCAATGTGTCTCACATTTCATTTTTTAAGGAAGTAAACGATGTTTAATAGCTCAGAAAGAGAGAGAGAGAGAGAGAGAGAGAGAGAGAGAGAGAGCGGTTTAATTCATAGATAATTTGTGGCATTTTATTTAATGTCTTGTAATATAAGATGAACTCATCTTAAGAAACTATTTGTATCAAACAGAAAGAGATATAAGTGATAGTATTGTTAAGATTGTTATCATATAATGTTTGATGTAAAGCATAATTTAGTCGACAATCATATAAACTAAGTATAGCTTTTACATGACTTGCAATTTATAGACCATCTGTAAGTCGTGTTATAAATCAGATAACTCTTGTGTTACACAAGTTTTTATATAATTTATTATTATTTATGTATAAAACTAATTTCACAAAAAATAAGATATACAGTACTTTTAGTAAACAATACAAAAAATTGCATTCAGTATTGGGAATTAGTGAAAGTGACAAACAGTGAAAATTGTTTGTTTCAATGAAACATTATTTTGTTTTTAATTTATTTGTCTTTCACTTTGTTGTCTCATTTAATTAGTATTTGGTCTCATTTGGGATCTAAAGGTAGTGAATGTCACATAAAATGGTATCCAATAAGTTGTACTATACATACAATGTTCAGAAATATCACAAAAGGGATGCACAATAAGTGAAAGTCAATTAGTGATACACTCTTTAATTTAAGTAATACTTTTGGTTATTCAATAGTATTATTTGATATAAGACTTATAGTATTGAATGCATAACTTTTGAGATGATATGTAGTCAACAAATAAAACATTGATTTCATTGGATATCTCTCTCATAGTTTTGCGGTTGAGTTAGCGCTACATCAATAATGATGGCAAACATGTCTTTACTTTAAGCCATACATAGTTTACACAAATGTCTGTATTTTTATGAATCTTCTTTTGTAATGTACTTATCGTTTGATGCAGAATAGGGAGAGAGAGAGAGAGAGAGAGAGAGAGAGAGAGAGAGAGAGAGAGAGAGGTTTCTTAATATTAGTCGCAATGATTGTCTGTATGATTGTTGTTATTTCAAGTACTTCTGTAATTTATATCTTCCCTAAAGTGGTTGTCGTGTCCCGAGAGATGTCTGTATATGAAGAGGAAAATGTATGACTGATATTATAAGCTAAAAAATATTGATATCTCATATATACCACAGTCTATGTTGTCTTCATTGAGTGATAGTGGTATTGGACTGAACTCTCATTTCTAGTTATTATTTATTGCTTATAATATTAGTTATTATTGGTTCAGAAATTTGTGCAATAATTAAGTTTATTTATTTGCGGCAAATAAGTTATTGTTTGCCAACATCAACAACAACAACAATATAACAAATATTTTCAATCATAACATAACTACTAATAGAAAGAGAGACTAATTTCAGTTATTTTTTATTTGTTTTTTATTCTTGTAGTTATTGTTTATATGTGTTATTATATATCATATTAGCTTTTGTTTACCATTTGGATCAACTAATAAATTAACAAATAAATAAATATCCATTAAAAATATATATAACTAAAACTTCTTTTTAAGTCCTGAATAATCGCTATTTTTGGCCACAAAAGATAACCAAACAAACAAAATACAAACCAGTAGTCAAAAAAAATCTGGTGGTCATTGCAGACATAGATAAGACTCTATTGTCTAATAAATATTAGATAAGTTATAAAGTTTATTATTGTTATAAAAAATATTGTAAAAAACCAACAAAAGAAAAGTACTTCAAAAAATAAACGTAAGATCAGCTAAAAAAAGACTATTATATACTCAACAACAACAACAACAAAATATTAATTTGAAAACAATTTTGCCGACAAAACTACAAAAGGAAAAAAACAAAACAAAAATATCAAACAAATAGGTCCATACATTACATAAATATAATAATTAAAATAATAATGTTTGCAAAAAATGATTAATTGTTTTAAACTTTCTCCCATTTGTTTGGTGTGATAACTAATGGCATAACCAACCAAAACAAAAGTCGACATAAACTTTAAAATTAGTGAATTTATTTCTGTTAAATACCTGTTCCCACTATTCATTATACTGTTGTCTCGTTTAACAAAATAAATGATTACCTGAAAAGTTATTTGTTGTGACCATAACATGTGTTTTGTATATGTTTATAAAAAACTTATATTATTATTACAGTAATATTAAGTAAATTTCTACTATGAATTACTAAATATACTAAAAATTTAAGTTGAATTTTTAAATTTTATTTTATAATTTTTTAAACAGTCACAGAAAATATTTGTATTATAGAAAATATGTGATTTTCATCAATAATACTATAATATTTACTACAAACCAAAAGAGATGCTCTCAAAGAGGTTGACTAATTAAAGACCGTTGTGTTGCAAATGAGGCTCACGTAGGCATGTCTTCAACACATTTAGTTTCCCTTTTTTTCTCAACCGTCTCTATTATTATAAAACATAGTGTTTCCCCTCTAACAAGTCTAACAATTCAACTACAGTTAATTTTGATGCATTCAGGTGCTAAATACAGTGCTTCTTAACAAAACTAATAACTGAGTGCGAGATATATATTTATCATTAGTTACAATACATGATATTTGTAACTCAAGGCTACCTTTTTTTGTTGTTAAAAAATACTTTGAAATTCAAAACCCAGTAATTTATTGACAATCTGTGTGCTGTCCGAGCGTTTGCTAAGTTAGCCATTTCTTCCGAAAAAAAGGAAATGGTTGTTAGCGAGCGTTAAATACCAGTGCCATCAATATCACTGCTATCCAATGATCAACTATCGCTTATTATTATATACTGTATATACAGCACAAAACTTATCATATGCAGTCAAATGTGTGATATGAGAGAGAGAGAGAGAGAGAGAGAGAGAGAGAGAGAGAGAGAGAGAGAGAGAGAGAGAGAGAGAGAGAGAGAGAGAGAGAGAGAGAGAGAGAGAGAGAGAGAGAGAGAGAGAGAGAGAGAGAGGAGAGTGAGCTAGAAAAGGGAGAATAAAAGAAAGTGAGTGAGTGAGTGAGTGAGAGAGAGAGAGAGAGAGAGAGAGATAATGTAAAAACCAGACGCCGAGTGCCAGTCAACCCCCAAATGTCAAGATATGCGTGAATGCCATCCACAGGACATTCTCAGGCAAAGAGATGGCAAAAAATGTTGTGTTTTTTGAACAGAAAAACTAATTTCAATGTTATTTGTGTGTCAATAACTGACACTCTAATGCATGCATATGTAATATAACTGTATTAAACACAACATATAAAAAACAAATCTTTTAAACATTACTACAACATAAATACATAATAAGCATATTTTTAGTGGGATATCATACACTACTTGATAGGCCAAACTGTTTTTTAAAAGTTAAAAAAGACATAATTTGCTTATAGAAAAAAATATGTATTTATGTATGTTTTTGTTAATATAAATATATCACAGCCTCCGATGCCATCACTTAAAAGTCTAGTGATGTCGTATAAGTGACACCACTTTATACAAATAACATATACTGTATTATAACTTATGTTTGTATGAATAATAGCTGACGTTAAATGATGTGATCAATAATTGAGTAATTTTTGTTGTGAATAACTTTTTCACAACATATATATAAGTTAAATGTTGAGCACATAAATGGTATTTAACATGTTTTCCAATGAAATGTTACTCTAAAATCTTAAGACATATTTTTTGTATATAACTAATACTTCATATTTTTTTCTTTGTGTATAAAAAATTATTTTGTAAAATATTTTATTAATAAGTATTTAAAGTGAAACCCTCAGTATGTTTACTATCTTTGTTGACTCAGTTTCATGAATTGAAAGACATGTAAAATACATGTCTGACTTAGCTTTTCATTCATGTATTTATATATAATCTACATTTTTAGATACATTATATCATATCGTATATTAAACTAAACATTTATAATAATATATATGTCTATATTTTTCACATCGCTTCTAATCATAGTAACAAAAAATCTTATTATATGTGTAGTGTATGTATGTATTATAACATATTAAATGGCATTTTTTTAATGACATCCATTTTTATCAAAATATTCAAAAATAAATCCCTTTAAAGGGTTTTTATGTATATTTTTATGGTATCTTAAAATTAATACCCGTATTGAATAAAATCTTATTTATATTGTTCAATATATATATATATACTATATATATTAAGTACGTAATACCTATATATTTATACTATAAAAATTTACTTTTAATAACAAAAATAAATAAAATGATGAATTCTTAAAGATTTTATTTTTTATATTTAACTTTTAATATAAATAAATAAATTAAATCATAAATCACAAAAATATAATTCAATTTAACTTTAATTAAATATATATAAAATATAATTTTTTAAAGAATCTGTAACATAAAAATTATTAATTAAATTAGATTAATTTTTTTAAAAATGTAATTTACTGAATGTTTTAATAAATTTAAGTTTCTATAGATTATGTTAACAATATTTTAATTGATATATTTGTGTCTGTGTTATAATATGTTTACTAAAAAGCTATGTTTAATATAAATAATACTTATTTGTCTCACGATTAAAGTATAAAATGTCAAATTAATCAAAAATATTATAATTGAATATTAGTTATGAATAGACATTATAAAAATGTTAAACATTAAAAATTTTTATTATATTTAGTTTTTAATTAAATGTAATTTAAAAACGTAAATAAATCATTAAGTTCTTAAGGTCTCTACCCCCTCCCTCCCTTTGTTTGCAAAAGTTTGCTTTGACCGATACCCCCTTCCCAATTGCGAACGTAATATGTGAAAAACCCCTTAGAACATTAAATTGCAGTAAATAAAAATAACATGAAATCATTTAATTTTTAAAAATTCAATTACAATACAAATAGACAGAAATTTAGATTTTATTCTAAATTATTATATACGATAAAAGATAATACAGTACTATAATACAGATAATACATGTTTATAATAAAAGTGTAAAAATTATTGCAAAATGGATTATACTTTTTAAAAATTGTTTGATTTAATTATTGATCTTAAATTAGTTCATACTTATAGGAATTATATGTGAAATAATAAAGATTTAAACTTTAAATAATATGTTAATTAAAGTTGTGAACTAATAAACTAAAAAAATAATTATTTTTATTTTTAAATAATTTTTTAAAACCTTCAAATATAACAAATGTTGTGAAGACTAAATCTATATTATAAAATAAAGTTTTTATTTTTACATAATATCAAAGAATTTATCTTTAGTTATTTATTTAGATATAAATTATCGTTAATTACAAACAAACTTTTGTAAATCTTATTTGATGTGTATGTGTGTAACTGTCGGCTTATATTTTGTACAATCATATAATGGCAATCATATGGCACTGGTATACAAACAACAGCTTCATTATGATCACCTCAACCCACAACCCCAATGAAAGAACTCAATTGTAAGGTCAACATAAAGTAAATGTTATTTTTACAAATGTGACCAACCATTGGCTTTGGCACTGGTATATAAAAAATGCTCATTAGTTCCGAGCAATGATAAAATTAAATGCAAGTCTCAGTCTTTAGTTTTAAAATAGTCATTTGAAAACACTTTGCTGTTATATACCGTGTGTTGATTTAACATAAATATATAAATAGTTTTTATTCATATTATTTTTTATGCATAAACTATAATTCATAAATAGTTTTATAGAAACGCATTTTGCTTTTTCATTTATGCCTGACTTTAGCACTGTTTGTCAATAATTTATAATAAAAAAGTTCATTCATTTTTATCTATAATGAGTAAAACATGCATAAAAAAGATTTACAAAATTGTTAGTTTAAATGTTTGATGTATTTTGCGACCAATGAATAGATATAACTCATAAATATAATCCATTTGATTTATAATTGTAACTTTAATTTTTATAAAAATTATCTTATAATTCAGTTAAATTAATGTAAAATTTGCATTTACGACAACACTAAATATTAAATAAAACTTTTACTTTATGTTTGAATTACTTTAGTATAAAGAAATATGAATGACTTAAACATTATAATTAATAGTTACGACAGTATTATTTATAAATGACTTGATATGATGTGAATATGAAATTTGGTTTAATTTTTTTGCTGTAAAAAAATTAATAATATAAAATTATATATATTTTCTTTTAGCAAAAACGGATATATTATATTGTTATGCATTGTTAAAAAAATTTTTAGCAAATGAATAAAATTTGTTACACTATATGTATAAAAACTTAATGTATGAGTTGATTATGCACCGACACACTGTTGAAAACTGCTGTTCGGCACTGTTATGCAAAAATATAAAGCGGAAAATCTGGTTAATTATGCCTTATTTCCTATTGATCTCTAAATCAATGAATGCAAACTTTTTTCATATTGAAAACATACAATTGTATTCATTGTTATTGATTTTTCCACATAAATTAGTTAAATTTTTTACTTAACAATAATACTAAAAAAATACAAAAGTAGGAAAACTATAGGTATAGAAAAATAAAAAATATATAATAATTCAATAATAAGTATAAAAATGTTTACAACAAATTGAGTCTTAGTTCAAACTAATATAAAATTTTCAATCAATGTGTTTGTTATTAGATTTGTAAATCTATTTATTTGAAAAATATATTTTATTAATGCGATTATTTTTATTTAAAATTATTCATTTAGCATATTTTAATTTATGAAATATTCAAAATATATTTTTGACGCAAATTAAGCACTAAATAAAAATATTAATAATTAAGTGTAATATTTAAAATTATTGATAATTATCTAACCGTCCATTAAATTGGATTTGTCTCAATCATTCATACAATTTACTAATAAATAATATAATTTATTATATAAAATATAGGCATTAATGATATATTCACAGAGCATAGCACCGGATGTGTGTATAAAAATAGGACACTGACTGACCATTAGGACAGTCACTCTCTATATACACACACAATACTATACTTTGTTTTCATTGATTATTGTAATACTTTATAATTTATATTATTTCAATAAAAGTTACAGTTTTTATAACTTCAAAATTACGACTGCAATTATTTAAAAGATTTTTGTTTAATAACTAATAATATATTATCAAGCAACATTATAAGTCGGCAGGATTGCAATTGCATATGCATATCTATTGATACGACTGGTGGCCTATCTGGCTATAACTCAAAAAAACAATTTGTACATGTTGCTATTGACCATTTTACTAGATATGTTTGGACATTAGCATCAAAAACACAACAATCAAAAGATTTTATTAATTTAATTAATTGTATAAAACAAACACAAAAACCAAAACTTATTTTAGCTGATCGTTACACAGGTATCAAATCAAATGAATTTAAAAACTATTGTAATAAAAATGAAATCAAATTAATGTTTATAAGTGTTAATTGTTCTCAAAGTAACGGTATGTGCGAACGCGTAATACAAACACTAACTAACAGATTACGGTGTAAACTAAATGATTGTAACAAAAATATTTGTTGGCCTAATCTATTACATGATATTACAATTGAATATAACAATAGCCCACACAGTGTAACGCATTTCACTCCCAATTATTTATTGTTTGGTATTAAACCATTTGAAACTTTTCAATTGCCGTTAGATATGAACATTGAAAAAGCGAGAAAAATAGCTTTTGATAATAGTATCAAAAACCATAATATTAACAAAAAATATTATGATATTAAGCATAAACCTATTGAACTAAATATAGGCGATGGACGACCGGGAGCCCGCACCAGGACCACCGCCCACCCACAGGAGGCGAAGCAGATTTTCATTCAAGTAGCCAACAATGTCTGGCCAGCGGAAAGCGAGATTGCCGACACCGTTGACTATTTTAATATTAAGCATAAACCTATTGAACTAAATATAGGCGATTCAGTATATATTGAAAATAAAAATAAAATTACTCGCAGAAAGTTAGAGCCGCTAATGGTCGGCCCGTTTAAAGTAATTGAAAAATTATCAAAAATTAGTTATAGAGTGGAATGCGATAAAAAGGGCAAAACAGATGACATATTTCACATTTCAAAATTAAGATATGCATAACCTGTAGGCATGTYTTAAAGACMGGGGATATAAAGTATACCCGAAATATTGTCATTTATTTTTAGTTTTATTATACATTTTATTTTAACATTTCTAATTGATTTTATTGTCTTAAATATAACTTAAAATAATACCTATTTTTATGTTAATTTCAATATATCAAATACAAACTTATTTTATGAATTTTCTTAGTATACAATTTATATTATCATAAATACATATACAGTACATATTTTTGGTATACATTGTTAATTAAACTAATATTTGATTTTATAAATATAACTTTGAATTTATGATTATTTTAGTTTAAAAATGATTTTATGATTTATTTAAAAGGGTTATAATCCTAACATAAAAGTATGTCAAAGTAGCCGCTTGTGCGGCCACTTACCCAAACATGTGTATAAAAATAGGACACTGACTGACCATTAGGACAGTCACTCTCTATATACACACACAATACTATACTTTGTTTTCATTGATTATTGTAATACTTTATAATTTATATTATTTCAATAAAAGTTACAGTTTTTATAACTTCAAAATTACGACTGCAATTATTTAAAAGATTTTTGTTTAATAACTAATAATATATTATCAAGCAACATTATAATCCTGCCGACTTATAATGTTGCTTGATAATATATTATTAGTTATTAAACAAAAATCTTTTAAATAATTGCAGTCGTAATTTTGAAGTTATAAAAACTGTAACTTTTATTGAAATAATATAAATTATAAAGTATTACAATAATCAATGAAAACAAAGTATAGTATTGTGTGTGTATATAGAGAGTGACTGTCCTAATGGTCAGTCAGTGTAAAACATTAATTGAGTTTTACGGCAATTGTTTATTAGGCGCACCAATACATTAAAAAACTCATTGTATTTTAAAATTATTATTTTATTTAATTATGAATTTGTTATACATTTGTAGTTAATATGTTGCAGTCGTAAGCACTGGCATATCAAAGCATAAAAGGTATGGTCAGTGCTATCCCTTATATAGGGATTTAAGTCAATAGATTGACCCTTAAAATAGTTGGCAGTTATTTGAAAAGTAATAAAGTTATAGAAAGTAAAATATTTTCTATTATTGGCATAAATGTTAAATTTTTGTCTATTTGTTAATTAAATTATTACTTATTTTAAGTGAAATATTTCTATATATAAATTATCATTAAATATAAAGTAGATATACTTTACATCCCCTGGTTTTAAAATATTTACCCAGTGGGGTTTACAATGTTTTAGGAAGATAGTTATTGTTTTACATTTTTTTGTAACGAAGTTTGATATTATAAGTCACAATTATATTTTGATTTATAAAAATTAAACAATATAAGATTATATATATATTTTTTAATTAACAATGTTTAGGAAGGGTATAATTATAGGTAATCTATTTTAATACAGTTTAGGATTTATAATTATTATTAAAATAAACACTGTATATAATTTTTTTAATTAGTTATTGGATTAAAAATTAATTAATTATTATTTTTTTAAGTTAAACTTATTGTTTAAATGTTGCGATGATTTGTTTCCGCGGCGTTTCGGTTTTTCCGAATCCAGTCCCGACGGGTAGTGGTTTGTCCACTTAAGGCCGTAGCCAAGTTTACGATATGGTCGGACTCTTGGTCCCGGATTTTTCCGACCGTATCGTTGACGGGACCATACCGGATGCCGATTTCCAAACATGCTTTTTTCTGTGGTGGCCATGTAGTGGGTTGGGGGCTTCCCGGGCAGGTTAACAATCCTGCCGACTTGTAAAACATTAATTGAGTTTTACGGCAATTGTTTATTAGGCGCACCAATACATTAAAAAACTCATTGTATTTTAAAATTATTATTTTATTTAATTATGAATTTGTTATACATTTGTAGTTAATATGTTGCAGTCGTAAGCACTGGCATATCAAAGCATAAAAGGTATGGTCAGTGCTATCCCTTATATAGGGATTTAAGTCAATAGATTGACCCTTAAAATAGTTGGCAGTTATTTGAAAAGTAATAAAGTTATAGAAAGTAAAATATTTTCTATTATTGGCATAAATGTTAAATTTTTGTCTATTTGTTAATTAAATTATTACTTATTTTAAGTGAAATATTTCTATATATAAATTATCATTAAATATAAAGTAGATATACTTTACATCCCCTGGTTTTAAAATATTTACCCAGTGGGGTTTACAATGTTTTAGGAAGATAGTTATTGTTTTACATTTTTTTGTAACGAAGTTTGATATTATAAGTCACAATTATATTTTGATTTATAAAAATTTAACAATATAAGATTATATATATATTTTTTAATTAACAATGTTTAGGAAGGGTATAATTATAGGTAATCTATTTTAATACAGTTTAGGATTTATAATTATTATTAAAATAAACACTGTATATAATTTTTTTAATTAGTTATTGGATTAAAAATTAATTAATTATTATTTTTTTAAGTTAAACTTATTGTTTAAATGTTGCGATGATTTGTTTCCGCGGCGTTTCGGTTTTTCCGAATCCAGTCCCGACGGGTAGTGGTTTGTCCACTTAAGGCCGTAGCCAAGTTTACGATATGGTCGGACTCTTGGTCCCGGATTTTTCCGACCGTATCGTTGACGGGACCATACCGGATGCCGATTTCCAAACATGCTTTTTTCTGTGGTGGCCATGTAGTGGGTTGGGGGCTTCCCGGGCAGGTTAACAATCCTGCCGACTTGTAAAACATTAATTGAGTTTTACGGCAATTGTTTATTAGGCGCACCAATACATTAAAAAACTCATTGTATTTTAAAATTATTATTTTATTTAATTATGAATTTGTTATACATTTGTAGTTAATATGTTGCAGTCGTAAGCACTGGCATATCAAAGCATAAAAGGTATGGTCAGTGCTATCCCTTATATAGGGATTTAAGTCAATAGATTGACCCTTAAAATAGTTGGCAGTTATTTGAAAAGTAATAAAGTTATAGAAAGTAAAATATTTTCTATTATTGGCATAAATGTTAAATTTTTGTCTATTTGTTAATTAAATTATTACTTATTTTAAGTGAAATATTTCTATATATAAATTATCATTAAATATAAAGTAGATATACTTTACAATTGCTCTAATAATTTGAAAATATATTGTTTTCAATATAATAAATAATACTATAGAGAGATGTATTATTCAGTATAATACTAAAATAAATTAAAGGTTTAAATGCTATTATTTATTCAAAATATTGCTGCTGTGAATAAATCTTTAGGTTAAAAACAAAAAGATTTAATTTAGTAAAATATTTAGATTATGTTTATATGACTTTTTGTTGTTTTTATTTTGCATATAAATTCTTAAGTTCATTAATATTTAAGTCACATTTTGTCATTTATTATATAAAAATGTTAAATGTATGTAAAAATTGCGATACAAATAATGAAAGCTATTATTAAAATTTATTAATCGAGTTTTGTTGGTTTAAGGTTATAATTAATATCTATAAAAAATGGAGATATTAATTTATCAAAAATAATAAACACCAAAATTTGATAAACTAATTTATATTAATAAAAAAATAATTTATTTAATAATATACAATTAATTATAAGTTGTAGTATTGTTTAAACAATTTTTAATATATCTGAATTGAACTGAAATTTCTATAAAACTTTTAGATAATTTTTTCCATATAAGTAAAAGTAAACATAATTTTGATATAAATTTCTAAGTAACCTTTTTAGACATAATTTTGAAAATATAAATAATAATTATTAATAAAAAAATTAACAATTTTATGACTCAAGTGTTGTTTTAAATATATTATAATTATATTCAAAATTTATCAAATTAATATTTTATGTCATTTTTACTATATACATATAATTAAAATGATGAATATAAATTTATATTGAAAATTCAATGGAGTATTAATAATAACATGTATTAAGTTTTTAAATTAAACTTTTACTATTTAATATTCATAAAAGTTTTGTGATCATTAAAATTATCATCTTTTATGTCTATATAATATGAATTTATTAAAAATATTAACTATTATTTTTTAACAATATTTCGCCAATAAACGTTCATATTTAATAATAGATGTTATTAAAATATAAATGTGAGAATAAATAGTTAATTAACGCAACAATATTTATAAAAATAATTATTTATCAAATCATAATTATTAATATTAGAAAATATTTAATAAGTTTAGTAAAATATAAATGTTTCATTACTTTTAGTTTGACTTTTATTATGTGAGTTTAGATGGCTTTCGGAAGTTAACAGTTGAGAGATTTTTTTGAGATCTTTAACACAATATAACCAAACCTTTCAACCGTAACCTTTAAAATCACACAATTTTTTATATAAAACTTACTGTATGTGAAACAAACTAATAATGGATTTTTACGTTAATCATAAAATATAAAAATGTTTAAAACAGTTTAGTGTTATTTATTTCAAATTTAGTTTATAATAAAATATGTTGTATAAATAATTGCCAATTGAATTGAAGTCAATTTTAAGAATAATACATTATATTAAGTTTTGACTTAAATGTTATGTGTATTGAGTGTTAAATAAAAGATATATTGTTTGTAAAAATTGTTTTATTTCTTTTAAGTTTATTATTTTTTGTGTTAATAGCTTTTAGCATAATTTTTACCTTAAAATGTTTTTGATCTTATAATATATGTAAAGAAAAATATTAAATAGATTTTATTTACATTTTATTATTTATTGTAATCATAATTTAGTAAACCAAAAGACAGCAAAACTAATATTATGTTTTATTTTTGTAAACAACAAATACAGTAAATTTAAATTATAAAAATATACGGAAAATTCTATAAAATTGTAAATAAATAGCGTATGAAATAAAAGATTGTTAAACTAAAATTAAAATTGACTTAAATTTTATAACATACGTCAATATTTATTTATCTTTTTTTTTTGTTTAATTTGTTGTTTTCAAGCTTTAATATATTACTATAACTGATATGTATTGTATGTACTATATATACTGTATATATATATATATAAATAAAAATTGAGATATCATTGTATAGTTGTAAATTTATGCAAATTATATTATTTTTTATTTATTTAATTCATGTGCTATTATTTATTTACAGTACATTGTATGCATGCATTCAATTATTATTTCAATTTATTCAATCAAATGCTTTCCTTTGCAATAATTTTTTTTACTTAAAATAGAAAATCTCCAGAAAAAAGAAATAAAATTATTTTTCATTACTTAACACTTGAATTCAATTAAATAAAATTCAATTCAAGCACTCATTTCCTTATTTATATTATATTTTTTCTTTTAATATTTAACATCAATTTGTTTTATTTTAACAAACATTCAATTTTATATTATATTTTCCAAGAAATTGTTTGCTTCAAATTTATATTTATTTATTATATTTATAGCAAATTGGTTTCAATAATAATAATATATTAAATAATATTAAATTTCTTATGCTTTTATTTGCTTTATTGAAGAAACAATTATTCATTTTGAGATAAATTTGTCGTTTGAAGTAATTGGATACAAGACATGACTGATGAGACAGCAATAGCTTTACTATTAATAAAATCACAGACTCTTAATATGAATATAATTAATAATATAATAGTTATAAATGTATTTACTGTCATATATTATAGACTGCTGTGCTCTTCAAATATGCAATTGACTAAAATTGAATGATATAGATATAAAAGGATGTAATACTCTAACTATTTGTATATTTTTAGTAACACAGCAATAGTATCGACAATATAGTAGAGTATAAAAGTAATATTTGAGGACTGATTTGAAACTATCATCAACACAACAGTTATAGACAAACAGTAATAATTGACAACAAAAAGCATTATATTTTCGACACAAATGTATTCAACATTTGATTTCCCTTTCAATCACATCTATTCATATGTAAGTCAATCGTATAGTGAATGTCATTGCTATCGTTGAGTCACAAATATATAGACCAATGACTCTGGACTATAGATATGTCCATTCAAACGGCCTATCAATCGGGAACCGGGACTCGTGTGCCTAAAATTGGCAAAAATAATGAGTCCTCTCTTCGTATCTCAATGTCTGCAACATCTGCTCGATTAAGCACTCATATAGTCTCATATATATCATAGTCTCCATCCCAGTGCTCATTGCTTTCCAATATAAAACACTTGTCATATATTTTTGGTAGTGCTTTGAATACATCATAAGCTAAATCAGTCAAACATCACATACAGTCTCTTTAATATATTTCAAATAATTATTTATGATTTTACAGATTCTAATGATTATAAAGAATTAAATATATTAAATAAAAATTACTAATTTTTATTAAAATTGATTTACAAAAAAATAAATAATATAAAAGTAAGTACATCAAAAGATAAAGATAAATATAATTTAATAGAAAACTTAAAATTTGAATTTAATTTTTTACTGATAATCCTTAGGCAAAATATAATTTTTGATTTTATTGATAATCAAATAAAATATATTTTAAAAATATATTTTTGATATGTTTATGCCTCCCATACTTTCAATCAAAAGAAATATTTTATTTTGTAAATCACATCATACTATATACTGTATTATATTAATATACGGTATAGTACTGTATGTGCTTATTGTTGCACAATATTATACTTTGTCCACAAATGTAGACTTTTCTCTTTATACTATTGGCTATAAAGACAAAAACTGTTTGATACATATACTCGACATCCCATCCCTATGTGGTCCTACTGTTATTGCCAGAGGAGTTCAATAGCAGACATCCGATGGGTTTGAATGAATATTTTGGACAATAAGCACTCATACAATTGAAGTTCATATAAAAGGATAGTTTAAAATTGAGAGTTATATATATTGTATGTATTAAATACTAGTATACAGTATATGATATAATCAAAATTGGCAAATAATATGATATATAATAAATACGAGATTCTCATTAATCACTGAATATTAATAGCCAGCGGACATAAAATTGGTTAGTATTGGAAATATAACTAAAATTGTTATGAAATTATGAGAGACGGCTATTATTTATAAAGTACATCAAATATAAAATATTGTAATAATATATTACTTTAGCTGCAACTTAACAATAATTCAAATGTAATATTAGGTGAAACTCTTGTATCTCAAGTGCAACACTTATATCCAATAGTACTTTATTTTTGGTTTTACTATATTATTGAATTTAGTTTACAATTCATTATTATTTTTATATTGATGTAACTAAGATTAATAATATTATTAATAATTTAATATATAAAAATTATAATTAATTATATATTATTTAATTTATAAATTTCAAGTAAAATTACAAAATATTGGTATAATAACAATATTATTACAATTTACAATTTAAATAATATTACTATAGACACACAATACACACACACACACGCAGAGAGAGAGAGAGAGAGAGAGAGAGAGAGAGAGAGAGAGAGAGAGAGAGTTATACAGTATATTATAACAATAAAATGAATGTTAGTTTTACTGTATGTTTTAAAATATGTCAATCAAAATGGATTATAAAAATCAATTTAAATAGTATATAACTCGGGGACTGTCGTCGACTGACAATTGAAATTACATATCAAATGAATTAGAGAAATACATGTACTCTATGAGTCATTTTTCAATTAAATTAAATTTATGTATTAATACATTAAGTCTAACACTTTCGTAGACAATATACTGTATAAAAACTACATAATATAGTATGTATTGAATATATAATATAATCTTAAAATTAAAATTTACTAAAATAACAAAATTTTAGACAATTTGTGTTATAGTATTTAATTTGAAAGCATTGATAATATACATACTGTACTGATATGTACAGTAATAATAACAATTGAAATATATTATTGTAAATGTATTATATTTATAATATTTAAAAATATAATTTAATTAATAAATATAAATTTATTTATATTATTTATAAACAGTATATAAATTATATATATGAACTTTTTTATTAAATATTAAATCATTTAAAAATTATTTAAAAAGTCAAGATTTTTGTAATAAATTAATATTGTATTTTATAAATTAATAAATAATATGTTAAAATAATTTCATAACTAAATTATTTTATTTGTTTATTAAATCTTTACATAAATTTTATTTAAAAAAACAATTTTAATGCTAATATTTGTTTAATTATTGATTTATTACTACATTCTGATGTTATAAAACTTTTAAATGCTTAATTAATTACAATTTAATTAAATATATTTTTAATAATTAGCAAAATTTTATATAAAAGTTATTCACTTTCTAATACATTTGACAAACTAATATATAAGTTTTTAAAATAAATTTTATATTATTAGTAATTTGAAATAATGGTCAATACATAAGATTTTAACAAAAAAATAGATGATTAGAATTTGTTTTTAAGTTATTGGATTGATTTTCAGTATTAAAGTTAATATAAATTTATTAATAAGTTTATTGAAAATAATAAAAATGTCCAAATCTTTTAAAATAAAATACTTTATTTAAAACTAGAGCTTTTATAACTTTTTTTGTTTGGTTGTTTACATATTAACAATGAATTATAAATATATTTATATATTTAATAATGAAAATAGTGGTGTAAAACAAATTTGTCTAATTAGTAATATTATTGAAACATATATTACAAATATTATATAAATTATACACAAATATCACAAAACTATAACAAGAGGTGACAAACTGGGGTTTTCACTGAATATTCCTTTAAATATGTTTCTCAGTCATACATATATACATTACAGTCCAGCCCTACTTCACTTGTTTTGAAAATTACTAAATAATATAGTTTTTTAATTACCCGTAAATAGATTTCGGAAACATAATATAATTTCATTAAATATTAGATAATTATTATTTATTAAAAAATTATATTTATAGTGTTTAGTATACCGGTATTATTTATGCAATTTTCATGTACAATACTTTTAACAGTGGGATAAATTAGTGAATATATAAAACCATTTAATATAAAAAACTATATTTATAATGCAATATAACATATAAAATGTATTTTTTCTAATTTTTTATAACAGATTGCAAATAATTATATTACTTACAAAAACTTAGATTATATTCATGTGGTTTTGAATATCATAGTACTGTACTAACGTTTATTGAAAATAGATTCAGTAAATCATTACTAGTTTTGTATGAATGACGTCTAAAAACACCGATAAAAACATAAGTATTGGCTGTCAATGAAGTTTGAGACCAATTAATTTTATTGCTTAACTCTATAGAGTATATATTGAAAGCCTAGTAGTTGTCAAGTGATCCAGAGATGAATGTCGAGCGCAGAGATAATAAGGGTTCAGATTTAGAGGACATGTAGGCATTAAGTAGCTATAATGTCGGTGCTTAATGAGCACAGTCTAAACAGGCTATGCATCATATTCAACATATCCTACATTTTCCACTAAATGCACACTTCGTGTAGATTCACAAATAAGCTCTCTTTGTCTCTCTTTCTCTCTTCCACTGTGTCTGTGTGTATGTAAATCCCAGTGCTGTCACTGGTATGTGTGGCCCATAATATTTCAACGATCATATTCTCTGCATTAATAACCCGGGATTAACAATGAGAGGAACATGAGCTCTACCAGTCCAGCACCGGGTCTCTCTCTATCTCTCTCTCTCTCTCTCTCTCTCTCTCTCTCTCTCTCTCTCTCTCTCTCTCTCTCTCTTATTTGACTACTCGGTTGGACGTCCAATTTGTGTATATAACTGGCCGTTTTTGAAGCCGTGAGAGACCGGTGCTCATCAGCGCTGAACAGCCAATCATTGGATATATCAATATTTTTTGTAACACACAGTCATCTGAACAATAATATGAAACAAATGATCTAAAACTATAGTATTGATCCAAAAGCAAAATTGTATGGCATATCAAATCAATTGACAGCTTATCATATGATTTGCTCAAAGCATTATTGCTTCAGATTTCACTCTATTTTATAGTATTATCGGTTTTATTGCAGACATACAGATATACTGTGTTTAATAATAAATCAATTTTAGTTGTAAAAGATTTGATCTAATATAACACTTTTTGTTATTTTAAAATAATAAATTTAAACCCAAAGATAATCATACATTTAACATTATTAATGATATCAAATATCAAATGATTGCTTATTATTATTATTTTTTGTTAATAGTAGGAATTGTAAACCGTATCAATTATATCACTCATATTATTTATATACAATATTTTTGTTGTTTCGACACAACAATCTATTTTCATTGATAATTATTGTCATTATTATATATATTAGACATCAATAATGAGTGTAATTGCAAAACAAAACAAAATTGCCATTTGATTAGCGCTGATATATATATACTATGTTATCACAAGATTTGTCTGTAAATACTTTTTCCGTTTACAATCTTTTTATAAGTGAGACACTAAGCACTTGTCGATTATTGGCAAAAACAGCAAAACAGGACATACCATATACTTTGTATAATATATATAAAAGTTAAGTTAAAGTTAAAGCCGAAACAATCAGATAAATGGAAACGTCGGGCGCCGGACATACACTTAGGGTTACAGCACTTATCAGTTTTTATCATTGTTGCACATATCAGTCCACCAAATGCTTACATTACTCAGTTATACATCACTGGTCTCTCTCTTTCTCTCTCTCTCTCTCTCTCTCTCTCAATGTGCAGTATATCTAAACTACAGTATATTCTCTATTTTAATACAATGACAATTAGAGTCGTTATTGTTAGTCAATAAAGCATTTAAACTGAAAGTACTTAATACATGAAGCAAATGTTTATAACGGGTTAGGCAAGTGTTGAGACATTGATTCACTTTGTATAGCATTGATAGTTATGATATGGAGTCGACAATCAAAGTAATGGTTCATTCATTTTATTTTTATAGACTATACAAGAAATGCTAACATTATATCAAATAAAAATAAATTTTATTTCATTCTATAATTTCAATTTACTTTACAAATAATACTCACATTTTGTTTAAAATGTTATTTATTTTCTTTTTAGAAATAGTTTCTAAAATAACAGAAATAATATATAAAACAAAAAGACCTAAAAATTGATTTAAATATTTAAAATGTTAAAAGGTGTTAATGTAATAATAAATCTCATAATAAATCACATTTATTATTATATTATTATTATTTTTAACAGTTTAAAAATTCTACAAATTTGAAACATAAAAATTGCATTTTCTACAACATTTGTGATATTTATTGTATTTTAATATTATTTATGATTAAACCATATGTAATGTCAAAATTTGGTGAGAATTTTAGTTGTCAATGAGTAGATCATATATAGACATAGAAAAAGAAAGAAAGAGAGAGAGAGAGAGAGAGAGAGAGGTTTGGGGTGTCTGTCATATATGTGTACTGATGGGTAATGTGTCTCTCATTCACAGCTGTCCTCTCACTCGAGTCTTTGTGTTTACAATTTTTGTCAAAAATTAGCTTTTCGTGTGATCTTCACTTGTCTTTTGCTAAACTCTCTCTCAAAATGCATATAACAGTCAAATAGGATTAGCATTGAATAGAAACAGCACTTTAATGTTTAACCAAATATAATGAGTGAGTTAAGGGTAAAGCATTTGCAAGTGTGTGGTCAGTGTTAGGACCGACAAGAGATGGGAAACAAATCTTATAGTCGGATGACATTCAAGTGATGCGTTTAAATGCATTTTTACTACACATTCAACACAAATACATGTAAACATCATTTAAATGTTTCAATTATCGACTCTTAAAGTTATTAATTTATTAGTTATTATTCATAAATAGCAATCTCCCCCTACTCTACATATTATTCGTTAGCATTGACTGATAATAAAATGAAATTGATTTTGTTTCAAAAAATTTTTATTTTCAGCACAATTTTTGATTGAATAATTTAATAAAAACAAATTGTGAGTCAAAATGAATTGAAGAGAAAAATTAAATCAAATTTTTATTATTTGTAGACTTTAATTGGCATTAATTTGATTTTTTGTTTTTGTTGAGCATGTGTTGAACTTAATGGCAAAATTTGATTATCAAAAACATAATAAAAGCTGAGATCAAGTGTCTGTCAAATCTATAGACCAAACGTAATGGTCGACCAAAAACATGGCTTTATTTAGGATCGATATGTTTGAGCAAATTTGTATAGAGATAAACAATAGGCGTTCATCTGATACGTGTTTAGTGTAAAGTGTTGTCTATAAGAAAACTTTTTGCATTAGTTTCTCTCTCTCTCTCTCTCTCTCTCTCTCTCTCTCTCTCTCTCTCTCTCTCTCTCTCTCTCTCTCTCTCTCTCTCTCTCTCTTAGCCACCAAATCCCTATGCGATCGGGAGTGACACTGAACTGCTTATGTAGTTTTGGGAACCGTTGTTTCTACTCATTTATTTAGTTAGCAAAAGAGTGGCAAAACTTATAATAAAATTCATGACACGTTCAAAGTCATAACATTTGAAAAATATAGCAAAACCTATATATTTAGGGAAAAGTGTGTGAGAGAGACAAGGCTTGCAAATGACTTATTTTAGTATTGCATACAAACCTCATAACTAAATGCTTAGACGTGTATTGGGGCTAAAAGTTTGTCCATATCATTGATGTAATTATTGCCTAAAGTTAATTACTAAAATAGTTTTTTTGTAAATATATATATATATACTAAAATATCTTATTATTATATTTATTTTTTAATGAAAATAATTAAAAATTTAGAGCGATAACTAAAGCGCTTTAAATTTATTTAGATTAATTGATATTATTATAAACGGCATAATTTCAACATTAGATTTATATGTATATCATTAATAAATTTATGTTATTAGAAAAATTGTTTTATTTGATAAATTAAATGTCGATCGAAGCAAATAATTAGAACTAAAATATTAAAAATAAAAATTAATTTCCAAATGTTTTCGGATGAGAAGCAATTAATTATATCTGTGTTAACACTAATATAAATTATAACCAACCAAAACAACAAAAATACAAATTAATAAAAATATTTATAAATATAAACATTGTCAATGCATTATCAAGTTTAATTTTTATATTATTTATATCTAAAATTTTATTTTTTAATCATTATCATATATACAGCAAATTATGTAAATATATAATAGAAATAATATAATATAAGATAATTGTGAGAATAAGTATTGAATTCAAAGCATGTTTTCTGATGTGAAAACACAAAATAAATATTATATACATTTGTATATATAAAGTAAATGTGAAAAAAAAGTTTGCGGATCAAAGTTACACACATTTTTATATTATTGACAATAATATAGAAAATAAAATAAATGCGAGTTATTGTCTATAAGTCTTAAATGTATTTTTTATAACACTATTTTCTGTCGCATTAAAAGTTTACTCAATAAAGTCAATAATATAAAGCAAGTGAGAGACCATTGTTTGACATGATATTGAAAAAAGTTATAAAAAATGATATCAAAAACAGTAAATACCATATATTTCGTGACTTCACTAGAGATTCACACAAACTATTGGCACAAATATAAACACAACGTTAATCTCAAATACTCTGCACTCATAACTTCATCAAAGTTGGATTATTAGCCCATTTTTACGTGAATTGAATCACAATTTTTGTATTATCTATATATTATAAATATCGCACGTATTATATATTTTATATATATATTATATTTATCTTTATATTGTTTTTTACTCAATAAACTCTTTAATAAAATCATATTAAAAAACAAACAAACAAAAAATTTAAAAATATTTTATATCAAATCGTAAATATTAAGCATTTTAGCATTATACTCAAATCATGTAATAAAACAAAATGACTACAAAATTATATTTATTTAATTAATTATATTGGCAACTTTAAGATACAGTATAATTAATTTTTTTTTTTTTGAAAATAACAGCAAATATATTTTAACAAAGTTTTTTTGTATTTAAAAATAAACAAAACTAACTCTACTTATAAAGTTTTTAAAGATATATTTATTAAATTGTCAAATAGTTAGCTTTGCATGAAATACTAAAAGGTTTGCTTTAAAATGTTTTAATACTTAAGTGCAAAATGTGGTTAAAGACATGCAATTTATATAAATGCATAACTTATGGCTCAATGATTGTATCACTAGAGAGTTGTAATGTATATAAATGTATAAATAAAATGACAAATAAATTATTTATTCAGACATTTGTCTGTTAATTGAATATTTTGTCTAAAAATATTAAATTGTAAGTGTGTTTGCCATGAAAACAGCCGTAAATATTGGTTATTAATATAACCACAAAACGCTCAGTTGGTCTTAACATTTGATGTCAATTTATTTTAGTTATGGGCACCAAACTTGCCAAATATGCCAATAATTTATTATATAACAAAAAATATATATACTATATGTTATACTGTATATATAGACATTATATAGCAAATTATTTAATATATATATATACATAGAATTATTACACAGTATTACTTATATAAAACTAAAGTATAGTAAGTATAAGTTTATTATAGAGTCAAAAGATAATATAAATTTTATGTTACATCATATATAAATATATATTATTGTATAATATACTGTAAATTTAATATAATGGGTGTTTTATTAAACTATATTTGTATCACAAATTATGTATCAATTCCCATAGAGAGGTTATCAAAAATATAATGACGGCTTTACAACAACAAAAGTCGGAACCTTAAGTAAAAATAATATCTATTTATCAGTCTATAGATATGTAGCTTTTTATTTATATACAATATATAAATTTATATTTATAGCTCTCATACTAATAAAGAAAGAGACGTATAGTAATTACACTAATGGATGGCTTAAAATTTTAATGTCTTAATAATACTAATTTTACGCTTTAAAAATGCATTTTTAGATTAGAGATATTTCTCAAATACAATTTGGGCGTCAAATTTGTGGAAAAATTCATTGAAAGTTAAAATAAAAAAATTGAAAAAACGTTTTATTAAATTATTTTTGTTTTTATATGTCATATACTTGTAACTTATTTAATATAAATTGTATCATAAAATTTATATATTGTAGATATGTTGATATTTTATGTTTCACATTCACTCATTCATTAAAGTTAAATATTATAGTAATAATTGAAAATACTGTATGAATTCATTAGTGATAGTATAAATACAGTACTACAGTATATATTGATATACTTATATGCAAAACATTTTTAATACACTTTAGATTAGTAAAAAGCTAGAGAAACAAAAAAGCAATTGTACTAAAAAATAGATTTAAATCACAGTTAAAATAATAAAGTGTATGAATAAAAGTGAGCTACAAATGGTTGAGACATTAAATAGAAATTTTCATTAAATAAAATGAGAAATACAATTAAAATAACAACAAAAGTGGGTTTCATTGTAATCAATAAAAGTTTTGTTATGAACTTCTCTATTATATAAAGTGTGTCTCTTATCGAAGTCATTAATCGTTAAAATCCATTACAGTATTTATATGTTATGTTATTTGGCATTCAATGCAATATTTTTTTTGCAATTTCTTGTTTAACATGTCTTATGTTTTGAAAGAAAGTTGTGAAAACTGATGCTTTTAGTGAAACCAAAATCAAGAATCAAATGAAATACATATATAATTCAAGAAATCCAAACACAAGTATATATATATATATATATTGTTATACTGTATTTATCATACTTTCAATTAAAATGTAAAACTTTATTATTTTGTATTTCATATAAAATTTTATTTTATCAATTGTTCATTAAAATAATTTGATTTAAGTTATAATGTTTAAGAACTGTTATTATATATTTTTTTATTTATAAAATTTATTATTAACATAAATATTAATTTACGAATTTACATTAATTAAATTTATTATATTATTATATTCAAAACATATAATATAGACAAACATTAAATTTTGTAAAATAAATATCGATTTCTGTTTTTTACATCTAATTATATAAAAAATGAACCCTTAATTTGATTGCCATTAAAGCCAAGAGATAACAACCAAAAAGATATCACTTGTCTTAAAAGTTTTTCATCAAAATAGATGTGAGAGTGAGTGAAATGGTTTGATGAAAGTTGTTGTTGATTAGATACTCCCACTCCTTATATACCAATGTTAGCACAATTAGCTTAAAAACATGTTAAGTCCATCACTGACAATAAGACTGTGATGACTATCGTAAGGATAATAAACTCAATAAATTATGTTAGCTTTAGTCGACACCAAAGTGCAAACACTGACTGACTGACTGACTGACGAACCAAATGATTAAACCAGAAATGACTTCAACACTCACTTAAACTCATAAATAATCGTAAAATGCATTTATTGGCCACTAATGCATGTCTATTGCATTGACCACACATTCATACTGTATATGTCATTAGCTTATGAGAGACACCATTAAAATGCATGTGTGGTCTGTGTGTCATAAAAAATATATATTTAAATTACAACTTTTAACACCAACAAAAAATTTAACATTTAAAATTTAAAATTTATGATTATTGACTTATTTATTAAAGTTTATTGACAATTTTTAAAAAAAATTTAATACTTTATTTATAAATATAAATGTTGTTATTTTTCAAATTATTATATAACTCTTCTTCAAACTTAAAATGGGAATTATTGACATAAAATTCACCAAAAGGTTGTTTACTATTTTTGTTGATAAACTAAATAAATAGTTGAATGGCAACTAAGGATTTGCCTCCGAGTTATTATTACTATAGCTATCAAACTAGTAGTACTCAAATATCAATGAGAAATATTTTTTTATATAAATTTTGCACAAATACAGCATTTTATTATATAATAAATACAAGGATTCAAATCTTTTCTCAGCTAAACATTATGTGTTTTTCTCTCTGATGTTATGTTTGACACAACCTATGAATAAGTAAATGAATAGAAAAAGAGAGAGCTTATCATTCAATACTTTTTTTCTAATATTTATATATAAATATAATGGTTTGGGGAATAGTTTTTTAGCAAAAGTATTAAAATTTAGGTATAAATTAGAATTTAATGTCTTTATAAGAGACAGATTTTGTTACAACAAAATATATAGAAACTGTTAAATTATATAAACAGAATATACAGTTTATATACAGTATATAAATACAATATATATGTGATATTTATATATCATATAACATATTGTACAAACTAATAAGATTCTGTTATATTATTTTTTTAAAAAAAAGTTTCACTAATTCCTAATACCTAAGCATCAGTATTTGCTAATATTTTTTGAGCAAAAATAAAAATATACAGTATATACTGTATATATATATATATATATATATATATATATATAGTAGTAAACTATAATACTTTAGCACATTTCTTGTGATGACAAATGACTGATTGCATCTATAAGTGTTTCCTTTCGTTTGATTTTTATATACTTATTTCAAATTCATTCATAGCCTCAATACTTTAAATTTTATTGTAAAAGTGCCAATAGATAGATATCATAGATAAACTAGTCATCACTTTCTGAAGTTAATACTGCAATAAAATAATATTTATGTTGAATATATATTTATATATATAAAGAATACGGGTATTTATACTATGAAATGAGAAATCAAATATACGTTTAAATAAAAAATTAGAAAAATAAAACTTAATGGCATTTGTATTAATCTGTATATACAATACAATGAAAATAAATATATACAGTATTTATTGCAACCAAAACACTGCGGGCGCTAACCATTGACTGTACGGTTTGGTAGTGATTGTAATGTACACATGCATTACACCGATTGGCCCACATTTTGTGTAAACAATCCAAACAATTTTTTTGCCTTTAAACTCCCGGTACTCTTGATATAGATAAACTAACCGACACTATGGGGACATATAGTCACTAAGATATTCATTTATTTAAGAGCAATTGAAAATACACTAACGACAATATACAGTCCAATCAGTGATGCCAGTGCTTAAACCACTAATTTTGACAAACATTAAGTTTATACTATACTTACATCAACTCAAAGATAGGGAGTGAACACATCCCTATGGGACACAACACATACACATATAAACTTCAATTGAATTTCTTCAATATATCAAACTAACTCTAAGACTAAATAAAACATTACAATTATTTTTTTCTAGAGGTCTATAACTCTTATATTTGATAAAATATATTACATAAAATAAATATGTTGTTCTTATAACTTGAATAAAATTGATTTTATTAATTTTTAGTTATTATTAATTAAATAAAATAATTATACTGTATAATTAAACCAATATTTAAATATTTTTTAATTAATTCATTTTTGCAAAACTTATAATATTTTATATTTTAGTATTTTGTTAAGATATTATATTATGAGATATATGTATGGTATAAAATATATAATATATACAGTATAGTATTATGTATTATAGTAAATTGTTTTATTATGTTTGTCACTCTCTCATCCTCTCTCTCTCTCTCTCTCTCTCTCTCTCTCTCTCTCTCTCTCTCTCTCTCTCTTCTCTCGACCCCTCAATTGTTGTCTTAGTGGTTGACATTATTAAATTATAAGATTTATGACTAAATCAATCAAAGAATTTAATAAAACAATACAAAAGAAACAACAATTCATTTATTATTGATAATATTATAACAAATAATAAAATACAAATTTCCATAAAATATATAATTGATTATTGTTTTGTTTTTACTAAAGTAAAAGTAGATTATTCAGTATTTTTGATTATTTAGACTTTTTAAATTTGTAACACTAATAAAAAAATGATAATAATCAGTTATTTTCAATAATATATGATTTCGAGATTTTGACATTTATTAAATCGTTATAAATAAAACAATATACTGTATATTATAATTATCCATAAAAAAAATCTTAATATTATTATTAAATTTATTATAATCTTATAACACTAATATTAAATTTAATAAGTTTGACTGATTACTTACAATTTAGTTTTATTTTAATATATTTTTTAAATAAATAAAATGATATCTAAATTATATAATGCAATGAATATACTGTAAGAGCGCAGCACTTGTCAGTTGATTACCGACAGTGACTGCGATTCTTTGGGAACCGATTGTTGTGCGCCTGTATTGTAGTCATATATTTGTCGGTATTATACTATGGTTTTTTGGGGGAGTCATCAATAAAGTCATTGATTGTGGCAATAAAGCGCTCAATACAATAGTTATGTGAAATTCTTGATGAAACTGAACGCACCATAAATACAGTTATATGTATACCAATTATATCGTATATATTACTTAAAACTATAAATCTTTTAAATTACTTATATTTACTCCTTTTTCACATAATTTTCATTTTCAAAGTGTCTATTGTTTGTGCAAAAAAACTGTTGTTCATTACATACAAACTAATTCTTTCATTGAAACTACAAATTAGTTGCCAATCAAAATATATTTCAATGAATTGCCACTTAATTCTGTGATTTTTATTTCCATTTATATTGAGTGATAAATTCTGGTGTTATATGAATATAATTTACAAGAATTTAGATAAATGTAAACACAATTTGTTTTGAAAGATATATCTGTTTTATGTTAAATTCACACACATTTCCAGTGTTTCTACAAAATATATGTTTTCTTTTGAGTTTTACTAAATCTATGCCAAATAATTTACTCACTTAAACATACAACTCTTTTACTGATAAAATCAATTATTTATTAATACATTCGCTTAAATTATACATAAATCAAATGTTTGTGTTAAATGTTGAATATAAATGAATTCATTCATTACATATATTATTAGTACGAATACTCCATTTTTTTGTATGTATTTAATATTTAAATGAAATTTCTTATCTAAAAATTGCTAGTTTTCATGGATTTGCATAAAAATTTAGCGCCTAATATATGTTTATTAATAAATTGAATTAATTCATATTTTTTTCATTAACAGATTTGTTATGCGATACACACACACATAACTTGATAGACAAGTGTGTCATTTGTGGTTAAAATACTAACTTATATATAACTGTCTGACACGAAAAACTTATGAAAATACTGTGAAAAACATGTGACCACACAATCAACTTATAGACAATACAATTATTATAACAAAAGAAGACCAGACAGTCTACCAAAAAGACCGCTTAAGACATCGTAAATGTATTTAAACACACTTTTTATCGACGATTTATAATCATAGGCATTGGCTGCCAAAAAAAAAGTTGTGATATATTTACACTATAAATGTGTTTATTATTACATAAGTGTTGAATAGAGAAAAAATATTATATAAGCCGAAAGTGGAATCGATATAAAAAACAGTTTGAATTGAACTGTAAGTGAATTGTGAAAAGAAAAGACAAGAATCAACACATTTTGTGTAATAATGTTTACTAAGACAAGAATGACGACTGAAAGGGCAGTCCATGTCATACAACAGTCCTGTGTTTACATAGTGTTGTTGGTCTCGATTTGTTGGCTAAACTCTGCTGAAGGTAAGTCTGTGTGTGTTTTACCCACAAATATCTACTGTTAGTAAACAGAGACATAAAAATCGATCATTAAATTAGAAACCTTTACCGACTTTTATGTTGTTATACGGTATATAACAGTGCTTTCTATCCGTAGTTAAGTTACAAACATAACAAACTGTTAGACCCCTTAAAAATAGCTCGAATAGCATTCCAATTGCAATCTACCCGTCCATAGCTTCCACTACTATAGTAGTAGTAAGTACTGTATTGCCAACAATTGTCTGTATGTTTGCTTACAGAGCCTTACTATTTGCAATGTGAGTGCAATTTAAATTGCAATTCACATATAATATGTATGATATGTATGTATTGTATGTAACGTATAATAACATTATTTACTATTCAGTGAATTGATTTGTGAGACATTCCTTGAAATTAAAATGTTATGAACAGAGAGTTTGATAGCAAAAACAGTACCGAAAAAGTATTTCAATTAATTTCTTTTCATTACAACTATTAATACTATTATTATTAAAATTATTATTATTATTATGAGTTTTTGCGATTCACGTGTCTATTCATAATAATTCAAATTTCTTTTTGATGGCATATACAACATGAAAGTTATCATTTTGTATGAGTTGTATAAGGAATGGCATTTGTAATTGAAATCATTGACTCGGATCACTATTTTTTCTTTTATTTCAGTTATTAATATATTTAATTTTGAGGATTAGCTTCACATATAAAACAATATAAAAATTTTTATTTGAAATAAAAACAATAAAAAATATTACTAATAATCATAAGAATAAGTATAGCGTTGTTAATATCATTCAATGCGAGAAAAAAAAGATTAAAATAAAAGAAAGAAATATATATTATTATTATTTTATGTTTTACTGTTATATTATTCTCTGGAGTAAAAATATAAGGAAAAATTATTTGAGAAATACATAGAAATATAAAGAAAATTTTATTTCATTTTCTCTTTCATTGAACGCAAGTTTACACAAGAATTAGAGACTAAATATCTATAAAAATTGTATGACTGGTTAGGTTAGTCAACAATTTAGATGATATTGGCACCGGTATATGTGTTGTTATAAAGAGACTGATTTGGCCCACAGGCATATACATAAAGAAACTAATGTCTTATTAGGCATTATGTGTTTATATAACTAATGCTTGTTATAATAATAATAATAGTAGTACTAGTAGTAGATATAATATAAATAGTTTGCTATATTACATGAATTATTTCGTTGTTTTACAGTTGAATATCAATGCAAAAATATCCATTTATTTATTATTTATATATTTAGAATATTATTAAAGACAGTATAAATTCTTAATAATTAAAATATAAGTTTTATTAAAATTTTTATATTATTAATTAAATAGTTTACTTATAATTTAGAAATAAAGTTTTGCATAAAATATAATTATAAATCTGATTTTTAAAAATAAATAAATAAAATTGTACCAAATGTTTGATAACAATGTACATAATTTATAGTAATTTATGATAATTTAATTATGTAAACAAAAGATACCAATTTTTTATTGTATTTTTGTTTATTATTGTCATAAAATTATTTTTATTACTATTATTTGCTAACTCTCACAACGATATTAACATTTATAAGTCTAATATTATATAGTAATTACTAAGACATTATTGATATAACAATTTAACTTAACTCAATGATGATAAATACTAATTGTAAAAAATTTAATTACTTCAGAAATAATTTTTAAAAAATTTAATTCTAATAATTTTAATGTTGTGACTTTAAACATATGACTTTTACTTTAAAAAAAATTATAATAGACTTTAGCTAATGATTACAAAGAATAATAATAAAATAATAATAATAATATTTGTCTCATATTTTCTCAATGTTTTGATTGCAAATATTTGATGCATTTCTTGTGTTCCCATTTGTTAGTATACATTGTGTGGCAAATGTTATAATAAGATAATATGCTTTTGGCTATCGATACTTATCGCACACAACTATCCTCTCCCTTAGTAGCTAACCGTTCATTGAAATGACTGACTGACATCAAAATGATTGAATCATATAATAATAAGATTATATCATTAGTAATGTTAGAAAAACAACACATATTTTCATTGTATATATGAATTCAATTGATCCCCTTTTATACAATGTTTGTACAAATTATTTGAATATACATTTATATAAACAACAAAAGGCTTTATGTAAATATGAGATATGTTTTAATTGAATGCATATTAATCTAATCACAAACGCTTGTTATAACCATTTCGTGATAATATATATATATATATATATATATACAGTATTTACAATATAATTTTAATATATACAGTACTACTGTATAAATTGTACAATTATTCTGATAGTGGAGTAATGTTTAGTATTGTTGAAACAACTAAATCAAAAGTTATAATATTTTATGTTTTACACGTTTCATACAAAACAGCAATAATTGTTGATATTTATATTGTATCAACGATAATGTATTATTAAAATTTTAAGATATTATTTTCACTATTATACTGCAATTAAGTTATACTATGAAAATATTTTTGTTATATCATTGAGTCAGTGAATAAACTATTATATAATATGAATCAATGAACATAACTAAACCTAAGTGTAAATATGTTGAACACATTGATGATAATGTCATTCAATATTTTTTAAAGATTATTATTTACAGAACGAATCTTCAAAAGACATTTTTATTGTAAAATCAAATGTAAAAAGTGATGACATTTCACACTTAAATCATAACTACTAAACATTACATATCACAGCATACATGAGCTCAAGTACAGAGTCATTGAAATTGAAAACCATGTATCGGTTGGTTTGCCATTGCATTCATTGCCTATTTATGCGATACATACATGACATCAGTTTTGTTGTCGCTCTGGGCTTTCATAACATATCTGGTCTGCAAATCATAAAATAGGCTTTTCTTTAGATTAATATCTTTCATAAGTTATGGTCGTAAACATTGTTAACATTAAATATTATAATATTTAATCCCAATTATTTTTGGGCGTTTAAATTTTATACATTATTATAAAATTGCAATGTATTTATAATTTAGTGTGATTTTTAAACATTGACTGTATTTATTTTTTTATATACAAATTTAGCAATTATACAATTTAGCAAATATAGTAAATAGCAATAAATGCAAATATATTTAATTTGATTTTTTATTATTGAAAGCTTGCTATCATTTGAAATGTTTATTGATTTGAACAAAACTAACTTCAAAAACTAAAACAAGACCTGACTTTTTGATAACAACAACAAAAACACAATCAATAATTATTGTGTGAATAAATATACATTTTATACATTTATATTATTAAACAAATAAACAAAAATTTTCTGTTTGATTAAACCCACAAAAACTGGTGAATAAATTTTCATTTTTTATTTACTGATAATAAAATCAATGAAAAGAGTGTTTTATTGAAATTTCAATGAACTCATAAATACACTTATTATTCATTCACAACAATATAACAATATATATATATATAGTATATATCTATTGTAGTATTCATATAATTTAAAGTTTTATTTATGTGCAGTAATAGTATAAATTTATGTGAGATAACTGTTACATAAAAAATTACTGAAATATACTATACTTACATGTATTTTTAAAATATATTTTTTCATTATATTTAATTTCTTATTATATTAATTGGTTTTTTGTTTGATATTTACCGCTTGTTTTTTCAAGCAGTCATTATTTGACAGCATCTGTAATAAAGATAATAAAAGGAATTTTTAATTTTAACACTTATTTAGATCATTATAATGTATTTTTTATCGAAATTTTAAATGAAGACTAAATTTATATAATTTACTAAATAATATAGTGATGTATATCACGATTTCGGTTTTCATTACTGATTCAAACAAGTGTTGAAAAATAAGATATACAATTTAAACAATTGTTTATAACTTACAGTATATAACTATAAGGTATAAAACATATAATAACTTATTTTTCATCTTATAATTTATCAAAATATATGTTATGATTGCGTGTTATGAGAATCATATGCTATATTAAAAAGCATGAAATTCACAAAATAACTCATGAATACAGTGATAAATATTATGCTTTGAATGAATTTATTAGACTTTTCGTGACTGAAAAAGTCATAGTAGTGTCGGTGTTGTTGTTGTTCACAGACCTAAACATACAATTTGTGCTCACATTTAATCATAAATATCAATATATACTAAACCAATAATAATAACTAAACAAACATAACATAAGGAATACTTTGACAAAGGGATGCCAAAGATGCAGATGTAGGCTATAGTTATGTCAACAAATACAATAATAACTCGTGTGTCTCAATGTTATGTGTGTGTGTATGTGTGTGTGTGTGTATGCGTGTGTGTGTATGTGTGTATGTGTGTGTGTGTGTGTGTGTGTGTGTGTGTATGTGTGTGTGTGTGTATGTGTATGTGTGTGTGTGTGTGTGTGTGTGTATGCGTGTGTGTGTGTGTTTGTGTGTGTGTGTGTGTGTGTGTATGTGTGTGTGTGTGTGTATGTGTGTGTATGTGTGTGTGTGTGTATGCGTGTGTGTGTGTATTTGTGTGTATGTGTGTATGTGTGTATGTGTGTATGTGTGTATGTGTGTATGTGTGTATGTGTGTATGTGTGTATGTGTGTATGTGTGTATGTGTGTATGTGTGTGTGTGTGTGTGTGTGTATGTGTGTGTGTGTGTGTGTGTGTGTGTGTGTGTGTGTGTGTGTGTGTGTGTGTGTGTGTGTGTGTGTGTGTGTGTGTGTGTGTGTGTGTGTGTGTGTGTGTGTGTGTGTGTGAATGAACGAGTGAATGAGTGAGGAGAGAGAGAAAGAGAGAATTTAATGTTTGTTTAAAAAACTAAATTTAAACCCATGTTTAAACAATAGTGTTATATCATTAAATATCCAAAGGCTGTATAAATTTGATTACATTTCAAATTTATCCGATATGTAGTAAAACTGATAAATTTTTGGTTAAAATTTTGAAATATAATGATGTTTATTTTAAGTGACTTTATTTATGATTTTAATATATATTAGAAATATTTTATAAAATATATTTATTCTATAATTTTTAAATATATTAAAAATACTTTTAATATATAAAAATTATTAATTAACTCTTAATTAAGTACAAAATTTAATAGTTTATTAAGTTTTCTCAAAAATATTATAAGATTGTTGTCTAATAAATTGACAAAATAAGAAAAATTGCTTTTTTAATTGCATACATACAGTATGTGTGTATTATGACAGCTATTGGTAGATCTAAGGCATTAAATTGAAGTTAAATTTTTGAGACACATATACACTAATCGATAATATATTCGTGGCTCTCATAATAAGAGATAAATTTTGAAAGATCTCTAAATGCTTATGTCATTGAATGAGACCTAACTGTGCGATCAATTCTCATGACAGTCGCATATACTATATATACGTATATAACGGTGTGATATATAATATATAAGTTTCAATAGACTCCTCTTTAATTCTCACAGTTGACGGCTCACACAAAAAACTCATTGCATTTGACTTTGAATTTTGATTTTAGTTAAAATATTTATCGTTTAGCTTTAGTCGTCGTGTCGGTGCTCTCCTGATAACCTGATTCTCGCACTGAGAGGACGGGTAGAGATTGTATAATGTGTTATCAATTTGAAGCACACAAATGCCTCATAGCTTAGCATATGATAGATCACTACAAGATTAAGGTGTACTTTGCAATCAACCGTTTAAGTAGTGTTTTATTTACTTCACAATCTCTACACTCTATTATTTTTCATAAAACTATACGAATAATAATACATCAGTTTATTTACAATAGACATAGATTTAGTTTTATTAACATAAAAGCGGTTCACTTGAATGACTCTTTTATATAAATTGTAAAACAATGGAGAGGTGTCTGAAAAATATGTGTTAATCTCAGTAAATGAATGATTAAATGGTCCGAAAATAATACAGACATATACTGTACTGTACAGTGCTTTTTATATATTGTATATTGTCGTCCATTTTTATAAGTCATACGAGAGGTGTTTTATCAGTGAAAAAATTCATTGACAACAAACAGTAATACAATTTTATTAACTGTGTGTTTATGTAGATATATATAGAGTATATAATTCAGTAGATATTAAGTATGAGTGCATCAGGTTATCAATTGGTGTCTGAAAAAAATAACAACAAAAAATGATTACATTCATTGACTTATTTTATTATTATGTACTCTATTTAATTAAATATTCAAACGGTATACACTATTTTTTAGGCAATTTAATAATCATTTGGCCAATGAATGCCATCAAACATACCATTCATATGTTATTAAAAATTCTTGTGCATTACATGTTTGAATGAATGATTCAATGAATGAATGAATGAATGCATAAATAATTTAAGTGAAGTCTTATAATGAGTTCATTTGAATGTATAGCTAAATATTATATAATACTATTATTAGTTAATTATTTGTGCCTTTATATAACGCCAACTCACCTTATAAATGATTATATCAAATGCTAAATAAAATTAGATTTTGTTTATATTTTAAAGAAACAATTTTTTTTAAAGAAATTACTTTTTATATTCAATTTTTGTTGTATTGAATTTTTAATAAACTCTATTTTTTTAGTTTGTAAAACAAATTAAATTTATTTTTATTTATTATATATATAAGAAAAATGCAAAATAACAAATCTTATTTTACATTTCTCAATCACAGTCTATAAATGTATTTTATTTTATTTTAACATTTGCTTTAAGCATAAGAATTATGAGAAATGAATGTCAATTTTTCACAAATATATATTTTCATACAATATATTCAATATTATTTATAAGTTTTATACAAAGTTAAATATATGTGTGTGTGTTTTGTATGTCTTAAAATTAATTTTACAAATAATAGTTGATTTGTTCAGTTTTTTTTATTACAATCGAAATAAAGTTTTTAAATTAGAATATTCTTTATTTTTCCAAATAATATATTGCATAGCTTTTCTCATAAGAAAAAAATCATATAATTATTTATTAAAATTTCATTTTTATTCAGTTGTTACTACATTTTACTAAATTTATTGTTAAAGTATAAAATTGTAGTAACTTTGCAAAAAAATAATGAATAAATAAAATAACTTTTTATTTATATGAATTATAAAAGTTTGAATTTCTCTCTCTYTCTCTCTCTCTCTCTCTCTCTCTCTCTCTCTCTCTCTCTCTCTCTCTCTCTCTCTCTCTGTTTCTCTCTCGTGACTATCTATTTGATAGATCATTGAAATTGAAAAATGGAACAAAAAAAAACTTTGTTAATAATTTATTTGGCTTTTGGCTAAAAACATGTTAAAGTTTTTTTTGGATCATAGGTGTTGTCAAACTCGTCAGTTATTTATATATATAACTAATACTAAAAACTTTACCAAACATATGAATAAAGCAGTGGAAAGGGATGTGTTTGGATATATATATATATATATTGATACAGTATATAGTGTAGTATTGGTAAAGAAGCCAATTCTATATTATAGATTCCATGGCTCTACTGCCCAAAACAACAGCAAAAGTTGTGTAAATTTTAATAATTGATTTGTTGAACAAAATAAATGTTATTATAAAGACACCGGAGAGTTGGCAAATGTCTAATATATGTTTTACTACTAAAAGCATTAGTATATAAAAAATTATACAAAAAAAACTATAAGAGAATAGAATTAGAGAATATATTTAAATGAGAATATAGTATCAGTTAATAATATAATACAATATATACAACAAATGATATTTTCGATCAAATTATAGTATTGAAACACTTATGCTATTAATGGTCGAGTAATTGTTGTGCCATTACATAGCTATACACCTGAGAATTGAATATAATTTTTATATATACTGTTCCCTCAAACATACTATTTATGATTAATGGCAAACATTTTTTTGTGTTACCATTGACTCTCTTTTACTACTGTATATAGTTTATAATACACTAGTTTACTGCACTATATATATGTATGTTTGGTATAAAATTTGGTTGCTATGCAGTTCATTAACAGCCGATACTGTTCCTCAAAAACCATTAAAATATATATAAGTATAAAAAAGATAGAGAAATGGATAGACGGTCAGACAAATAGGAGAGAGAGAGAGAGAGAGAGAGAGAGAGAGAGAGAGAGAGAGAGAGAGAGAGAGCACCCATTGTTTTCTTTTAGTAAATGCCATTTGGATGAACAATGTTATCAATTAGAAATATAGAGTGACTACTGTTCCCCAAATATATTACGTTAAATCAATTATATACAGAAGCACTGTGTGTTAAACCAAATGTGTGCATAACATAATAGTAAAGATACACTATTGAAATTTACTTTATTACCACACATATGAACCACATATCAAAAAAAAGTAAAGCAAAACAAATCAGATATGGCATACATTTGAATGTTAGCTTAAAAAATATGATTCAACTATTAATGCAATTGTTTGGACCCAGAGATCGATTGGTTTTTTGACGTCTATTATATCTATCATTGTCTTCAAAAAAATATATATTCTTTTCATACAATTTTTGGACATAAGATAATGACAGTCAGTGTTAGTTACACACAGCCGTCGCTAATGTCCAATAGTCACACATTTATTTTACTGTTTAAGAGGACAGTCATTATAGTAACTGTGCTATCAGTGGGTCCGCCAGCAGTGGTTTCCTTCTTTCGTTTCCTTCCGTCACATGATTTTTATGCATTTTATGCATATATGAAATAATCTCTATTCAAATACTACTAACATTTTAAATTTATCATTTACCACACATACACACACACACACACACACACACACACACACACACACACACACACACACACAGACACACACACACACTTACTCACTCATTTATTATATTACTTTGTGTCCGACAATAAACACCAGGAGATAGACACCCCATATCTACCCGATGTTAGTCGTATGGGACAGAAATGCACATTAGGTGACGATTGTGTCTGAATTTATTCATCGATGCGTTTGAAGACTAACTTAATTTTTGAGATCATTTATCTGATTAGTTGTCGATTCATTCATTTTATTCAATTTTAATCTACATTTTCCAAAGTTAATGCAGTGTTTTGATATCATTTTAACAATAATTTATAATAAAAGCCATCATAACTGTATTGTTATAAAAATACATACAACTAAATATAACAGTAAAAAATCTTATTTAAAGCAATAATTTATTTAAATAGGGATTAGATTAATGTTTGAAAATATTTTACACAATTCATAATACAATATTTAATATAATATATGTATTTATGTATCACTAAATCGTGATTGTCTTTATTATTATGGGTTATATTGTTATTATTTATGAACTTTAAAATTAATTTACATTCAAATAGTAGTTTTTGAAAAATAAATAAATGGACGTTACTATTATTGAATTATAATATATTCAATATTAATGTTTTGAAATCTGTATAATATATATGTATATATTTATATAAAATTAATGTGATATAACTTTGTGAAAAACTATATTTTAAACACAAAACAGTATTATAATAAATCTTTTTTCTATATCTCAAATGGTTTTGTAAAATACAATCACTCCTATTGTGTGAATAGATTTGCGAATTTTATATATATATTATATTATATAATGTAAATATATTGCATTAAATATAAATCCAATTGTCATAAATATTTTTATAAAAATATGATATATATGTAATATTTTATCCAATAATACATAGGTATGTAAAGTTTTGACCACTAGTTATTAAATATACAGTATTTGATACATAATAATTTTTTTTAATTTCATATATTGCTTTCTTTTAGAAATTATTATTAAGTTATTATTTTTATAGAAAAGTATAAATTAAGTATTACTGTCATTATTATTGTTATTTGTATTGATTACACGTTTACTTCCATTTTATTACAATATTTTGTAAGAAAAATGTTTTTATTTTATTTCAATTTTTTATATCAATTGATTTGTGTTGGGATTGGATTTGATTTTTGGCTGTACTATTGAAGCCAATGACTTGATTTACTTAATATTTAAAATATTTACTCAAATTTTTCTTTATTTCTTTGAATTTATTTTCCTGTATTTGTGAACACAATTTTGATTTCTCTTTTGAATTGATTTTTTAAATCGCAAACATATTTCAATATTTTTTTTGTCGGCAAATAAAATATTATATATATACTAGTATTATAAATTTGCAACTAAAAATGAAAAAGTATTTTAAAGCAGGATTTTAGTTGTCCTTAAAATTTGAAAAATGATTAAATTGTGTATACAATGTATATATATATGAAAATCATATAAAAAATAACATTTCCATTGTTTTTATATTAAGAAAAAACTTTTTTATGAGTAAAACTTGCTAAAAATCTGTGATAAATAACATATATGAGTATATTTCATGTTTTGAAATTTAAGTACAGTTATTGTCTTTTTTTAAAAAAACACACAAAAACTCCAGAAGCGACTGAAAACACGCTGTGAATATCAATGAAACCTAAGTTATGGGTGGTCTACAAGAGATCAGTTATATTGTATTTGAAGTTTTTAACGCTAATACCTAATGATCGGATCACTTCTTTAAAAGACAATAAAAGAGACTTTATTTGCATTTTATGCAACCATAGGAAGGGGTGGGTATCTAAAAACCTTAACACACCTTAAATTTACAAACATTATGCAACAAATAGATTCATATATTAAATATTATTTATGAAATAAACTTTTTATTAGGTTTTATCTAAAAGTAAAGTTCATATAAAATTTAAGAAATATTTAAGAAACAGTGTCTATAAAATCTAATATATAATCTATTTATAAATAATATGCACAAACATAGCTATTGTTTATATAAATTTAGTCTCAAATTTCAGATATTGTTAACACTTGAGTGATGGGAATATTTTGGTGTTTAGATACATATGACGGGCACTAAAGTTGACGACTTTTATATTTACAGGTATTTCTAGTAGTAATAGTTGTAATGATATATATTTGAAACTATCATTAAAATGATGTGATGTTTATGTTTCGTGATCTCTCATCAAAATCAGCACAAACTTTAAGAAATATTGTGACATAGCATTACATTTACTATTAATATAAACCATTGTATGGCAATCTATTTAAGCCCTAACCTGAACACGAAATAAGCCATATATCCGACAATTGATGACAAGAAAAGATGTGACTTTAGGTTTCTATCATATATTTATATATTATATATACTGTATATATATATATTGGTGTATATATGGTGTGCATAGTATATATGCCGGTGCTGTCGGTGCCATCAAATTTAGTCGGAGTTTGTGAGAAAAATGATTATCAAGACAATGAACAGGACATTGCACTCAATTTATTGTATATTTCACTGTATATTTAGATTAGTTTAAAGTGATGGCAAAGAATTTAAAATAAGATTCAAGTGTTTGGAAAATTTATTTGAATTTTAAAATTTCGTTTTTCGTTTTTTAAAAGAAATGAGTCTATTATTTAAATAAAAACTATTTATTATAAAAATGTTGACTTTTTTCATTTAATCAATAGATACAGATTTTCTGAAAAACAATGAAAAATATTGTCTATTAAGAAAATAGTGTGTCAATCGGTAAAAGTGTGAAAACAAATGCAATACAATCGCAATATTGTCAAAATCATAGCATAGTTTTTATTTGAACCAATAGTGTAACCAATAGATTGCCAGAAAAGACAAAAAAATAATTGAGTTTTGTCTCAATTTATTTTTGGTGTGCAGTCAATGCAAACGGCAAACACACGAATCTGTTATATAAGTGAATGAAGTGTTAGTTTTTCTTAACATTTTTTGGTCTCACATCTGATTTACTCTCGTGGAAAGTCATGTCACTAATCATCAGTATAAGTGCCAAAAGTGATCACACGTTTTATGGCAATTGTATAGTTCTAACACACACATACACACACACACACACACACACACACACATACACACACACACACACACACACACACACACACACACACACACACACACACACACACACACACACCAATGTTATTGATTTTTGTTAAGTGAATTTATTGCGAGTCAATTTGCTTTTCTCTGGTATTCATCACAATTTTTGGAGTTATACTCACAAAGAAATCAAATACCAAACCTCCCTGTGCTCTCATTTTCCTGACTTACTCTATACACTTATCACACATAAATATACTCTTTTTTCTAATAACTCCCAAACATATGCTAAACTAAAGGTTTACTATTTTGATAGCATTGATATTGAAATTTAAATAAGTTTTAAAACTCAAAAAAAGAATTTATTTAATATTTTCACAATTTTATAATATATAACATTAAAATTAAATTATCTTTACTGTAAATAAGAGTAAAAAATCAACATTTAATTATTGTCTATAATAATAATAATAATAATAATAATAGTTTCATACTTATATCATTTGACGGTCATTGTCTTAGTGTTGTACTATTACTGTAGTTATTACAGTAATAACACATCATATAAATATAATATATACATACAATTTAATATTGTATATAATGCCATAAAACAGATAATATGATGACATGTGCTATGATTAGAGAACAGGCATATTGTAGGCAAAACTTTCATCAGAACCACAAGTGAAACACCAGTGTATCTCCTCTGAGAATATTGTGTACTGTTTCTCAAAATTAGAGCTCAAAAACACGCGGTTAGCTATTAGGAGAACACAACTAATACCAGAACTACCGATAGGAGAGACTCAATGTTCTAAAGGTTTGTCTCATTTAGGAATTATATTTGCCTTATCTTCTGTTGGTATGCTATAAACAAAAGGAAAACATTATATGATATATATATATATATATATATATATATATATATATTAGGAATTTGTTTGTTATAATAGTAAGAATAATAGTATTGTAATAATAATAATAACAATAATAAGAATAACAGATATTCTTACCAATAGATGTATATGTAATTTGTGTATCAAATTGAGACACAAATTGATTAAATAAAATGAAGAGTACTTTCTCAATGACCCATAAATAGCCAAACAATATGCAATTGATTCATATATTTATATTATACAGTATTATAATAACAGTAATGCTTACTGTATTGATAAATAAGTTATTGTAGACTGAAGGGAATGTCTATTAGCACTGGTAACCAAACATGTATTACATACTGTGAGATCATTTACTATAATAAACTAACAGATAATAAAGGCACGCATACGGGTTATATTACAATTTGATAAATACATCAGATTAGACATTGAAATTGTGAGTTTAGTTATAATTTTATGTTATGCTTAAATTTTATTATAAAGACTATTATTTGTTTAAATATTATTTTACTATATAAATAAAACCTCATTTATGTTGTACTGTATAATAGCTTGAATATGAAATTTAAGAAAAACCACAAATGGTTTCATTGAAACAACAATAATGTATTATTTGAATACTCAATACAAACTATTTCAAGAGTATAAACATTAGTTTCTATGACATTATGATATGTTTTTACAGTTCACTATAATTTATTAGTAAATTAGTAGTGAGTTTTGTCTCAAATAATTTTTTTATAGCATAAGTCTGTTGACAAATAAAGAAACATTTCAAACAAAATAACTTAAAATTTTTTATGTAATATATTTATAGCAATATTTGCAACGATTCGTGTCTTACAATTCCCCATCTCTGAGTGAGATTCCTATCTATAGATATGCTATTATCCTAAAAATATATGTAATATACTATAATATTATGCTATTTATGTATTTTTTATGTCACTATCCATTGAAAGCCTTTCTTTTATTTTTTCACTGCTTTTTGATTTATTATTTGATAAGTTTTTTGTTGATTTTATTTTTATTTTAGGTTATAGTTTGTTTTGTTTTATTTTTTCTATTTTTTAAAAATTTTCTATCGATTCAATTGATTAGAAAATATTTTGACAATTTTTAATATTTTTATGTGTTGAATTGTTATTAATATTATTTGCTATTAAGGAAATGGGTTTATTTTTATTATATGCTATTAATTATATCTATAACACGTATAAAATAAATGATTTTAGAAAATTTAAAAACAATAAAAGAAAATAAATAAAAAACAATATATTAATAGATAACAACAATATCACAATAAATGAGCCAAATAATTGTATACTAATATTACAAAATTATATTAAAATTGAATTATACTGTAATACCAAATAATAATAAATAAATAATACCTTTCATAAAATATAAATGACAATTTGTTATTTTATCTTATCTTATAAGTTAGAGTAATAATGCTATTAATATAGCAGCAGATTATTACCTAATTTCTTATAAGTCTTTATATTCAGGTACAGGAATGTTAACTCCAGTTCCCCAGTCCTTCACACAATACATAAGCACTTTAGTAGTGATAAATGCCAGCAGTTGTGGTGTTTCACATAATACTTGTAAAATACTTTTGGTTCATATATTTAACAAAAGGAAACTCTTGTTTCACACTTACTTAGCTTTTAATAATATAATGGGAATAAAAAAGTGATGAAAAACTGTTTTTACAGATTAATAATAATAATATGTTTACTTATTTATTGATTTTCATAATATATATTCAATGTTAAAATCATTTTGTAATTATACTATAAATTAATAAATATAATATTTTTTCATTGAATTATATTTATTAATATTATTTTTCTATTTATTTATTTATACATATTATAATTTTAACATTATTTTTAAAACTCCAGTTATTTATGTAGATATGAGTTCAGAGTCAATGATCCCATCAATGATGTATATGTTGGCAGAGATCCTAAATTAATGAACGACACGTAAAAAGCGGTTAAAAAACAATATTTGCGATGACATTGTATTTGCTATAATATTAGTTATAATGTCTATTATAATTCAAAAATTTGTAATTAAATAATTAGGCGAAACATATATTATACTCAATGAGCCATTTGTTTAAATCATTTGTTTCAATTACACTGCATTTCCTGAATTTATTGAATTATATGAAAATAAATGCTTTTTAAAATTATTTTTATAAAATTTTATATTAAAACAACAATATTATGATAACATTAACATAAATTTAATTACTTAAATTAATGATAAAGTATTATAAAAATATTTTAATGTAAAAATATTTTTCATTTATAATATTTTGAATTAATATAATATTAATAATATAAGTATATAAATTAATATACGAAAAAATACTAAAAAATAAAAATAAGATAATTATAACTAATTATATGATTTAAATACCCGTTTAATAGGACGGCTCCTATTACAGACTAATTAGATATAATGTTAGCTAATAATATGGCTGTTATATTATTAAAATTAATAGATTAGATATTATTTGCGACCTTTTAAAGCAATCAAATAGCTAAAGGATGTAATGGTTAATATATCTGATATTTGAGTATAACTTTAAGCAATTTATATAATTAATTATAATATTAGCACAAATTGTATTATTGTTATTAGTTTTAAAGTTTAAGTTTTGTGATTTACACATGTGTTTGTTTAATATTAGAGTCATTTTATAAAAAAATGCTATTAAAGAGAATTTTTGAAAAGACTAATAAAGTTTATAAAAAATGAAATTCAGTAAATAATGTATATTACTATAAATGTATTCATCAATAATATATAAAAGCTATACTGTACTGTAGTTATCATAATATTATTAATACTATAGTAAAATAGACTTAAAAGCATATCCTAACGATAGACCAAATATTTATTAATCGAGGGCTCAGTCAAGAGCTTAGCCTAAACTAGATTTTACTCTCCTTTAAGTTAATGTTTGGTAATTTAAATTTTAATCAAATGAATGCATTTGAAAAACGCCTTCATTTTGTTTTTCATATAAACATTTATGCATATAATATATTGTTATGTTTTTGACTTTTGACAAACAATATAAGTAACAGTAATATTAATATTATAATATACATTATATATAGCATATAAGTTAGTTATTGTGCAGTATATATCATAATATACAATTATACTGTAACTATTCACTTAACTAAACAATGTTTTCTATACAATATAAGCCATCAATTTAATACAAGTTTATATATTTTATTAAACAATTAATAAAATACTTTTTTTTATTTAGAAAATGTTTACAAAATTATAAAAATTATATAATTAATTAATATTTTCTTTTCTATTCAAATATTCTATCTTTATATTTGCATTATATGTTTATTTTTAATTATATTGTTTATACTAGGAATTAAATGTTTACGTTATTATAACTATAAAAAAATTAGTTTAGTTTTCTATTAATACTATGACTATTGTTGTATATAATCTCCTTTAGTTTTTGATAACATTAATTCATTTCTCTAATGTTTTAATGACTTTATATTGTATATTATATAAGCTATATAACGATAAAGAAAAAAAATTAATAATTTATATAAATATTGATTTGAAATTTTTGATCGTAAAAAATATATACATATATAGTGTACAATCAATAAATTGTTGATCTTTTGAGACTATTTTGCAACGAAAATGAATTGACTATCATATATATAATACAGTAAATATAGCAATATTATTAAGGGAAGGACTTATTTTATATGAATTGCTATTGAATTGTAAATCTCATTATATTTCATATAAGTAATAAGTATATTAATACAGTATATACACTGTATATAATAAAAATTTTAATAATATACTGTACTATTTTGTTCATTTATTGCATAAATTTATTACATTAATATAATATATTTAATAAAAATGATGATTTCAAATAATATTAATAAAAACATGAATTAATATATTTTATCTAATAATAATTTGTATTTAAATAATAGTTTACAATTGTTAAACACATTTTATTTCAAAATATTAAGCTATATTATATTCAATACGTTTTATACTGGATATTCATTATATTATTTTTTGTTGCATTGTTTAATGTCTTTTAATTAAAAAACAAAACAATATTAACAATCTATTATATTAAGTTAATATTATTATAAAGCTTAGCATTTATATTATTTAATTAAAATTAGTAATCTATTATATAACTAGTTTACCTTGTATGATTTGAGTTAAATATATTTGTATATCTAATTTTGAATATATAAATATTGATTGATTTTTTCATTTTGATGTTAAACATTGTAAGTATCTTTCAATGTTTAATGATGGGCTTTGGATGCGTAGCTTAAGTGTATTTTTCCTAAATTTTATATATAAAATACTATATATACTGTATATGACCGGTCCTTTCTATGTGTTTGTTATGATTTGATAGTTTGATAAAAGTGCAGTTTATGACAGCTGTTTCATCCATGCATTTCTAACGATGATCTGCAGTACCAATAGTGTACACTTACTGTATATGGTATTTGAGGACAAATACCAGTACTAAACAGCTGTCTTTATATAAGTGTATTTTAATTATAAAATTTTACATTTAATTTAACTTATATAAAACATCACACACACACACACACACACACACACACACATTGCAGATCAAGCATTTATAAAGTAAATACAGTGCAATTACATTAATGTGAATATAAAAACTAAGTCCATTTAATTAAAGCTTAAACTTGTCATATATTTATATATACGTATTTATCTCATGCTTTTTTTACCTACATTTCCTAACAACAAATTGATTGATTAGCATTGAATTCATATATATATATATATATATATATATATATATATATATATATATATATTGATATTATAAAAAATATAATTCAGTTAAATGCTTGCTTATGAATGTATTTATTTACTATATTTTTTATATTCAGTAATATATCATTTATAAGTCTTGAAATTTTAGGAGCAGTTTTATCATATCATTCTTTTTGCATTTACATTATAAGTCAGTTATATAAGTAATCATTGTTTCTAAACACGAGAATATATAAGATATTTATTTATGAATTATTGGGAATTCTATATACAGTATATCTATAGTATTATAACTACAGTGTAAGATATATACTATATGTCTTACAAGTTAATATAGTTTGTTATTATTATAATATTTACATTTGTTACTGTAATAAATGAATATATAATTATATTAATAGAAAAAAATATAATTATAACAATAACAATAATATTGAGGCAATAGTAAGGGCGCACCAAATGATGTCCTGACATGCGATGATCGGCACTTAAATTGAAGCCCTTTCTCAGCAAATATCACATACAATGCTAATTGCTATTCAGTACCCTTTCTTTCAACTGTTTTTTCTATCTTTTTGATGTCACTCTCGTAATCAATGTATGTCTCAGATGTCGTCTAAATAAATAATCGATGATTCAGCACATGATATAATATTGATGACATCAATATTACATTGTAAACTGTATTTAAGGGACGGACATTAAATTTTTTGTTTTGTGTACTCTCTCTCTCTCTCTCTCTCTCTCTCTCTCTCTCTCTCTCTCTCTCTCTCTCTCTCTCTCTCTCTCTCTCTCTCTCTCTAAATATAAACACTGAATTTTATTTGTGTGAAAACATTTATTTTTTCTCAAACATTATATTTAGTTTTTGCTGTAAATATATAAAACTAGACAAAGAAACTGAGAAATGGAAAATGTTTTGTGAATAAAATAGAAACTTATAACACATTTTTACTGTATATTTAGTAAAAATATAAAACTGGAGCCAAAAACCTTTTTCAATGAATTATATCCATAAAAATTGGCCAAAAATGACAACACATTTGGTTTGGTTCCCGTCGTTCAGTCATTTATTGTGAATGATTTGATCCGGAATTAGGCTATGATTTGCACATACAGTCTATGAGTTGTTGCCAACAATGTCTGTGAAAATCACAACAAATCAATCGATAATCAAATCTATTATAAAAAGAGAATTATTATGAAAAATATTTGTAATGTTTATAAAATGGATTAATATTAAAATATGAAATTAATTTTAAGCATTAAATTTATTGATATAAAAAAATATATATATAATTAATGTAATAAATAAGCTAATAAAATATTAATGCAAATAATATGTTTATAATTTTGTTATTTATAAATTAGCGTTTATTCATGAAACTAAAATTGCAAATTATTATAACTAAGTGCAGGCTATACAACTAAAAACAAAAAATACAAAAGAAAAAATACTCATTAAATAAAAATTAATGCATATATTATATAATTTATTTATTCCGTCTATATTTTTGGTTGTTTATTGAGCTCATAGTGTTGTGTGTATTAACCAAATAATGGTTTTCATTGTTTAAGACATATAAATACAGTACAACTTTGTATTACTACTGTACTATCTATAGCTATAATAGTTTAAATGGATTTTTTCGAGTATAAAGTTAAACAACAAAAAAGTTGAAAATAGATTGAAATGAGTTCTCATTTTTTTGTTGTTGTTTTGTTTTTTGTGAGCTAACTCTTTGATAAATTCATGCATAATATAAAGCAAAGTCTAAGTTTAAATATATTAAATAAATAGCTTTAAAAAAATAATTTTAGCCACTTTTAAAAATATTATACTCTTGGCTATCATAAAACATTTTTAAGATTACTTAACAACTTTAGCTTTAGCACAACATTTTCAATATATTATATAAAATTAGAGATTTGTAATGTTTGGGCTATACTAAAATATGTCATATATATATATTATAGTATCCCTGTCCCCTAACATCCCATTCTACTTTTGATGAGTTAATTTTGGTTAACAATAAATAAATGGCATAAAATCTAAAGCAATTGATCGAATAAATTGAATGCTTAGAGTATATTAAGAAAAGTGTAGACAAAAATGCAATCTATTTGTTGCCATATATTATACAGTAGTTTATGTATAGGCATTAGTACAACACATTCGTTATAATGACTAACTGTCTCTCATATTTGTTATGAATGATTGTGAAGCAGTACTGATAACCTACCAGTGCTCCGGAAACAAATCTTTGGATAACTAATACGTTAAACACATTTATCAGAAAAATATTTCTTATATTTTGATCGATTGGGATTTGCCAGAGAAAGTGAAAATCAAATGACATTTCACACACAGATTGTCTTTTAGATGCAATTCTTTAATATTAAGAGCAATACATTTGTGAATATATTAACGATAAAAACTATAATATAAATATAATTTTATTTTTTAGTAATTTTTATGAAATTGTGAGTTTAAATATTGCCTTTTTTCTAATATCATCACTTCTTTTCGTCTTTTATTTTTATTTCATATCTCTCTTTGAAAAATAATTTTTAGGGAAAAAAGTTTGACAGATGTTTGAGAGATGAGATGTGAAGAGATGTGTGTCTATATGTGTGATTCAGAGAGAGAGAGAGAGAGAGAGAGAGAGAGAGAGAGAGAGAGAGAGAGAGAAGTGTTTTACAATTTGTGCCAATATTTGGACTGAAAATGAATGAAAATGTCTATTTTAAGAGCGATAAATGCCAGCATAAAGTGATGCAGATATTGATTAATGAATTATATCGTAAATGCAATGCAACTGACAATAAGTAGCAATAAAAGTAATTAGACATTACTTAACACTTGAGAGGCCATTGAGATTGTAGTTAAAGGATAAGACGTTTTGTAAAATCGTATAGTAATTCAAATGTCATATAAAGTAATAATGAAAAGAAATTACTGATAGATAGGTAGCTGTATATACTGTATATATAGATAGAGAGTAAGTTGAGAATAGGTAGGTTAGGTTAATAGATGGGCTGATAGATAGATAGATAGATAGATAGAGAGGAAATAATTATAATGAGAATAAAGATATTAAAGTACAAGTCTTTGAGTGTATTTCACTCTCGAAAGACTTGAGAGCCGTTAGCCGTTATAAGACATCAACTAATGATAACTATAGTAATAGTTGAGACCAATAGAGATGTCATAAAATTAGTTGAAGAAATAGCTGATAACATAACCAAAGTCATCGGTAATATTGGTTTCGCAATACATGACTATCCGATAGTTCTTAATGACTAACATCTGATGATCAAAATGAGAGACTTGGGATACAATTGAATGGTAAGGGTATACAGTATTAAACACATACAATACATACACATCATTGACCAAAACTAAAGAATCAAAATAAAGGCTTTGATACTACTTTTGGTATATACTGTATATATGTGCCGACTATTGCAGAAATAGTGATCACATAAAATATACCTATCATTTGATTTGATTCCCCTTTTGGTTCCTATGATTAGACTATTTCTATTAAAGTGCAACACATTATTGTGAATCAGTTGTCTTATATGTGAAGTTAGATTGTGTTGTGTTATGTAGTGTTCAGCGCTTTTATTGCACACATCTGTATGTATTTTACCAATAGTTTTGTTACTATATATACAGTATATACTGTTTAAATGAAATACAGTTACTGTTAGAGAATAATGGTTTGTATTAAAGAAAAAGAAAAATTAGAGTCTAATAATCAATTTGGAGAAACAACTGAATAAAATGTAGTGAAAAAATCAATTGAACACAACTTATATACATTTAATGCACAAATAAATTCATTGATAACACAGTATAATAAATACAATATAGCAAAAAAGTATATATAAAAAATAGATACTATTTTTATCATTAATTTTTTTCAAATTGATAATCAAACTTAAAAATCAGTTTAATTTGATTAAATGTGTTAAATAATTTGGTTGTTGTTTTTACACAAATAGTGTGGTTTTAATTAATACAAAAATATATACTACATTATGTATATAATAGTCTCAATATATATATAAAAACTGTATATAAAATACTATAGTTAGTTCAAAAACTTAAATGTTACTAATTTTATGTTGTAAAGATATGTTATAAAATGTATTATTATAGTAGAAATTTTATTATTGATTTAGAATATTATAAGATAATTATAATTTTTATAATGATTTAAATTAAAATTCAAAGCAAACAATACAGTTAATATCAAAACATTTAATTTGAAAATTAACGTTATTTATAAGCTGTCACATTTAATTTCTACCAAAATGTCATCATTAAATCTATTTATTTGAATTTTAATATTAGAGTATAAATTAAATTAAAGTAGATTAGCAAAGCTTTTAAACATACAATAATATGTATTATATTTTTTATAAAACAAAATCATGAGATTAAGTAAAATATTTCTTTCGTTTTCCGCTTATTCCCCACTCTTTAAGTCATAAATTTGCAAAATAAAGTATATGAGAGCTAAAAATGCCTATAAATTAAAGACAACTTATTTTTTAAAAAGGCTTTTATGTCAGACATTGAAAAAAGTTATGTAAGTCTCATATTATATAATACATATTAGCAATATATTATATAAACTAAATCATTTGTGAAGTGAATAAATGATAGTTTAAAAAATAAGTGAAACAAAAAATTTTGATTGAAAATTATATTCTTATGTAATGTTGTATTATATAAAGTGTTTGATTTAAAGTATTATTAAATTTTTGAGTCTTTTGTTTACAAAATTATATATTGTATTGTATTTTTTCTATCGAGAGACTACTGTTTCATAATAAATATACTGATATATCCCTGGAGTCAATGCCTTATCTTTTAAAATATAAGTGTGTTTTAACACTTTACTATATTTTAATACCAAATGTACACACAATTGACTAAATATTGTCTGATAAAGTAATTTTACGATATCTTATAAAATATTTTTATGCTTTATAGTTGATTGCATACACTCTTTATATGGCATCGTATAAAATGAGGCAAAACCTAATTAATCACTTGTAAAACAAAAATAGTGTTATATTTATTGAGACAACAGGAAAGAGAAAAAGACTTAAAAATTAAGGCTAAGATTAATAACCTGTTTATAGATATAGAGATATGCAAGTAATGTATATATAGCTTATATACTGAAACCTCCTAACCCTCCGTCAACTCGTACTTCAATAACTCAAAGTGCAATTCGTATATAAAAAAAAGTGTTTTAACAAATACTTAATACTTACAAACAGACCGTTAAAAATTGATATTAAAGTATATAATCTTATTTTTATAGTACTTTTACTTCAAAATGTGCATTGATTTTGATTTTGTTTCACTGAATTTTACTTTTATTTGTGTTCTATATTATACAGTATAATAATTATGATTTTTTAACATTTATATAAAAACTGAATACAGGCTTAATACTGTATAATGATATTTCCTAAATTGTATTATTTATCATTTATTATAAAACTAAAGATTGCTTTTTTATTGTTGATAAAAATCTGTTACTTTTTTGTTATTAATTTTAATTGAAATTTCATTAATGAATGCACTTTTGGGTATAGTTTGATGTGTACTCTGATTTAGTTTTTTGTTATTTTTTAAAATTATAATTTTAAAAATATTTGATAGAATAGAACAGATAAAAAAAATCATTTTAAAAAATAAAATATTACTTTGAAATAATTATATTTTCTCTTTACCTTTATTTGTCAATGTTATATATTAATAACACAGTTAAATATTTATATAATTATACTATTATTAGGGTTAGATCAGATTCCCTCCCTCGTCTTATTTTCCATAAGTTCCTTATATTCCCTGTTCCCTGGGAATTCCCTGGGAAGACATTTCCTTGTGGTACCACCTATCATACATATATTACATAATGTTTAATTAAAAACACGTTTGTATAGTAAATGTCTACAAAATGTATTTAATGTTTTTACTAAATGTTTAATAATATTTTAATCATATTTTGATTGAGTTATTACTAACATAATGGTCCCAATGAAACACATAGATTAGGTACTTTTTAATGTATGACAAATTATATTTTCCCTTTCTAACGATCAAGGGAGGGAATATAATATATTTTCCATATTTTCCGGGAAAATTGGAGGGAATTTATTTGGGAACTTCCCTCCCTCGGAATCTCAATCTAACCCTAACTATTATACAGTAATATATATATATTTATTTTTTTAGATAAAAATAATTTACTTATACAAATATTATTACTTATACAAAGTAAAGTTACACTAAATATGTGATATTTTTAAAGTTATTATTATTTAACTTAATAGTTTAAAATTAATAAATTTTTATGTAGTTTTATAAAAATATATTATATTAGTTAAATTATGTATAAAAATAATTTTTTTATTTTTGTAGTATTTATAAGTATTAACAGTAAATTATAACTATATATTTGATATAATAATTAAATATTGATTCAATATTTTATTTTAATAATTATTGAAGTTATAGCAAAAACAAATTACAATTTATGGTAATCTTAATTATGAAACAATAATATATATAGACATGTATATCGTATTTATAATTTTTTACTGTTGTGTGTGTGTGTGTGTGTGAGAGAGAGAGAGAGAGAGAGAGAGAGAGAGAGAGAGAGTGATTTAAGACACTATAAAATTTATTTCTCTATTATATTTATTGATAACATTGCGATAATAATGTTTTTGTTGTTACCCTCAATGGAAAACTAAACAAATATTATTGTAAAAGGAATTGAGATATATATTCATTATATTATAAGATATTGTGTTAGAAGAATAATATAATAAAATTTTAAGGAAACCATAAAATCATCAGTTTTTGATGGCAAACATTTATATATATATATATATATATATATATATATGCATAAATAATGGTTGAGTAAGTCTTGAAAAACTATCATAAAAAAATTTCACAGAAATAAAATATAATATCATTTATATGGAAACGATTCACAAAAAAAAAGATATTAAGAAATAAATTTTTGTGGCAATCGTTTGACTTTCTTTTGCTTGTAGTAGTAGTAGTAGTAGTAGTAGTACTGTCTTTCCTTTACTATTATATATAATTTATATACTTATTTACACGTTTATAGTATTTCTCATCTCATTTTTGGTGTCATATTTTATGGCATTAGTTGTTCGGGTGTTTCACAAGTCATACATTTTTGTCTAATATCAGATCACATCTCATGTCTTGATATGTGTCCGTAAATGCTTTTTTGACTCTTGACTCGTGTCTCTCATAGATATTGTTTTATCGATCACTTTCTTCAAAATAGTAAACGTTTTTTTTGTGCAAAAAGTTATATCGTGTGTAAAGCAATAGACAACACAAAGACCAGATTGCATAGCAAATGCCTGTTCAATACAACCGGCAATATTGTGAGCAAAAAATACTTAAAATTACAGGTTTTCTGTGTATGTGTGTGACTATGTATACTGTTTTGACTTACAGTTTGACCAGTGATTGCATAGACACGTATCGATTGTGACTATAAATCTTTGGGTCACATATGGGATACAAAAATCTTTGTTTAGGAATATATAATAAATGAAATGTAATACACGACACAATCACTGCATTTTGTATAGCATATAATTTATTGAACATTTCAAGCATTTCTCAATGCAGTCAATATATATATATATATATATATATAAGAAGCGTTTTTCTGAACTTTTATTAAAAAATAGATGATATATATACAGTATATACAGTATATTGACAAAATGTGTTACATAATTATAAGATTGAAAATTATTGTATTTTAATTTTGATTGTCAATGTAACTTACAATATATTAAAGAGCAAAATTAATTAAATACTTAATATGAAATGAATTAATTAAATAAATATTTTATTGTACATAAAAAACTAAACAAATACATAGTTATATATTATCATATATTGTAATATATTTCTATATAATTTATGTCTTAATTTTTAAAAACATTAGATAAATATTTCTAAAATAATAGTTTTAATAATTTATTAACATTAAAAAAAATAGTAAGAATATTTTTAATTTACATAATCTACATAATATATGTATATACTGTATATGTTATTATACTAATTATAACAGTATTACTTATTATTTTCAATTATTTTCAATTAATTTACTTAAATTTTGTTTATAACACTATAATAAATAAAACGCAAAGTTGTATTTTTTATTATTAGTTTTTATTTTTATAAGTGTTTTACTGTCTTATAAATAGCAACAATTGGTATAAATGTTATATAGGTAATCAAAAGTTAATATATTATATTTGAGTTAGATATGCGATAATAGAGGTGTAATAAAAATACCATAAAATATAGTTAAATACAATTATCGCTAAAAACAATTAATTCTAATTCAAACAAATGATTGAATGATAAAAGATATTCAATGAAATTGTGTTTTCCTTAAGTTCATAATAAGTCACTAAAATATACAGTTTATATACAGGTAAATATATATACATATATTATATTATTTTTGTATACAATATATTTTTTTAATTACTTAATCCATTATAAATTTTATTATATTAAGTAAGCCTTGAATATTATATTATTTAGTGTTGTTAATAATTCAATTATAAATTATAATGTTAAATTATAACTTAAAAAGAAAAATTAACTTATTTTTTGATTCACCGCTTACTGAGTCATATAATATATGTATTTACGTATAATATTAGAAATATGCCATTATTTATATCAAAAGTAATAATAAGTACTTACGATATAATATGATATGTTTTCGTATAAAAAAAGATAATTAATATATAATTTTTTGTTAATATTTTTAAATATTTTTCAAATTTTTTATTATAAATATAATTTTGAATGAAAATGTGTAAATATTATGGACATATTGTTATCAAAATATTTAATAGAAAAACAATGTTTTCTAATAAATTATAGACGATATGAATATTTATAACTAAAATCTCACGAAAAATGATTTATAAAAATATATAATATATATAATTATAAAACTAATTTCTGGGAGAATGAAATGTCTTAGAAATTTTATATAAAAATTTATCAGAGATTTCCAGTATGAAAATTAAATATTAAAATTTTAATTTATTATTAAAATAATTTTTATCTAAATGGATTATATTTATGAATTATTAGAAAAATAACAATCAAATTTCTATAAATAAATTTTTATAATCAATAAATGTTTATATTGAAAATTTATTTTAATAATTACTCGATTTTTAGTAAATTTTGATAAATTTCTAATTTATATAATATTATGTTAAACATATAATTCACAAAATTTTAAGTTATAAATTATAACAATTAAACAATTAATCTCTCACTTTATCAAAATTTATTATTACCAAAAAATAATTTTGTAATCCATTATTTATGGTTTTATGTTAATAGATTTTAGTGTATCTAAAAAATGAAAATTACTTGTTATAAAAATTTTAATTCAATTATTCAATATATACATATTGCATATAATAAATATACAGTATAATAAAAATACAATACACTTATATATAGTACATATTGCATAATATGCGTTTAAATTAGGATTAATATACATTATAATGTATAATCTGGTCAAAGGATTTATATGTTTAACATATAATAAAATCTCAAATTCATTAAAATAATGAAAATTAATAAAAAATTAGTTTACTTGTAATATAATATCTCATTTGTACATAACTTTTTAATAATTAACAGATTATTTTCTTTAATGCTTTTAATATACGAGTCTTGCAATTACTGATATCGCAAACCTTTTTAATATTTTATATCAAATATTGAATATATGATTATATATTATGATATATGAAATTTGATTGTATATTATTTAATATGTTTCGAGTGTATTGTTATTAAAGAGTAGAGTAGAAAGTGAGAGAAAAGGCCACTGAATATGATTTTCAGTGCCTTTTAATATACCAGTGCTTTCTCTGGTATAAAGTAACACCAGTTTGTGTGCAAATGTGAGAAATTGTTAGGCATTTACTACAATGTATTGTATTTGTAGTTATCAGTGGAGTAGGAGTTCGCTTGTCTCACATCGACATTACTATCTTTCAGTCACTCATGTGTTTGTTTGAAACCCAACCAAATCCAACCCAACCCACCCGTACTACAGTATTCAATGTATAATAGACTCGACTGAAGTATTGCTCGCATCGCTTGCAGGCCTTTCGCCTTAACTATTGAGTGGAGTGCCTAACACTCGCCACAAACCAAGTCAGAGCACTGGCAGCTTGAGATCAGTACATAACTACCGATTCTCAACGTTTTGACTATTTGTAAGCTTACAGTGAATTTTCTATCAGTTTTCATGTGTTCTCTAACATACATTTATATTGACGGTGTGTTTGTGTGTGTTTATGCCATTGGAAACAAACACAACAGTGCTTATTGACAGTTCATTTACTCATAATATTATATATAACTTAAATTATATTTACTGTCATATTCTTCACGTTATATCATTGAAAGTCATTTTGATATTATTTTATATAAATACATATAATTTTGGTTTACTTTAACAAAGAGTCAGTGAAAATACATTATTTGACAACTTTTTATTTATATTGAATATTCTGTGTTTGTAATGTCATATAAATATAATGGAAAAATAATGTAACGATAGATACATAAGTATATAATATACTGTAGTTATATATTTTATGAGAATTGTAATAATTGAAAATTGATTATATAACATATTAATAAAATAATATAAATTTATCTTGGATCACAATATTTTATAGTTAATAATAAAACAGTTAATTATGCTAATAAGTAATATTATAATAGCATAACATATATAATTTATAAAAGTGTGCTATAATGGGAACAACAAAATTAATTTATTGATTAATTAATTAGTTTCTCTCATTTAATAATATATAATAAGTTTCTATGTTTAATGTGAAGCAAAATTATTTTAATAATTATAATATAAATAAAATATTTACTTAGTCTGCCATGATTTGTATTGCATAGTATTTAAATTGATTTATAAATATTTTTATTATTTTTTATCTTCAATTATATAATATATATTTATGTACACAACGTTTTATAAACGCTATAAATATTAAGTCATTTTATTTACTGAAGAGTTTATCAATACTTATAAAAAATAAGTTATACTAATAATTAATAATAAATTCAATTGATTTTTCCTCTCATTCACATTAATGCTATTAAATCAATGATTGATTAATAATGAACTCCAATAATGACAACAGATTATTGTTACGCTATTATCAACTGATTATTTGGATTAAAGTTATTATTATTATAAGCGTATCATTAGTGTTGTCGACAGCAGAGGAGCACAACATTAACTGTAAGTTATAATAAAATATATACAATATATACACAATTTTTATGACAATAACTAAAGAAAATACCGTCAAAAAAAAGTAACTAATATTATTCACATTTCAAAGCAAAGAATATATTTGTTATACTTTATGTGACAAAAATAACTTTTATAGATATGATTTTTTGTGAAATGATTCAAAATCATATAAAAAATTTATATAATATTACACATAATTGAGTGTCATTTGAATGAATACACAAAATATTTTTTACTTATCTCTCTAACATTAAACTTAAACATTTGGATCTATGAAATGAAAAACTTATTATTATTTTTTGGTAGCATTTTTATGTATGGCATTCATTTCTCTTACACACTAATCTTTAAATCGTTTTTCACGAATTTTAATATTTTTTTTGTCTAAAAACAAACAAAAAATTGAAATAAAAAAACTAAATTTTTAATATTTGTTATATTGTGTGGTAAAAAAACAAAACACAATTTTCTTGTGAAAACATATATTCTTTATAAATTTATCATAATTTATATAATATCTGATGTCTTGTGACAAACCCTTGTCTACAATCTCTATGACTAATAATTTTTTGTTTTCTTTTATTTGAATTCTCAATCAGTCTCTCTCTCTCTCTCTCTCTCTCTCTCTCTCTCTCTCTCTCAAGAAAAAGACTAATATTTTTTAATATGAAGTAAATAATGTCCTCTGGAGTGGAATAATCTTTAACTGATAGATATGTGTATAATATATTAGCATTTTTATGTTAGTTTGTGTTAGAAAAGTTTGTTTTCAATAATATACTTTTTTATAACATTATAAGATTAATGAGACAAACGACTAAAAATGCAAAACACATGAATAGTGGAAAACAAGACAACGATTTATGAAAATGAATGGAAACGAAAGCTTCATATAAAAAGTCGATAAATTAGTCTTAGGTTCGGCTCCTGTCATGTGTTAGGTCTGTGCCAAGGATTATGTGTGTCTGTCTATAAGTTTTTAAATGACACCAATCAATACATATATCATTTTATTATAATTTTTTCTCACAATATTTTGTTTTTTTCTCTATTGACTTATTAGTGATAGTTTTTTGTTAGGCTATTTGTCTAAGAGGTTGTGATGTTGTGATGGTTTGAGGGCTTTTTGAACTAACACTCCGTATATTATCTATATTTTTAAGTCTATTATACGCCTTATATTAACAGTCGATGACCAATCTAATTGCTTTAAAAATTTTAGACACATTAACTTTATATCTATGATATATCTATAAATTTATATGAAATTTATATTTACCATATTATGTATAGTATTATATTACTTGTATATCCAGTTCCCCACTTAATTAGCGCATTAAAGCTTAATTTGTTGAACAAAAAACATATTACAGCAAAAATGTATGATATTATTGTTCATTACTTTTAATAAATACAGTATTTTATATTAACATCAAAATTCACTACCAAATTGGCTATCAGTGCTGCAGATGGTTTGCCTACCTGTCTCTCTGTGCTATCGTGTGTCTAAATTTTGTTGTTTTTATATTATTAAAGTAATCATTTTGTTGAAATGAGTTTAATATATAATATTTCAATAGAAAATTTATATATAATCTATATATTATATTTATTGTACTTACTGACAGCAATGTCATTAATTTTATAAATAATTTTAGTAAATATAATTATTTTGTTAAATTTGTTTTTCTAGAGTCCAATAGTATTAAATTGCATTATATGTTATTTTGTTTTTTGATAATATTATTCATTAAAATCTGTTTAATTCCTCATAAATATTTAAAGTATAATAAATACAGTTAACCAAACAATCAGTTTTGTTTATATAATTTAAATATTGAATTATATTGTAATATCAGTCAATGCTATAATTTTTAAACTGTATAAGTTATCATTACTATAATCATAAGAAAATTAAAGCTATTTACAATTTTCACTTTTATACTGTATCTAAACATAATAAAAAACCAATCACAAAAACATTAAATTTGCAATAATTAGTATAAATGTTTTAAATAACATTGAATCTTAAATTTCATACCTATTATTTAATGGCATTGTTTAGCCTCTTATGTTATGAAATGTTAGTTATACCAAACATTTGAAATCTAAACATAACAAAAACAGTTTTTATAGTTAATTATGTGTTATTTTAACATTACGTGCAAAACTATCGGATGCTATACTAATGTAAAGCTATGGCGCCGTTCGCTACCAATTAAATGATAATATTGTTCACATGAATAGTGTATAGTTTTTTTTCTGCCGGTGCGGGTGAGAGGTGTCACTAAATAAGGTTCACTATTTACATCTGATATGTGTATACTTCTCCACCCAATTATTGATTTTCTCTCTTTTAGCCAAATTTTTTGACTAATATTACATTCGGTTAATATAAACATAAAATTCTTGAAAATCTAAATTTATAGCATATGTTATTACGTATATAATATATATAACAAATAGTTCATTTGTATTAAAAAAATATCGATTTACTACTTTGTTTATGATAGACAATACTAGAAATTTAGTCCAAAATTAGACTTTTTAAATCTTTTTTCTGCATTTTTGTTAACAAACAAATGACAATTCTTTGGACTAAAATTGAGTTTTGTTTTTAGGTAATGCATTCATTGTAGGCATAAGGATATGATATATATGTTTGTTATTTAGGTCTCTAAAAGAGTGCCATTTATTTTGTTTAACCAAAACTTTATTACATAATGAAGTGATGGGATGTCTCGATTCGCATATAATAGTCTGTTCATTATTTTGCACTCTCTCTCTCTCTTTCTCTCTCTCTCTCTCTCTCACTCACTCACTCACTATTTATCCCCTTATATATGTAACTTTGTATCACATCATTTAGTGACTATTTATTAGTTATCAATGCATAGAGAGTGTAAACCCGCAACAAATCATTGCCATTATACGATATCCTCGTCTCTAATCATATTCTTCTCATATAAACTTTTATAGTCTCTCTCTCTCTCTCTCTCTTTCTTTCTCTCTTTCTTTCTCTCCCATTGCTAATAACGTCCAAATGTTTTTGTGTATCGTTCCGCACATTACATTGCCGTACCCTTAGTTAGGGACACAAAACGACTAGAAGTGAGAATAGACAACAAGGGATGAGTTGATAGCATTGGTAGTGAAGTGAAGTTTTATGTATACATTAGAGTAAATACACGTTTGGATACTTTAGTGATATATCCAACAATTCTAATCAATGATACCGTCAGGGCTTACATTTGGATATCATTTTAGTGTCACTCCTATTCAATGCTATTATTGTAATCAATTTAATGTTTTTGGATTTAGACACCACTTATTGGGAGGACTAACACACAGGCAGTCATATAGTATATACAGACATACTCTGACAAAGAACTTGTTTTTCACTGAATTATTGAAAATTGTTGTCTAAAGAGATGTCAATAATTTATTTTTATGTTCTTTACATTCATTTTCCGCAATTTTATTTGTTTATTACAATTATTATATTTATTATTACATAACACTTACTGTCAACAATTAAAATATTAAATTCAGATATAAATGTAGGCTTTGAAATAAACTAATAATAAAAAGAGGAGTGAATTAAATATATTGTAAAATGAAATACACATAAAAGCTTTTAAACAATGAAAAGACACACAAAACTTAATTTAAATGAAGAAAATGTAATAAAAAGTTAGACATATGTATAGTAAATATAAATTGAATACAATATTAAATGATTGTCAGCCCAAACATAGCTTAAAATGAAATAAAATTATTTATATACAATAAATTGGAGTCAAACTGTGTCTAAGTGTTAATGAATGATATATAAAATTTTATTATTATTTAACTTTTTGCCAAAATATATATTTGCTTAGCGTTTAGTTCTCACTAAGCAAACTAAGCATATATTGTATGTAATATATAATTATATTTAATTTCCTATCAAACATTAGTTATTACCGTATAATAAAACGATAGAAAAAGTAGTTACATATTTCAAATATATGTGACACACATATTAAATAATATTATTATAAATAAACGAGAAAATAAAATAATACACAAAATTTAATGTGAAAACCATTTTTCACAAACATTTTATTCAATCAGTGCATACAATTGGCTATCAATTGAATTAGTCTTGAAAAGTGTGGGATTGAAGTAGTATTTTGTGGAAACATTAGCAGTGATGGTGAGTGTGTGCTCTTTATATGAGATATGCCTTGTTATTAGAGCCAAATGTTACCATACATACTACTATACCCGTCCCTAAAGTGCACCACACACTCCACACTTTGACAATCAACTCATTATTGTTAGAATAGTATACATATATAATGCATGGGATGATGGTCTTCATCCTCATTGCAAATATGCCTTTTATTGTGATCCCCTATAGTTCCCCATAACACCCAAACATTGAAAGAGACACTACTTTGCCTATGTTAAGGTCCCATCAGATTTCAACTATAAATAATTTTTTGTTAAATCCATTTCCATATAAGTCGGTCCCGTTGTTACACTGGTGTGCGTTATGTTATGCAAAGTTAAACTCGATATTCAATATAATGGTGAAAGACTCGTAGAGATTGCAATCAACCAGAAATACAGGCGCTCTCACTATTTACAGACCGTCCGACACGACAACAGTCGGAGCACAAGACCATACTTTTAGTCGGGAGCTGACTATTGATTGAAAGCATTTACATAAACTTATTGTAATCATTACAATAAAAGCTGAATATCCCAACAGCTCTCATATGTACTCATTATATAATAGATTCGCTTATAGTAGGACTCAATGAGATATATCAGGGAGTGTTATGCCTTACTATGGGAGAGCAAAATATATTTTTATAAAAATAAATGCATTTGTTATTTATGAGATGCAAACTAAGTATTATTTGCTTATATAATACAACAAAAGGAGTCAAACAGTCAGTGCCTTAAATTGTAATTTATTTTATTTGACTGACAATTAATTTGTAAAACATTTTATAAGTTAAAAAAATATTATTTAAATGAGTGCTAAAGTCGTTAATTAATTCCCATAATAATAATGACTGCTAATAGTTAGTAAATAACACATGTGTTTGGGTAAGGGTTAGAGTGAGTTAGGGTTACTGTACTTTCTGTAAACATAACGTAAAAATATTTTTTATAATAAATGTATGGATAAAATACACAACAAATCGATTTACTTCACGTTGCGATTGTAAACATTGCAAAACTTGTTTGCCATCAATATTGGTGCGGGTATTGGATAAGTTGCTGTATTGAAGACTCATTAGAGGGGCACCTGATGTTTGACCAATAATTTGTCGTTCGGTTCATTATTATAAATGACATACATATGGTGTACCCCAACTATCTATGGAGGCGCCCATAATTAAATGTTAGTAATTTTTAAAAGTCATATACAGTCACTTGATTGCAAACCACTTAAACGGATAGTACTTTATATGTTATATAATAATAATACATAACTAGTAATGAAAAATACAAGGAGTGGTTTAGCATATTATCTAACTTTTATAAACTTTAAACATTTTTTGTTATATTTTTAAAATGAATGCCATTAAAAGTGTTTGTATAGTTTAAAGCAAATTGAATGTTTCATTATACAGTATTAATCACTTGTACCTTAAAAATGCAAACTCTCTCTCAATTTTCTAGGACTACAAAAATAAAGATAAATAAGAGGTATAAATAAAAAAATTTACTTAAGTTTATTTTTGTAATGCATTAACGTTTATAAAATGTATTTTATATGATGATCGTAGTGATGATCTCATGAACCCATTAAATAGTTTATTAACTTTTTAAGAGACAAAAATGATTGACTTTTAATACCTTAAAAAATATTAGGTTTCATTTGTATCACTCATTCAACTAAATTCAAGATATCATATCCTATTTCTAAGGAAATAAAAATAAAAACTTTTAATTAACTTATGAAAAACATATTATATATATACAGTACTTGAAATTTTTAAAGTATAATAAAATTTTATTTAATAAATTCATATTAATATCATAGAATACTAGTACAAAAAAGAAAGAGAAAAAATTTATTGTTTCACATATAAAAGATATAAAAAATTATATAACTTTTTTATGTGTGAATAAATGCCATAAATTGAGTATATTTTAATGATATCTATTGGACCGCAAAAACATAACTTAAATCAATGTAATTCTTCTTCTTATTCAAAGACAACTTTATATTTCACTGATTCACTCATACAATGAACTCAATTGCGGTTCAAATAAAAAGATATTTACTTTTTAGGTCCTATTTCTCTATATATTTGTACCGACAGTTAGAGTGGGAGATGAGTCGTGAACTGAGGGATGAGCTGAGAGTGTGTTTAAGTGAAGGTATAAGTGTCGAGTACTTTACAAAAAAAGGTATATTTGCTATAAGTTTACTGTAAATATTATCGAAATGTGCTTTTTGTGAAGCATTTATTTTAAGACCAACGATGTCTTAAAATGTTACTTATTTTGTTTGATCCAAATATTTAAGCAAAAAATCATTTATATTTTTTCATAAAAATATAAAATATTGATTCTTTATCATATGTATGTTTGACTCAATGTTTTTCAACACATTTTTCAAACAATTAATAATTCAATCATTTTTCTAGTGCTTACCTATTGACCCCCGAAAACAAAATATTGTGAACAATATATTTATATAAGTAAATGTCTGAAAGTTAGGACCGGCTTTCATGTCAAACAATAATGTTGTAAAAGACATGGAAATGGATGACTTGTTTAAGTGCTTTTATGTGGAAGTACTGGACAGACATTGTATTATCCATTATATCTCAATTTATTATATTTTAAAACTCAAATAATAATAGACTTTTACTTTTGAATTAAGACATGTATTAAGTGGTCTTTAGTGGATCGGCACCGGTATTACATTATCACAGTACCTGATATTATATTATTATGTTCAGTACAATAGCAATATTAACTAAACTCTTAAGCAATGTATAGCCAATAGATAATGGGAGGCAAACAACATACAAGTAAAGGTCAGTTGGCTTTGAAAGTAATTAAAATATTTTCCCAAATAAGTTGTGATAAGTCTTAAAATAGTTTTTTTTAACAAATGCTATTCACTTCATTAAATTATAGTATTATTAGTCACTGATTGCCAAATAAATTATGTTTTTTCATTACATTCATGTTTCTCACTCCGGTATTCAATGTTTTTAGGGTTTATGAGAATTATCACACCTTTGCGATCATTTTTCTCACTCATACTCGGCTTCAATCAAAACCTCTTAACAGCTAAAACTTGCTTTTGGTTTGACTTTATTTATATAATAACATTGAAGTCAATGCATTATAACATGTGAAGCAAAATAATAAGATAACGGATATTATATATTATTATTATTATACTTTTATAGCTAAGAGCAGTACAACTACTTTAGTCCACTATATGTCTGTGTGTTTTGCTATGAATAGAGTCGGGATTAAAGCTCTACTTTTATGTTATATAACTAATATATTAAACGCCATGAATAGGGCTGTTAGCAAATCTGATATGTTTTACTGAACAGATATAATGACTACTACTTTTGATATAATATAGTCAACACATATAAAGGCCGATCCCTTGAAAATCTACTCTATTTTCTCTCTTGAAATGTCACCCAAAGAGCAGATGTGTTGATCGGTTCCCGAGGTATGGAAAGACTTTCAAAGAGAGTGTGCTTTTGCCTGAAAATTGAAAATAATATGCATTGAAAATATGCATCAAATGTTATCCTCAATGTTATGCTTGATTTTATGCATATATCTCAGCCCTAACTAACAGTTCAACCAAATGCTATGTCGAGTAACAAGAGTTACGGATTGCAGTCGCATGTGATGTGCCATTCAGTGACAAACAAGGCTTCATATATACATTGGTTTGGGCACTGGTAGGCGCCGTTTACCCTAACCTTTGCAAATGTGAATTTAGCAATATCACTGGCACTTGAGTTCCCCATTACTTATTTTGGTCCCCATGAGGCTCCTTGCGAACCATACCAGCCTTTACCATATCCTCTAAATTCATTTCCCATTTATATACAAAAGTACACATAAAGAACCCAATTTTAAATCAATAGCTATTAATCAAATTACGGGTCTTTTTATAACAACACTTCTATTAGTATCACAGATAGTGCACAAAACAACCAATAAATAAAGCATTACTATCACTAATGAAAATTTTTTACATTCAACTAAATCTCTCTCTCTCTCTCTCTCTCTCTCTCTCTCTCTCTCTCTCTCCTTAACATTTTTGTATTGCTTAGCATTTGTATCCATTGTTTTCTAATTTCAAAAATTGATTTTTTTATTACACAATCGTTCACTCGCACTGTTGTTTCACTATATGCTACCAGTGCTCGACAGGACTGGTACTCTGTTTTCTTGTTTTCAGAGAAATGATTATAATTTTTCATATGAAACTTAGTAATAGATTTTTTGTTTGATGTGATGGTTTGACTCAAACTTTTATTTCCCATATTTATTGGAGGCATAGATAAAGAAAGTGAATGAAAGAAATTGAAGGTTTTTTCCTAACATTTGGCAAATAATAATTGAGAGCCGAGTCTTGAGTTTTCTCTAATAAATAGTTTATTTGATTCACTCGTGTGTTTTGGCTTTGTATTGCTTTTAAGCACTTTCTGTACCCAATCATTATGAGCGGTCAGTGCTCAGTGGTAGGCATATGTTCACTGGTCTATTGTATGCTATTATGTTTGTGTGCTATGGCATCGGTATGTTTGAATAATGCTAAAAGGAGTCACTGAAAAGGTATAACTATAAGCTAAAAAGTTTAACCAAAATTCAATAAAAGCATTGATTTTTAGAGGAAAAGCTTAATGAATGCAAAAAATGTGTTATAATAACACTGTTTGTGATATGATGTGCACAACATGTATAATACAAGAGCACTGGGAGATAGAATTTATAGTGTTGTAGCTGTTGTACAGTATGTACGGTATAACCAACTGAGTGGTCAATATCTGAAGGATATTAACATTTGTTGGCTGTTTAGCGCTGACAACAACAGTACCCAAACCAACGTCTCTGTGCTCTCTGACCTCCTCTTCTTTTGTGGCTATTCTTCATTTGTGTCACATGTATGGCACCCCCACTGCTGTGAACTCAAACGCTATATACGACGTCTCAAAAGCTATAAATATATATATAAATATTTTTTGTTATAAAAATATTTCTCTTCACCTCAACCTCCTTGTCCTTGAATCACCTAATTTCTCATATGTTCACCAAATCAATCATAAATAAATGGATCGTGAAATTCATAACTATTTATATTAATAGTTATAAGTAAAGTGTAAAAAATTAAAAATAAAATATGAAATCTTCAGGTACTGTCATAATATGACTGACGATTGATTGTACAGTAAATGTTTTGTTTGGCATATTTTTTGTGAAACAAATATAGATTACAATACGTTTTAAAAAACATTTTCTTGAGAATGTATTTATCATATATTTTAAAGTTAATAATACTAAAAATTTTCATGTTTTACACAAATTTAGTAAATGTATGTTTATTATAGTTTTATTGCCATAAATTGTTTGTTGTTTGCAATTGACTGTAAGACAACATTTTTTTATTACCTAATTGTGGCGTTTGTTCGTTGCTTTGGTGCATAAATGACTGAAAAATCGGTTTCCCTTTTGTTAAGGTGTGTCCTCACCGCCAATAATCGTATGGTTTGGGACCTAATATAAGAGTCGGAGTCTAATGAGAAACACATTTTAGTTTTTAATATACAGTATATATAATATGATTAGTGTTATTATTATTATTTATGATTAATAGCCATATTATGAGTGCAAAAACTTTGACCCAAACAATAGAGCAATAATTTTGCCGCAAATCTATCAGTAAATATATTGTAATACTCTCTTATCTATTGATGGCAATTACTAACAATAAAAATGTTATGCGTATAAAATAAAACATAATTTAAGTTTAATATATATTATAAAAATATAATCATAATTTATAATGTGTATAAACAACAATATAAAATTGAATAATTATATTTAATATCCGGTATACTTAGCGGTAATATAAAATTGTAAGACAGACATAAAAAAAGTATAAACCGTATGTTTTATATTACTGAAAAAATAAATAACAAAATGTTTTTAATAATTTATCAGACTTTATATTGAAAATGTTTTTCACATTAAAAGTAGTTAAATATTTTTGGTGGCAATGAATACATTGGTTGTCAAAGTTTGTCTGACGACTATTAGAAGGACTTAAATACAAAATCTTTGTATTACTATTGCGATTAAAAACTATATAAATTTGTCTGATAGTCATATTGATGGCTCGTTTGCTTCAAAATCTAAGTGTCTTTCACTGCATGTTTGCCTTTATTGGCAAAACACCCTTGACTTTCAATGGCTTTAAAAACTATTTTATAGATATATTATGCCTCTTATATGCTATGTATGGAAAATATCAACGCTATAAATAAAAATATCAAATATACTACTACTACTAGTACTGGTCATGTTTTATATACATCACAGTTTATTATATACAATGTTTTTAAGTTTACATAAATTTTATCTTGTATTACAAGACATAGTAATAATAATAAACCATAATTTGTAAAATAAATTACTTAATTTAGTTTTTATAAGAAAACATAATATTACATAATTAATAACAAAATTATAAATAATAAAAATTGTGTTATTTTGTTAGTACAGTATGTTTAATGTTTAGCCATAAGCTTAAGTTTTGTTTGATAGTTGCCATGTGTTGATTGAAATAAAATAATTCATAGTATATACCGAAATACAGAATATAATGTATTATTTTGCTTCAATATTCGCTATTCAATAACATTTGCATTTATATGCATTTGATTTGTAAGATATTGTATATTATTTTTAGTAATTGAGAATTGAATATAATTTTAGTTGATTTTTTCAAACCACTTTAAATTTATAACATTGACTGAACTTTAATAAAGTTATTATGAAATACTAATTTTTATTATGTCTAATAACAATCATATTAATGTATTTAACGACGAAAGCTATTTTAATGATCACAAAGTTATTATAATTATAAGTATAGTTGTTTTTAGACAGCATTAGATAAACCTTATTAATGTAAGCATTCATTAACACATCAAACATCATAAGATAAATTGGCAAAACAGCCAAAAATAATAAGCAATTCATTGAAAAATGTACTCAACTTAATGCAAAATCTGTTGTTAATGAATAATATCAACTGAGAGCACATATTCACTATACAAAAGTTGATTATATGTTACTTAACATACTTTTTGGTGACTGACAGCTAATCCAATAGATTTTCAAATGGCAAATATGTGTTTATATGAGAGCATCACTAATAAAAACTTATATACATTGTATACCTTAAGCATTATATGTGTGAATCTCTCATCACTAATGAATTTGCTATAAAATATTTGGTGCGATATAAAACATACCGATCCTTATGTAAGCACAAACTGTTGAGAAATTGATTATTGAGATAATGTAAGTCTAAAAATATGCACCGCTTTTACCGATCATATGCTCAACCGATTCGCCACTTATTTAATATAATGTTATTGTTTGCACTCGTATTTCCAGTTTAGGTGAGAGAGGAAAGGCATCAATTTGGGAATATATGCAAATTTTTAGCATATATTTCACATGATTTTATATGTATGCTATTTATTGCACTCTTATGTTTATTTAATATTACAATATTGTACATGAAATCTATACTATAATTTGTGCAAAATTAATATTACAAACAAATTCTGTACTAAATTATTGTTATCCATTATGGTATAACATATAATTGTGAAGTAAAATTATTATTTAAATAATATTAATTTTATAACTATACATTTTTTACATAAATAATTATATTATTTTTATTCATTGTAAAATATTGCTCATTTGAAAAAACTACAAGCAATGATAAATTAATTGCTTAAAAACAAGATAAAAATGTCAAACAAATTATTAATTTAAATAACTAGATATCAGGTTTTATCATAAAGTATTTGTTAATAATAGTATTATATAAATTTGTTATCAGAATTAAAATAACTCATTATTTTAGTTTTTAAAGATTTTTTAAACAATTTTCATCAATTGCATTAATTATTTTAATTATATTGTATTTAAAACCTTACAATATTTATTAATAAAGATTATGTCAAAAATCATTTAAGATTTCAAATATTTCTCATAGCATTACTCTCAATGCTTTTTATAACATTTTATTGGTTTTGTTAAAAAAATAAATTCTAAGTTTAAAATATAAAAATTACTTAAAACTAAAAACATAAACAAAAATACTTAAATTCAAATAAATTATTTAATGCATTTATAGCATAAATAATAATCGCATAATGCAATGAATTAATCGTTCAAATGTTTTATTTCAGACTATCTTTTAAAATAAACTGTTTTTTTTAAATATACTGAATTTTATAACAAAATATTAACGAAACTTTTGATGTTAATGTATATAGACTTGTATTTTGCATATATTTTATTCCCAAATAACTATTCATATATAGTATATATTTTGTTATATATTATAAACTGTATTATCGATGAGATTAATCTTTTCAATGCGTTTATGCACTGAATTAGTCGGTATTATGAATGACTGCCTTTTGATATACAAATTCAAAGGCTATTTCAATATGTTTTTGTTATGCATTGCTTATCATTCATTCATTTAGCTTATGCTTACATTTTTACATTAAAAAAGGTTTTCTTGTGATTTCATATAAACAGTGTTCAACTTTTTTGTGTGTATTTTTGAATTTATAATTTAATTTTTTACTATTTTGTTGTTTTGTTGCTAAAGAAAGAAAAAATGTTATACAAAAATAGTGATTCAATAAGAAAACTGTAACTAAAAAACTATTTATTTATTTATTGAATAGAAAAGAGAGAGAATTGTGGATAATATTAGCTTAAGTTTGATAACCAAATCCAGTGATTAAATGATGCGAAGAGCCGTTGCTTCAGAACTCTTCTGTATAGTCATGTCTTAAGTCGTGAAATATTATTTTTGTTGAAAACATTAAAAAATATGTAACTATATATACAGTATGTAAATGTCATAAACTGATAATATATTTGTCTACAAAACGTTATATTCAAGAAAAAAAAGTCATAATTTTCATTAGTGACAAACAAAATGACAAAAATTAATAACAAAGCGGAAAATATGTTTAAATGTGTGGCAAAGATAAACATAAAAATTCTTGAGACGTTTTATTGAGATTAAAAATATTGTAAGCACTGGGAGGACAGGGCTATAAAAAACTATTTTTTTAATCAGTTTTTAAAAACATTTTATACGGTAATAAAGATTTAATGTTGGGTCAAATCAAGTAAAATAGAGGATTTCAAATGAGATTTAAAAAGATTAAAACTGTAAATAGCTTTCAAAAAGGATACACAAATGTTTCACATATTTATGCAATTGAAGATTAAATTACTTTAAAAAATATTATTTTATGTCTACAAGTTTGTCAACAAAACTTTGATATAAAGTCAATATTTAGTCTAATATTACATTTTACTTTATTTGTATTGTTGTTTGAATGTCTATAAAAATAGCCATAACTGACATCGAAGTTAATTAAAATTAAATATATATATATATATCTCTATATATTTAAATTTAAAACTATTTTAAAGAGTCAGTCAAACAACTGACGGCAATCATGAAAGTGATTGAAACAAACCATTAAATGCTTGTCTCAAATATATGTAAGACTTTGTGGTCATAAAAGACTCTTTTAATTTGATTCGGAAAAACAGTTTTAGACTCAGACTTAACACAAGACACCCCACGACTGACAGCTTTTCCCAACTCTTGAGATGCATATCATTGCCATTGATTTCCAAAACCAAAATTCAACTCAAATTTTTTTAACATCACTTTTGGATTTGATTTTTTCCGAGAAAGAAGTCATGTTTAAAGACTCGTGTCGACCAATATTTCATTCAATAGTTAGATTATATATATGAAGCACTCAATGATATATACTGTATGTATAGTCAGACATCTAAACACTATTTTTCTCTCCCAATGCTCTCAACTGATGTTTTTCAAATCTCCATCAGTGAAGTACTCGTCAAGTATTGTATATGTTTTTGGATGTAATTTATACGACACACACAGTCATAACGTTTGCCGTCCAAACAAGTCATTTAAGTGATGCTTTGTTTGACGCCTCAAAGTCTATATAATTCATGAAACAACTATACCATTGAGTCAAAAGACATCACATGTACTGTACTATAAATGAAGAAAAGGGTACCAAATTGTTATATGTTTTGCAACTCTGAAATGACTGGACGTCCCATTTATATTATTTAACAGTAGACTATATAAGATATTTTAAACCATACTATAAATTACAAAATAAATTTTAAGTCTATTTTCTAAAAAATAAAAAATAAGTCCTATTTTTTTTATAAAAAAACCTCTTTTACAATATTTAAATACTTTGCTAATCAATAACTTTGGTAAAGAGTAATAGCAAACAGATTTAGTTGTGAAATATTTATTAAGTAAACGTTTATATTATATATTATATAAAAATTTCTGAACTGTTGGATGCATCCTATGTTTTGTAATAACCATTTGATATATTTATTGTATACCACTTATGTCTGTAAAAGTTATAACAAAATACAGTTCCCATAATATTTTTGTCCGATAGTATAGTTGCCCCGCGATATTCAATACAAGTCATTATATGATATTTATTATGAAATATAATGTTTTGCAAACACAACAGGGATTCCGAAGTTCATCCAAACTTACGGTTCAAACACTGTATTGTTGTTAAATAATTTGTATTTCAAATTTTTAAATATTTCTTACATTTTCCCATTTGTTTGTTTTGCTGACAATTATTTTAAAACATTATAACTATTCATATAATGAATTTATATTTTTATAGCTTTTTTAACATAAATTTATTTTTATTATCATTCATTTCTTGATAACCATCAATCGTCTAAATTTTTTATAGATTTTTTTTGGATCCATTGGACCATATTTCCAATTATTGTTTAATTATTAGATAAACAATATTTCTGATAAAATTTTATTAATAAAACAAATAATAAATTAATATTCAAAAAAAATGTATAATTGTTTTCAAATTCTATTTCCGACAAATATATATTACATAATATAACATAATATAGTATCTGTATGTTTAGCAAAATAACTATTAGTTCCGTTTAAATGCTAAACTAAACACTGGGCGCTGTGTTTATGTTTTTATGGTTCAACTATTTATTATAAAAACTCATTTTTTCTATGTATTGATAAAATTGACAGCTTTTTCTATGGATGTACTAACACTTTAAGCGGTTGATTGCATATTAAAATTTCATATATCAGACCCTAATATATTTAATCCATAGTTTGAGTGCCATAAATATAGGAATAAACAATAAACTTTAGCACCGGTTGGTCTTCAAACTATAGTGACCATAATATTTAGATTTATCTGAAAAGTAAAAATCAAATAATTTATATCGAATTTTTGTTTAATAATTTCTTTTATAGAGTCAATGTTTTTTTAAAAAATTTGAATTACTTTATATTATAAAAAAAATTGGGAAATAACTTGTAAAAAGTACAGGTTTGATGAATATTGAATTAGTTTACAATAGTTTTTTTCATTTAATTATTAAGCCATGACATCCCATTGCGAGATAGCCTCAAATATATAGAGTTGCAAAATAAGCAGTACTTATAGGTTACACATGAAATAAAATTTAATTAAATTCTCTTTCACTTCAAACCTGCACTTAATGTTTGTCTGTAATATAGTTTTTGTATTATAATATACTGTAAGTTATGTTATGTAAAAATCGGTTTCAATTAAAGACTGACTTTTCTGTTAATAATATATTTCTTACGCCTCGAGAGTCGTGACTACTTTAAGCGCATTACTTACTGGTCCTCAAACTTTAACTTAATATTTATAATTAAAACAACATTACATTGTGTTGTTTGATGAGATATATAACAATGTTTTGCACAGTTGTCTATAAACAGACACAAGTGATGGCTGCGGCGTGAATGAGAAGCTTATATTAAATGTATGCTTACATTATATGCTCATTGGCCACACATATGGACATACCCTTCAAACTAAATTTGCTTACGGCTCTCAATTTAAGCATATGTGTTGTCTTCAACATTGATGATACATATAATTAGTCATAAAGTCATTATTAGTGGTGATTCTCATGACATGACTTTTGAAATGTGTTTTTAGTTAAAAATAGTATAATTGTTGGCCTTCTCTGGTCTGACTCGAGGCTTAGCCGCACAATGTGTTGACCAGAATGTCATCAAATTATTGCATATATAAGGCATTAGAGAAGCAATCAATAGGGAAGTGATTGTATGTTCATATCATATGATTTAGTTTTGTGGTATGAATGCAATGTCTAAATAACCAAAAATTTCAAATTAAAACTTTCATTGCCTTTAATTATAAATTGTTTCAGTGAAAACCGTAAATTATTGAAACTTTTATCAATATTACTAAAACTACAATATATATTACTAATAGTGAATTCACTTAAACACAAACACAACCTTCCCTTTGACAGACAACTCACTCGAGACTTGACAAACATTTGTGCCATAAATGTAAAGTTTGAAACAAAAATACTTTTAAACTCTTATGGGGGAAGTCTTTAGTTTTGTGGAAATGGAAATATATTAACAAAAAGTTTTCATCAAAATAACTCACAAATGGTATACTAAAAGTACAGTACAGTAATAGTTAATGTGTTTGTACTCAATATACAGATGTATTATACAATTTGTACTGTACTTGCATTACATTAATATAAGACCATTTCAATGATGTCTTTCATTATAAATAGTAAAGAGTTTCACTATAGGGGGCAATATATTTATTTAACTAATATAATAGTATAGTTAGTTCATAAAATTTGATAACTAACCATACAAACTATATTACATAACAATTAATTATTAGAAATAAGTAATTTAAAAATATAGAAATTAGATTATGTAATTTGTATTCAGAAATACTAAAATTTAGTTAATATAAATGTTATATTCCATTAAGTTTTGAAAATTAAGTCATTGAATGTTTTGCAATTAGGATTGATATTTAATTATATCATTTAAATATAAATTAAAACTCAATTACTGATCACTTATATATATATATTATATATATAGTACATTATAAATATTTTTTTATATCACTCTTAATGATTGCCAGAAATTGTGTTTTAATGCAAATAATTTTGACAACATTTTGTTTTGTTTTTTTATTTTTAAGATATTTTATTTCAGGCACTTAATAACTTAATAGATCAAAATTTTTTTTAAATGTTTTTGTTTTTGTTATTTTTTTGTTAAAAATTGTAATTTGTTTGTTATTTGGCGGCAATCGATGCCATTAAGCGATGCAATTCATAAAAAAATGTTTTCTTATTTTTTACATTATATTACTTATGGCTAATGTTACTCCACTAATGTAATGAATATATTGATATTTAGTAAAGTTTGCATAAAGTGCTGATAAATATCTAACTTTTTTTTATCGCAATAATGTTTTTATATAACTACCTGTATCATAATTATGTGGGTAATTGCATTTGTATATCTTAATTATATTTACTAATAGTGTGAAAAATTTATTAAATTAAACAAAATAATTAAAAATGTCAAAATATAGTATATTAATTTAATGAAATCTGAGGTCAATTTTTATAGACTATTTCTAAATTATCTTAATTATTAATATTATATTTTCTTTAATAATTTATACAGTATAAAGTCAAATATTAGGTCATGTTTAAATGATTAAATGATTTGTATTTTTTTTGTTGAATTATATAATATACTGCATTTTACTAAAATCAAAATATTTTATTGTTAAACAAAATAAGTTTTAAAAGGCAACTAAAAATTTTATAAACATATTACTAATTAACTAAAATGAGAATTTTTTCAAAACTTGACTTAATCACTATATCTTGAGTAGTAATAGTAATAAAAAAAGATAAATAAAAATATTTTAATTAATAATTAAAATAACATATAAAAACTATACTTTTCATTTGCATTATTTTGATAATTTTTATTTGTTAATTCTTATTACTTCCATTAAAAATCTTAAAAAGCACTAAAATAATACCATTAAAACTATATATTTAAAATTGTTATATTACTGATATAAACTTGGCCATTTTCTTAAACAATTTTAATTTAATTATTATTATTATTGTTGAATTTATTATTTAACCATTTTTATTAAATATTAATATATATACAACTTGTATATATATATATATCTTACATTTTATTATTGTATATATATATATACAATAGTAAAATGTAAGATAGCAAAAATAAGGCTTATTATATATTTTTAAGTTTAATTTAATAATATTTTACTAATTTAAATTTTTGTTAATAAAGATTTAAACAAATGTCAATTCAATTACTTGACCTTAAAATAAATTGATATCAAGATTAAGTAACTTGAAAAATAATTTATTAAATTTTGAATTGATATTATAAATTAACTATTTAGTTCAATTATAGGCAATTGATCTCAAAATTATAACGTCGGTATACATAACTTTAAAAATATAAACAAAAATTAATAAAAAATAAAAGTTTAATTTGTTAATATATGGCATTTAAAATATACTAAATTAATGATACTATGATTTTGTGGGTGTTAAGGGTTTGGCAGTAAATTATTTTTATGTTTGAATTACTATTTTAATAAAAATATATAAATCAATTACTATGGTATATGAATTATAAATAATTGTGTGCAGGTGTAAATAGATTAACACAAAATTTATATTATTGTATTTTAATATATGGTTTATCATACCTTTATAGTTACTGCCAAATATAAATCATAATAAACAAAAATTATAGAGTATTTCATATAATGAATCATAAAAATTCAAAGTCGAGACTCACTTGAAAATCATTTTTCACTTAATCATTAACTTTTGGAAACCCAATGACTATTCAATCATTTAATTTGAAAAATTATACGTTTTTAATGAGATTATATTTTTATATAATTATATTATTGTTTTATTTTAATGACTATCATTCTAATGTATATAAATTATTTTTTAAACTTAAAGCTGAAAATATATTTTAAAAGTTATTTGATATACACGTACCGTATGTTATCATTTATGATGTACACCTAATCCCACATATTTATAGCATAATCACTGGCATTACGAGTATAACTTATGAATCACTTATTATTAGGAATGTATTAAAAAATAAAAATTGAATAACCAATGCATTGAATACTATAATATTATGATAATTTTATAACTAATATATAACAACAAAATACATAGTTTACAATACTAATAATACAACAGTAACAATATATATGTTTAATTTCGAGTAATAAAATAGTTTATTTATAAATTACTACTATTGTAATTGTCACAAATAAAGTTTATCTTTAAATCTATTATTTTGTTATATTTTACAGTAAACTTGATTTGCAATTAAAATGCAAAATATAGAGACAGTTAATAAATCAATTTGATAGCAACCAATTACTATTTAAAAATATGGCATTTATTTTGTTGACTTATCTTTACTAATAATCTTTGTTTTTGTTTGATTCAAATTGACAGCTCATTTACGTCCGCCCCGTATAATAGAGCACCCGAGTAGTGTTGTGGTCAAAAAGCATGAGCCCATCACTATTAACTGCAAGGCTGAGGGAAAGCCTACGCCAACAATTATTTGGTATTGTATTTATTAAATATTATTGTTAGCATTGATTATTTACAGATCAAAATGATAACAAAAAAAATACAATAATAATGCACAGGTATAAAGATAACGAGTTGATCCACAACACCGCCAACCGTATGGTACTGCCCGGAGGCTCACTGTTTTTCCTTCATGTAATACATAGCAAAAAGGACGGCGACACCGGAACATATCACTGTATAGCCAAAAATGAACTGGGTACTGTTAGAAGTAGGAATGCCACCATCGAAATGGCCGGTAAGTCAATTATATACTTGATTTATAGTTAGGCCGAATGTAGTCATATATAACTAATTTGTAATTTATGACATTCGGGTGTTACCCATATAAAACTTTTTAAAAGTGGGAGTTTTATCTATAAATTTGAGTGATATATACATATAAATCAATATTTTTATTTTTATATTATATCAATAATTATAAATATTTTGGGTAACGCACCACTGATTTATACAATTGATTGATGACTATTAAGTGCATCCCTTGATGTTTAATACAAATTTCTTATCATTTCAAATACAAATTAAGTATTAGAAAACTTGTTTCTTTTTGTACAGTTTGCACAGTCAAGTATTGCACAGTTAGATATAATATAAATTTTACAGTTTATAATATTCATTATCTGATGAATATAATAATGTCAATGAATATAATAAACATTAGTTTAATTTACAAATTGACACAAAAAATACTAATTTACTGCCAAAACCTACTAAGATATACACAACTTTTATATTTTCAATACAGTATTATTTGATTAATTGTTATTATTTGTATTTTGTGTTTAATTAAAATTTTAGGTAAGATTAAGGATCCGCGGACTCGACTCAATCATACATCAGTTGAATTAAAGGATGTCCTCGTTTTGAGCTCAAGTGCTGTGAAACTGTTTTGGGATTTTCAGGGAAATCAAGAGTATATCGAAGGCTTTTATATCCGATATAAAGACATAAGCGTTGATCCGATGACACAAAAGTTTACGACAATAACTGTTGCCAACAGTGGCTCTACTTATGTATTGAATGATCTGAAGAAGTTTACTCGTTATGAATTTCTTGTGATTCCTTATTACAAGAACTTAGAGGCAAAACCCAGTAATAGCAGAACAGTTGTGACCGATGAAGACGTGCCAAACGCAGCACCTGAAGGATTGGGTATCAAAGTTGTAAACCTGACGACTGCTACTATTGAATGGTCACCGCCGGCACCGGAGCACAGAAATGGCAATCTTATGGGATATAATCTGTATATTCAAGGAATCACTTCAACAATTCATTTAAATATGACTCTCAATTCAAATGATACGTCCATAACATTATACAATCTGACCACTGGTGCCATATATACAGTACGGATATTGGCCTTTACAATAGCCGGTGCCGGACCTTTTAGTGAACCGGTGGCACTTAGAATGGATCCGAGTCTTTTTTATTCAAAACTAGAGGACGGGCCGTCTACCAACTCTTTGGATACAACCTATCTGAATGGTGTGATGAGTCAAACTTGGATTTATGCTGTCATTGGGTTTGTAATCCTTCTCATTCTTGTGGCTATTGTTATCGGCATAATTATGAAGAGACGTATGGCCTGGAAAAAAACTATCAGTGCTCGTCTAACGGCTCCGTTGAATGTCAAAAACGATGATATAGGAAGAGGTGGTTATAACGGGAACGCAAGGGAACATTTGTGGATTAATCAGGGTTGGAGACCATCTGATAAAGATAACAACCAAACAAAACATTGTCCACCAAATGATATCAATGGATATTCCAGTGCTTTCGTTGCCGAATACGCGGCACCCGACTATGCAGAGGTTGATACACATAATTTATCGACATTTTACAAAAAACAAGAGTCGTTTCCTTCAGCTCCGGCACCGTATGCGACAACAACATTGATAAATGCAATACCAAAACATGGATCTGTTAGAGAGCACAGAAGTAGTGGTTCTGAAGAAATGGGAAGCAAAAAGTCAGACAAAGGGATGTCATGTCGTGAGCTAAACGACGACGGAGTTAGAGAACACCTATTGGTTGAACAGTCATTGAAAAGTCCGAGTGATTCTGGAAGTTATACCGATGAATACGGAATACCTGTTCGGAAGATTAAAAACAATAGACAGAGACCACAAATGAATCACTCATTTAAACCAAATAATGTTCATATATCCGGTAATTCATCACTAAATCAAGTATCAAAAGGACATGTACTTAACTGGAATGATCTGATACCTCCACCGCCTGAAACTCCTCCGAGTGAATGCGGGACACCTCCTGACACTCCTATACTCAACTGTAATGTTAGACAACATAATGCAAATCGTATGGTCAGAGTTCAGGTATAATTAATTTAATATAATATATACAAAATTGATTAATGATTTGATATATGATTTTTATTTGCAATAGTTACCATCGATGGCTTATATACATTCTGGTAGTGCCAACTCAGGCCGTTCCCCTCTTGTAACCCGAAGCTATCAACCCTCGCCTGTCAACAGTCGACACAGTCTTTCGTCGCCAAAAAGTACATTAACCCGAAACAAGAAAGTGTCGGACATATTGTCATCGGATAGCAATAGACAGCAGACATTTCTGCAAAAACTGAAAGCAATGCAAGCAAATGCCAATCAATCCAATGGACACTACGCGCCAACAAATGTCATAACAAATCCAATGGACAGACAATTACAATCATCACTACAATCACTTATGGATGGAAATCAACAACAGATGAATCCATACCAGAGATTAGAAATGGAGTCTGAAATGGATGGACACAGACATGATATAAACCGAAAGGCAAATAATGGTAGACATTCGCCACAATCCAGTGTTGATGACGATACAGATTATGGACATTGCGATCGAGTAGTCAGTGATGGCCATCAATCGAGTTATGACGAAGAAGATGCCGACAATGCTTTCTACGCGCAGACAAATCTTGCCGACTGTTTGATCCGTGCCGTACAAAATGGCAGCGCTTATACTTTTAATGAACAATCATTTGTCATTGAACCACAACAACTAACCAAACAACACATCCCTAATAATAATAACAATAAGAAGTTTGTGTCTCACCAAAGGACACATCTGTCAGACTATAGACCTTCGAGTCCTTACAGCACTGATAGTAATATGAGTACAGCAGTGTCACAACAGACCAAACATCCGCCAAAGTTTCGCCGGCGAAACAATAGTGACCACAATATGGTTAACAGTCATATTCAGTCTCCCTCTTCATGTTCAGAGCACTCACCTTCATATGAGATGATTGGCGATGACTTTAACAATCATTTGTCACAAATGCCAACCAATGTTCCTAACAATGCTATGCATACTAACCGTAAGTTTTATTAATTGTAAAAAATGAAATTAAAATTTTTTTTTAATAAACATATTTATATTTTAATAGCTCACGATATGTCATCCAATTATATCTCTTACAAGAAACCCATCTTTCAAGAGGCAAACCAACCGATTGTGGTCACCGATAATAAGAGTCAAATATCATCGCCGACGTCCAGTAAAGACTCGTTTAATTTAAAATCATTTGCTATGCGTTTGGATGCAAGAGATGTATGTTTTTTTATTTTTAAAAAATAATTATTAGAAACTAATATATTATTCTTAAATTATTACAAATAGACACCAATTGTTTAAAATAATGGAAAAATTGGACTCAAGAAGATTGAAGTATTGAAATGATTGACTGAATTCATTATTGAAAGCATATCACTCTCTAATTATAAATAATTAATAAATGCAAACATTTATGCCTTGTTTTGTCTATTTTTAATAGACAATTAAATACTGTTTGATAATAATGTCAATTGTTTCTATATTAAGTAAAAGATATTGTATGACATATTGTATTTATATTAAATATAACTATTTAATAGATATTATTAACAAAAATATTCTAATAATTATTGTATAGTTAAAAAATTACATGAATTAACATTACTTTATTGTATAATAAAATTATGTATAATGTGTCAGAAAATTAAAAACTAAGTTAATTCTATAGTAATATTACTAATAAAATAATAAATAGTGTAAATATAGTTATGTATGTATAATAAAAATTATTGATGTGATTTTGTAAATAATTTACAATAAAAAATTATTTAAAATTCAACTATTGTTTATTTACTATTTATTGGTTATTTATTTAAATTATTGTCACATAAAAATAGCTCAAATAAAAGTACCAGATAGTTTTTTAAATAACCTAAATATAAACCTAAATATTACTAACGAAATACCTAATTACCTAAATATCGATAATAAAGATAAGTAATTTTAGTGTATATTATATATTTTTAAAGATTACTTAACCAAATAATTAATATTATTTTTAAAGTTTATTTTCAAAAACTAAACATTTTTGTGGTAAATGTTTAAGAGCTTGTATATATAATTGAATGTGTCCTAGGTCAGTTTAATTTAAATATTGTCACTTTAAAAATCTTTTATATTTATTATTATATAATTGCTTCTCTATATTCAGTATTAATTGACATTACATTATAAATTCAAATAGTAGAGTGAAGTAGAGTTCTAAATGGTTTCGATTAGAATTTATTTATCGGTAATTAATAACTTTTATAGATCTAACAAATAATTAATTCAAAAAACATTTATATATTACATATATTTATTTATACAATTAATTAAAATGTAAATATTTATCTTTGATAAAGTATATATAATGTATATATATATTAATTATAATTATACATAATTTAATACGAATAATGTATTTTTTATATTTTAATATTTTAGCTATAAGATTGAAATTTAGCTAAAAATTAATGAACAAATTCATTATATTAATAATCTGTTCATTAATCTAAAGAGTGAGATCTCTTTCAATAGATTTTGTCTCACAAGCGCTTACTTCGGGGACTAATTCAGTGATAATGTCCGCATAATATTGACTGAAAACGGCTCTATTGTGGCTAACAATACGTATAAATTTTCCAGTAATTTCTGTCAATTCTTCTTTAACTGCTGAAAGACCGGTTGGTATTTGCATCGGTTGTGCTGTCGGTGACATCAAAGCCCTTTCAATAAACTCTAATACTCTTCTTTCAACTATTTTTCTTAATCTGTTATCACTTGAGCTCAGATCGACTGTCTGTTTCTCTAAAGATTGTTCTTTATTTGTGTCCAACTGTGCGAATCCATGTTCTTCGGCACAGATTTTCAGTTCTTGTTTCAAACGAAGTGAAATTGTAATCAAAATATCCTTGAATTCAGTGTCTGATAGAACCGAACAATTGTCTGGTAATAAAATACATAACTCTTTCTTTAACTTATTTTTAAACTCTTGAAGACTTTGAACCGATGGTCCAGTCGTTGCATTTGTAACCAGAAAAATAGAGCCAACGAGTGTTATCTTAAGTACCTGTTCTCTAATTTCTTGTATCCGCTTAGCATCCAATAGAAGTGTTTCTGGATATGAGTCTTGTATGGCATTATCACAAACTAATAGTTCCAAATAAGCATTCGTTAAGATTTTATTTGTAATCATAACAGCATTGCTTTCTTTGGATACATCAATAGCTTCATAGTTGCGTTTAATCCATGATTTAGTAAACTCGAGTCCATCGACTGTTGTTAACTCTATAATAGACAAAATTGTTATTCAAATTATTATCAAATCAATTGATTTGTATAAAACAATAATCACTTGATTGCTGTTCGAGAAACTCTTTAAACTTTTTGCGTTCGTATTCAATAGACTTGAGCTGAATGTGAGGTCGCAATTGTTGTATATGAAAGTTAGCCATATCTAACTTCATCACATCCAACAAATCCATTATTCCTCTAATTTAATTATTATTTATTAAAAAAATTAATTAACAAAATAGTATTATTAGATAATTACCTAATGAGAGAAATGACTTCATTAGTTTGAGTCAATTCCCGTATTGTCTCATCTCTTATGGGAGCACAGAGTCGTGAACAAACTGATAGTATGTACTGAGCGTATCGTTGAAAGTCAAAGATGCCATTATCTGCCTGTTGTTCAATTAGATCCAAATCAAGTATTTCTTCGATCTCTTGTTTGAGACGAGTATGTTGTGGCAAAAGCAATGACAATAAATTTTCTTTAATATCTTTCAATAAATTCAAAGCCTGTTTGTAATTAGTTGGCGATTCATTGAGTTGTGATTCAAGAATATCCCAAAAAGCTTTGTGCGCCACTTCTTTCACTTGTCTCTCAAGACTGCCGTAAAATCATAAGTAAAGTTAAAATCCGGACAATAAGCTGATTGTCATAAATATAAGACAAACCTGTTGTCAGTCGGTTCCACTTTTTCCAGTTTAAAGTTGTTATCGACAGCTATTTCGTGCGCCAAAACCATATTCTCGACGCCGTTCGCCGCTTTCATTATCTCTTCAAATGATATAAATCGTGGCGGAGATGGACTTAAACCAAATCCAAACGCTCCGACAGTTACCGATTCAGCCAAAGGTGTTGTTGTCGGTGACGTTGATCTGTTGTCCCGTATTTCTGATTTTTGTCGCTTACCATCAATACTAATATTATTTATGTCATGAGTTGTGGAGAGCATCCGATTTTCGTCACTACTGGTACTCTCAGTCCGTGATCGCGGAATCTTAATCTTTTGAGTCATTGGACAGCCATTTGTTGCCTCCAAAGTCTGCTTTTCTTTTAATACTTTCGTCTCTTCTCCAGATGTCTCACAAATCTTGTCGTCTGAATTGTTATCCATTTATTTTAGTCGTTTTTATTAATCAGATATATTTTAAATCTAATGAAAAAATATAAAAATAATCAAAAATTAAAATATTTGCTTTTATAACGTTAAATTAAATACAATGTCTCATGAAATAATTTTAACAAAATATTATTTAGTAAATATTATTATTTAAATAAAATAATCGTCGGATTAAAACATTTCTATCATATATTGTACTCTCAGTTCAAGTTCATAATTATTTAATAATAAAATTCAAAACATTAGTCTATGAATTAAGTGATAATGTAGGTGTTATTTTAAAGGTCATCGTCGGTATAAAATTTTATTATATTATATATAATAATTATTGATATACACTATGGCATAACAAATGCAATTAAAATGCATATTAAATCATGTTATGACTCATTGAAATTGTATGCTATCATGAGATTTACTGTCTTCAAGTAATTAATTAACACATTATTCAAAAATGTGGGCAAAATTTATCAATGATAAATATTTACATTTTTATTATGATTTTATTGTATTGTTATTGTAATTAAATTAAATAATAATAAATTAATAAAAATAAAACATTTTATCAAACTTTTCAATTAAAACATACTTATAATAGAAATCTAAAGTTATACATTATATAAAAATGATAATGTTCAAAAACATAATAATAATAAATAAATTATAAAACATACAGTAGTATATGTTTTCTCAAATATATTTTTTAGTAATCTTATCATAATTAGTGTTCATATTACTACTTCCTATAATAAAACTTTTGTTGACCTCAATATATAAGTAATTTTAAAAATAATTTAATAAATATCTCTTGTTTATTACTAAACCAAAATATTAAGTAAATAAAAATGATACTAGTACACATTACACAAATTTATATTGTATGCATATTATAAAATAAATTTAAACTTTAAAACATTAAACTTAATTATACTATTTTGTTAAATTAATATAATTACTGTAGTATATAACACTAGAGTAAACAATTTTATTGATTTAGTTAAAATACAGTACATTATATTATTATGCTTTCACTTTAGTTACAATTAATATTAGTTTAAATAATACAAATAATAAAAATTGTCTATATTTTATCAATATTAAAATATTTATCAATGTATTTCATAAATTGTATATACAAGTATTATATAATTAATTTAAAAACAATTTTCCTATTAATCAAAAAATATTATGACCTCAATTTGCTTTCATAGATAAATTATTGTCATTTAGGGTGTGAAGGATTCAGTTTAAAATTATATATCAATATACGTAACGATACAACAAATTATCGTATATTTTGATTTTGATTTATTGATTTAATGTCTAACTTTTATAATAAGAAAAAATAATAATTTTAAAACTATTTATTATATTTGTATATAAAATTAAATGTTTTTATTTATGCTAGATAGATTAAAAATAATAAAATAAAGTATACTGTATAATATACAGTGTATATTAAAAAAAAACTAACCTAACAAAAATTTAATAAAAACAATTAATTTATTTGTAATTTTATAACATTTTTATAAGAAATTTCGAAAAGTGTAAAAGTTTTCTTAAAGTTATCTTACATTAAACTATAGTTTAATTATGTTTTTAATAAAGCATTTTTAATATAAATATAAATTTAAAAAAACATTGGACTCATTAACCAAACATAAAACTCAATTCATATAAACAAATGTGAAGTTTAAAAATAAATTTCACTTAAAATTTCTTTGAATAGTAACCTATTTTGTTGAACGTATAATAAGCTATATTAAGTACATTTCATAAATTATTATTAATTCAATGAAATTATTTTGTTTATAATAACAAAATGTCTTTAATTTTATTTTTCTCAAACTACTGTTAATCAACAAAAAATATATAATAATAAAAGTATTATAAATATATAATATTAATCATTATATAATACTTAATTGAAAACTATAATTAGTATTATAAAACAAAATGTTTTATTTTAGAGATCTATTTTAAATTCTATTTTTATTTTACAACAATTGTTTAAAAATATTAATAATAAAATAACTGTATTTATTAAATACAATATATTTTTAAAAATTTCGGGAAATAGAAAATTGAGGAAAATATGTGGGAATTTGTTGTGAAGGAAGTAAACATTACGTGACATTTACATCATATGACTATTTATATACCTGTATATCAATTATCATATTATATTGTATTTGTATAATATATCTTATAATTAAATAAATATTTTTTTTTGTTGAATACTTATAGATAATTAATATTAATATAAAAATCATAACAAATCGTAGTATAAATTATTATATTATTATTATTAAATAAAATGAAAACAAAACTCACCATAAATTCAATGATAAAACACTGAATAGTGTTATGAAAACAATGGTTTTGTGTAATAAATAAAAATTTGTATCAAATAAATGACAAAATCAGTGAAAATGACACAACAAATGCTAAAATCAATGTTAATATTTTGGAGTAACGATCAAAATATTAACAAATCATTTGTTAATTATGTTGTGTTTTGTTAGACAATCAAAAAATGAAATCTTAATTATTATTAATATTTATTATTTAATATATGTTTTTAGTTTATAGTGTTTTGCAGTCATTGAGTCAATGAGTCTAACATTAATTCAATATTTAATACGTAATGTTGTGCGCAATCACTGTATTATACAGTATGTGAAGCACTACTGTATTGACATCTAATACATCATATGATTACTATTATAATACAATGTATTAACGAAAACAAACGATTGCTTGCATTCATAGTTTGCTTACGTTTTTAATTTCACTATTTCTTACCCATAGTTGGCGTCACTAACAATAATAAGATGACAATAATAACTTTAATAACTTTAAAACTAATAAAAAAATTTATCAATGTATTGATTATTTTAATATCAATAAAAATATTAATTATATTTACAAATATACTTATACTTTATAGAGAGACAATTGAACAAAAGTTTAAAACTTAATAAATATTAATAAATAAAATATATTTATTAAAAATAATATCATTGATTATAGTTTCAATGTATAACAGATGGCAATATAGTCTTTAATATAATGTAGTAACTGTACAGATGTTGAAAATAAGAAAAATAATCAAATTTAATACAATAATAATTATAATTATTGTATAAAAATACTACTAATAAACTATCCTGGTTAAATTTTACATATACTAAACTATCAATCATATTTAAAAATTAAATGAATAATATATTATTAAAAATAATAGTCATATGTATTAATTTAATTGACATTAATTGATATGATTATTAACATTTAAATGTTAAGAACTAAAGTTTGTAATTAAAAAATTATTTAATATTAATTATTAGAGCATTTAATTTCAATTTATTTTTTCTTCAATATAGAAGAATATATTAATTATGTTTATAAATCACTTTAAAACAATAGTCTTTTATTATATAGTTTTTTAAAGCTTTATTATAAATATAACTACTTTTTTGTAAATAATTTTTCAATATATTTTTTAATAATAATATTTAGCAACTAATGCTTGAATTTATTAACATTTTTAATCATATTCTTTATATAGCATTTAACGCAAATAAAAAAAAATATTCATTAAAACATTAATGAATAACAAGACATAAATTTTTGAATTATTATTAATTTTTTAGTCAACACTTTATTTTTTAAAATTTTAATTTTTAAAACTATTTATTTTTATACTTTGAATAATTATTTTTTTAATTTTTGTATAATAATTATATTAATAGTTAAAATTTATATTACTTTAATGCATAACATTTTTTTCTATTACTACTTCAATTATTAATATATTTTAAAACTAAATTAGTAATTAATATTAATTTTCGTATTAATAATCTTAATTGGTTCTTATAATTAACTACAATTTATGCAATTAACATGCATAGTGCAAAATACAATTAACAATGTATGAATATTAATTTAATTAAAAAATTTATATAATTTTTAGAAGTTTTCATTTATAAATAATGAATTCAAGTTTAATTTTTAATTATTTTTGTTATTTATTTATATATTTGTATATTTTAAGGCACAAAATAGTCTTTTTCCATTAATAACTATATTAATATAAAATATCAAAGTGTAAATCAAATTTAATATTACATAAATATCATTATTCATAATAATTTATATAATTTTAATAAATTAAGTATATTTTTAACAATATATTGAGCTATTTATTAGAGGTTAAGAGCACTTCAATTGTATATCAATTGCTCTCTATTTTATTCATAAAATCTGTTGTTTATTCTGATATTTTTTAATGTTTTAATAATAGATAATTCGGTCGATAGACTCATATGTTGAGCAAATAACAGATAAATTTGTTGTATTTTTTTTGATGTCATTTGAGGTCAATCTTCAAGTTATGTCAGACGGGTGTCGATGGCTCTGAGTTATCGATTTGTTCAATCAATACCCACTAGAAATTAAAAAATACAAATTGTTTAACAAATAATTTTACTGAATATAACACATACCGCTTGATCCGGACGTTTAATCTCCATAAGTGGTGTATTGTTATTACAACACTCTTCGTCGTCCTCCTGTCCTGAGTCGTGTTGAGAGCCACCCGACGCCGGACTAACTATTTTGTTGATTGCATTTAGCGATTCTGTATTATTATATAAACATCTATACTGTTTGGAGTCTATATCATTGATTTCAGTGATGGTTGTGTCTAATAGGTTCCGTTTTTTAAGCACTGGGACCACAATTTCTACTTTTTGCTTATGATTCTCTTCCTGTGCGCCACAAATCAAAACCAATATTATTAGAGAAATTTGTTTATAAGAAAAAATTTTAGTACACAAAGAGTTCAATGTCTTTATGTTTGATTATAGATAATGATATTAGATATCTTTTATAAACTCAAAATCAATGACAATTGATATTTAAAATAAATTATCATTAATTACTTTTTGTGGTATTATATGGTTGTGTTTAAATGAATACAAAATATTTGACTGATCTCTAGTCGAGAGACCAGAATTTACGGACAAATCTTGCATATCAGTCATTAATTGGCACCGTTTGGTAGATATTGGGCCGTCTGTGAAACAATGGGGCGGCGGAGGCACATAAAGGGTCAGTGGGGTAGAGCTATGGTTGCTAACTGAAAATGAACCCTCTCTTTCCATATCCTCGTTTTCCTCTAAAACTGATGTTATTTCTAAAAAAATAATAAATATTATAAATTAAATATTTAGTATTTTTTAATATAATATATAAATAAATTTTATGAAATATATTAATGTAAATTATATGAGCTTCTTAGAAATCTAGCTAAACTAAAAAAATAAAATATAAATTTATATTATGCAATAAATAGTACTAAATTTTACATTATTTGAAGTTTCTTGTAATACATCAAATATTTTAATACATTATTGTAGTGAATATAAAATATAAAATAATTAAAAAATTTAACTACAAGAATATAGTTAGCGTACCTCTCATTTGCATTGAATCTCTTATTTTAATCGTATGACACGTTCCCTCTCTCTTGTTATCGATGTATGAGTTTTGCAAATGTGATGTCTTTCTAATGATACCATGTATTAAGTAAATTGATTTAACCAACAATTATCGGTTATTTATCACAAATAGTGAAAGTAATAAAAAATAGAATAAGATATTAGAAAAACATGAGTTAATAAAAATTATAAATTATTTAAATTATTTACTTCATTATAGATCTGGGAGTTGTCTTTGTTGTATCAGTTGGTTGAACTGATGCTAATTCTTGATTATGATCTGTTATCAAATAAATATTTTGTAATATAATAATAATAATTATAATTATTTAATAATTATGGATTCATGAATATTATATTTATATAAATATATATTAAACGTTAATACGTTTAAGTTGTTCTTCTGATTTGATTTTCATAATCATTATGATAATGATTGCCAAAACAATGAGAGCGCCCACAACTATCATAAGGACTGTCAGCAGTGGACTAATTTCTAAGTCTTCCGTATTATCTAAAAATGAGATCAACAACAACAACGAAATCAGTACCGGAATCGACATTAGAAATAACACAAAAAAAAAAGAAAATAATAGAGAATTGGCTAAAGAAATCAATTATCGATTTTGTTTGAAATGACAATTGGTGTTAATCAGTGGCAACAGCTATAGTGTCACCATTTGTGCCCAAAAAAACTCAGTCAAATCAGCGGATTGTCAAATATAAGACATTATATATATTATTAATATAATACATGGGATTTATTGTAGAGTATATTATTTATAAATTAATGCTCCGGTCTTTATATAAATTACACTATTATTAGTGTCGAACTATTCCTCAAATAACACTTTTTGACGATTTAACGTCTAAATCATTAAAGGTTAACGTTTTAACCGTTTAATAATATAAAAGTTCAAAAAATGCTTATAACTAAATGTACATTTGTTATATAAATTTGTTATATACTTTATTTTGATGATATCAAAGTACTTAAAGATATTTTGTTGTTTGGTTTCACCACTTAATTAAATCCTTATAAATTATTCGTCAAAATTTAGAGCTAATGCAGTACTTAATGACAAATGAGTGCAAATGTTAGTTGAAATTCGTGTTTGTCTTAAAAAATTGTTTCTAATTTAATGTTATTTTTTTACTAATTATGTGAATACTTTTCACTACATCAAGTCTATTGAGATTTAAAGAGACTTAATAAAACAATTAATTGACTTTTTCGTTAATATTGATTGCAACGTAAGAGTCAATAATATAACAAATAATTCAGTATAACTGTTAACCATTTAAGGCAATAATGATAACCACAGATCATTTTGCGGCCGTTTTTAGTTTGTTATTCAAATTGATGTATATTTTTGTTATAAGGAAATGGATATAATATATCTAACTGCTAACCACTTTGCCAGTGAGCGGCCACCAGTGTATTGCCAGTAATGGTGACGCCTTTGCTCTTTCCTTTAGTATTACTCGAGTATACAATCAAACGAAAGGCATAGCCGGCCGGCAATCCTTTTGCAATGAAAAATGGATATTCCGTTGAACTTAAGTTAACTAAAAGTCGGTTTGGATTCGCACTGAAGACTTCCAGATAGAAGATCTGATCCAAACCACCAGAATATCCCGGCAAACATTCTATAGTTACTTCATGTGCTGTTATATTAGTTAGGGAACAGTTGTCTGGTGGAGTAGGCGGTCCTTAATATAAACAAATAAAATTATTATTATAAATGTATTATAATAATAGTAAAACATATTGAATAATACCGGCTTCAATGACAAAGAAAACACACGGCTCTCTCTGTTTGCCGGCGCTATTCTGTGCCCAACAATATAGTCGTCCGTAATCTAAGTCAACTCGTGGTATATAAGTTGCATAACTTTTTTTGCCTTCACTGACAAATGATATCATATCCGGGTTATCATTGGCGCTGTTATTGAAAGCCCAATGAAACTCTACATCACTTGGATCGGCGTCTACTTCGCACTCAACTCTCGCTTCTTCTTGTTTGGCCACTCCGTAGTATACTCTCTGAACTGACTTACAAATTGGTGGATCTGTTTGGTATAGTCAACAATAATTGATTTTATAAAATGTCAAACAATATTAAATAAAAATAAATTAACACACATTTAACTTTGAGATTGACGACATCACTTTCACCCTTTCCCTGACTATTGACAGCAAAGCACTGGTACTTTCCGGTATGCATTTTAGGTCCTATATTACGAATCAATAGTGAATTATTTTTAACTTCAATCGCCGTTGTTTTTGTCGTGCTATCTAATGGTTGGTCATTATATAACCAACTGAGTTGAGTGACGGGTGGATTGGCCTAAAATTGAATATTTTATCGTATAATATAATATTAGTATTACTGTATTAAGTTATTGTTAACTAAATTTTACGTTTCATATATTATGATTAGCTTAATGTGTAATAATAATAAAAATACTATTGTATTAAAAAATCAGATTTTCTAACATATTTGCAATCAAACATAAAAATTAGACAATTGAAACATCTAATGAATGAACAATTTTTATAATGTTTTAAACTAATTTAATAAAAAGTTAATTTAAATAGAGATTATTAAAAAAATCAAGATTTTTCTAATTTATATTTTAATAAATATTATGATTAAAAATTATATACTAATAAAATTGATAAATAAATGGCTACATTATGTAAGAAAACACAATTAAATAAATAGTAATCTAAAAATATAAAATTCTCTCATTAAAATCTATTAACTATATTAACTGTTGTAAATTTTATTTAATTCATAAATTATAATTATGTATTAATATTAAAAATACTAAATATGTTGTTTATATTGTATTCCTAATTAATGACTTTTTATTTAAAACTTCAATTGTATAATTTTACTCATAATAACAGATATAAAAAGTAAATGATTTTTAGATTATTATGCGATTAATTGCGATCACAAAGAAAGTGCTGTTCATTAGGATCGATGTCTTACTTGAATATTGCACTCAAAGTATACATCACTGCCTTCAAGTATTTCCTGGTGTTGAACACTGGCGCCCAAAATCAATGATAAAATCGGTGCGTCTGTTATAGCAATCATCAATCGTTAATAAAAAAAATCACAGATAATTCAAATGAATATATATAATACATTGTAAAAAAAATAAATTTCAATATAAGAATATTTAACAACAAAAAAGTATTTTATAAAAATATAATTAACAAAAAAAACAAAAAATATGAATCTATCTATCAATTTGATAATATTTAATGGATTAGTGTAATGACATACATAAGACATTTAATGTCCAATTATTTTTCAGTTCAAAATCAGGAAATTTTAAATTAGTGACACAACACGACAATGTCTTTCCATTATCATCTATTGATGGCATAAAAGTTAAGAAATTGGTCGTAACTGATCCGTCATCTGATGTACTTTCGCCACTACTATCTATTTGTGTCGAACCCTTCCACCAGTTAATCTTAGCCGCCGGTCGAGAGCCACTCGACTGGCAGACCAACTCTACCCGATCTCCGGCCGACATATTGTGTGCCGGAGTTATAATTCGCACTTCCTTTGGCTTTACTGTTGATGTCAGACAAATGAAACGTTAGATTTTCATTAATCATTTAACTAACTTTTTTTGATTGAAATCAATTAAAAGCATTTAAACTAAAAAATTTCATAATATAATTGTAATGTACTATATATTATGCTAATGAAAAATGTGCAATAATTAGACTAACAATTGAGATCAATAGCAATGGTTTGTGTTGCAGGCACTGTCAGGTTGGTATTGGACGCCTGACAGGTCAGAACCATCATCAGGTCATCTCTCGTTAGTTTTGGTATATGTATCACATTTCTGATGAGTCCTTTAGGTGTTGTGTAATAGGATTCATCGCTTAAGGCTGAGCCCCGCCACCATTTGACTGTCGGCGAAGGGTTTCCTATATTGACATCAATTTGTTAATATAAAAATTGTTGAACAGTTGTCTAATTAAGACCTCCTTCCGATTCACACGTCAAATTGACCGACGAGTCCTCATTGAATGGACCAGCGATATCACTGATGCGATTGCGAGAGTCATCATAGATAACCACTTTAGATACAGGCACTAAAACAGTACAGTCATATAGTAATATCACATAAAAAATATATTATATAAAATATTACATTAAATATTTTAATGTTATTATTATTTTTATACGGTATGATTTAATATAAATTTATCATTGATTGAGTTTAGAAATTTCAATAATTAGTTTCATCAACAAACTCATCAATTAAATTTTTATTAAAAAAATTATTACTATAAGAAATAAAACAAAATATTTATTGTAAAATAAAATACAATATTAAAAAATATTATTATCATTATTTTTTCATTTAGTTGATTATAAAATATAAATAAAGTTATTAATAATTAAAATCAAAACAAAATAAGCCAACTGCCAAAAGCCAAATGTGTAAAGTAAACATCACTTTTAAATCTATACATTAATATCATAAATATTTTAATAAAACAGAGATATAGTTCAGATACTCTATTTACTAACTATGTTATAATATATTCAATAACGTTTGATTTTTTTTATCAAATAATCATTTATCTAATTTTTATCGTTTATCAGAATCCATAGATCTTTAGCCAACTCTAACAGTGACATCATTGCAGTCAATGATCATAAGGAGCAATACTACTGTATATATATTATATATTAATTTTCACATATATGATAGTAAATTATAGTGCAGTTTATACATTGCATGAGATATTTTAATCATTGTGTCTGAACTTTTATTTCAAGTAGTTTTTATTTTAAACAATCATTAATATATGATTTAAAATGTTTTGTATTGGTTTAACATTATTATTCATCATTATTAATGTTATTTTGAATTTTATATTTATATTGTCTAATGCATAAGTTGTATGGATAGTAAAAATTGTGTAATATTTATGAATTATTTTGTATAAAACACGCCTTTAATGTTATAAATGGTTAAACTATAAATACATATATAATATTTGGTAATTTTATATATAGAGGTAATATACTGTAAATTATTGTAATCATTAATAACCTAACAGTTTACTGATATACTGGTAAATATAAATAGAAAGATAAATAAATTTGAAAGAAAATAATGGTAAACATATGAACAAACCAATAACATTGAGCTTAAGGATCCGGTTGACAGTCCGGGCCCGACGGTAGTCCACTCGACACCGGTATTCGCCGCCATCATTGGCTTTGACCGGATTAATCCTCATGTATGCCATCGGATATGTTATATTAAAGACACCTCTGTTTCCCAATATTTCTGATGAGGAAAAATGTTTGGCATTATCTAAATGTGTGGTCCGAGCGTCCACTGTATAGATAGGGTTTCCCGTGTCGTCCCTATACCACAACACTAGTGACACGCCGTCATCATATGTAGGAGGGGTTACATTGCATGGAAGAGCTACCACACCGCCAACCACTGCATTATAGGCTGGAAAGTCTAATCAAATAATTAATTAATTAATTAATTACTTTTTTCTTAATTACCAATACTTAAATTATTACTATTTGTTTAAAATATAACTAACATTGAGTATATTTATGTATAAAAATAGGTTTCTAACAAATATAAATTAAATGTATTTTAAAAACATTTTTTAAATTAAATTTTACAATCATTGTCAACATTTAATTATTTTAAAGTGTTTAGATTCTATGTGTAAAAATTTTTGAATATTTTCTTATCATTAATAATTGTTTGGGTCGATTAAAGTTTATATGTTAAATAACTCAAAAATTTATAATGATAGTCATAAATTAAATTTATGAAATTATTTTATATATACAATTACTAGAAATAATTTACTAAATTACAATTTTTTTGATTTTTATCATTCTTTTTTTGAATAGAAAAGTATAACAAAAACCAAATTTAAGAAAAAAAGTTAATAAATATAAAAAACTTGAGATCATTAATCATATGGTGTTTCAAATATTTGATACTTCAGTCACGATTCATAAAAATAAATACGTTTTGATGTCTTTTTAAATAAAACAATACAACTATTCTCTTGTTTTTTGAAATATTTTTTGAAACAGTGGTCAAAACGTAATGAACTTATTATAAAAAGACAAACATTGTATTTGTTGTCAGTAATACTATAATTATTATACACTTTAAATATTATCAATTATATCTATAATACAATGTATATGCTTAATTTTTTATGAATAATATTATATAAATTATATATAATAAACAAATACAAATATTTTACTAAAAATAGCAATAGTTTATATCTGAAATTCAAATTCTAAAAAAATTGAATCTTTATTTTCAAATACATTTACATAACATTAACATTACTATTATCTCAACAGTAAGAGAATAAAAGTTTTACATAAATATTCAAATATATTGACAAAAATTGTTTAAACAATTTTTATATAAATAAGTGTTTTATATTTAAATTGCTAACCCTTTAATTTTTTATTGTAATCAATACAGATAATGAATCATTATTAATAATGTGATAAATTAAAAGAAATCATTTCTGAAATAAAAATTATAAAGCATTTAACAGTTTTTTAAACTTATTTATTAATTTCTAATAGTATTATATTGAATATTACGTTTTAATTAATTTTAGTTTATAATATAAGTTTATAAATATTTTAAATACAATTATAAATTTAAGCTTTTATATTAAAACTTAAGACTTTATTATTAAAAATAACATTTTATGCCAAAATTCAAGTCAACTCTAATTTATTTTTTAAGTAATGTAAAAAGTTTTCATTTAAGTTTTAATGTAAGCAAAAAAATAAAACGAAATATTAGATATTTGACTAAAACTTTTTAAACAAATAAAAATATATTCAAATATTAATTGACTTTTTGAAAAAAATGTTACTAAAAGCTAAACAAAGCATAAAATTAATGTAATGTTTTAAATACTCGCTGTGTTTAAGAAAGTTATTTAAGTAATGAATTAATTGTTTTAGTTTGTATGTGTCGTATGTGTCCTAAAACCGATGTAACAGTGCTTTCATGCCATGTGTGGTATTAATACTTATTATTGTAATGAATATCTATGGGATTAACTCAATTGAGTCTCATTAGGTGATACTATTGCTGTGTAAACACAACCTAATAGTGTTTGCAATTATAATAATAGGTATTACTAATAACAGTACAATAATAGTTACATATGGTTTTTTACTACAGATTAGTCACACATTTTTTATTTGTTATGTTATAATATTAATAGTAATGGAGTAATGGTTTAGTTTTTTTTAACTTTACAATAGTAGTACTTTAGCAGCAATTTATTATAAACATAAAAACATTAAACTTAGTTTAAAATTCCAATAGGAAAATATAAGATAAAATTTATTAATATTAATATACATAGCATTACATGTTATTATGCTTTAAAAAAGTATTTAAATAATTATCAAAATACAAAAAAAAACAATTTTTACACTTTCTTTATATAATACTGTATATAGTATATACAGTATTATATACAGTATATGTAACTATATATATACTATAAATATATAGTAGTGATAAAGTTTTTGTCATTGTCTCAGTGTTTGTGGTTTAATAGCTAAACGACTACTAATTAATAATCCGTCGCTTAATTGTAACGCCTTTTAGACGCAAAATATTAGACTATTATTGTCTGTAATTGAGAGGAGAAATTAGCCGTAATATAGTTGTCATCACTTTCTTTGCCACAAATAGTAACACTGATTGTGAATGTATTGTAAATGTGTCGGTCATTGCAATGATTTCAATCGCATCTAATTGTGATTCACATATGAGATGATATCAAATGGAAAATTGGACACAATTTGCAATTAAATAGTGAGATCTGTTTGTATAGTATGTTAGCTAATGATATTCAAACAATTTAGTGTCTAAACAGAGCACAAATCACTTATCAAATGAGATTATTTTGTTGTGATCGATACGATCATACAATCAAAAAATCTCTAAACATTTCTAATTATTATCTTTTACAGTATAAAATTGTGCAATGTATCAAGGTAACAGTTTTATAAATTTATTATCAAATAATAGTATATTCTAAAATAAATAATTAAATAAATAAAAACCAGTTGAGAATGCTAAAAAGCATTGCCAAAAACAAACTTTAAAGGCATAAAGTACTTTGTATAAATAATAAAATACCCCACATATGCATTACTAAAATTAAATAGTCCATATAAATCACATTTAAAATAATTTTGTATAATATTTGTTAGTTAGTATTCGTCATATTATCACTAAATAATTCATTGCTATTAACCATTAGTTCATTTGAGTCATATTATACATTACATATCCCAAAGTCAAAAATTCAAAAAATGCATATTTTATATTTTCTCAATGTTCCTGATGAGATATATAATTTTTATGCTATTCCCCTATACATTATTTTTCATTTTCTAATCGAATCTGATTTCAAAATTCGCAAAAAATATTGGTCGGACACAAACACACATATATTCCAGAAAACATCTTTTTAAAAGCTTGTTTGAAAATAATAATTTTATACTAATACCAGTTAAAAGAGGTCTGATGCAATTATCTGGCCAATCATAAGAGTAAATAAAAAATAATTAATTATAAATATATCCAGTCTAAAATTATCTATAACTTTGCCATTGGTCATTTTTTAATTAAAAATATAGTTTAATAGTTATTCACAAAACATTATGAGTCGGGAGTCTGATGCTGGTCTGATTTTAAGATAGAGCCTTAAATATTATCTAAAAATATACATTTGCAACTATTTATATTAGCTTTAAATAATTAGTCTATTATATATATTAAATAAAACATTAATTTAATTATATTTTTGAGATAATCATCAATTAAATTAATCAAATAATTAAATTATGAATTCAATAAATAAAATTACTATTATAAATAATTTTAAGTATTCTATTAAAGAAATAAAAACTAAATTTCTAAATATATGTTAAATTAATGTAAATAAATGTCTAAAATTATATATAATTATATAATGTATAAAGTATATAATAATTGTGATATTTATCATAAATTATATGTACAAATTTAATAGATAATAAAATATTATATATTACACAATATTATACATAATTAAACAAATTAAAAACAATAAATAAAATTTTATAGAATAAAAATTTATACTTTTACTGTAAATATGCAAATAAAATCACAATAAACTGTAAAATTATTTTTAAAATTATGTATAATATAAACTTATTTGGGATTAATATTTTATAATAAAGACATTTTTATAAAATAAATAAAAAACAGTATATCTTTTATAGTTTTTTTTTAAATATATTGATATTAAAATATCGCATCTAATCTAAGATTTTTGAATCAAATTTCCAAATCAATCATTAATGCTGTGCTCAGCCTTTCAAATACACATTCATACATACCGTTCCCAATAGGAATGCCTCTATTCATATGATCACAACATGTCAGTGCATGTTATATAACAGTTTTATACTGAAAGTGATTTTTCATGCAATGTTTTCTTACAAATATTTTGTCAATACTTTTATAGTAAAAGTTGCCTTTAATTCCCTATATATTTGTATTTGAAATTTAAGACTTCATAGTAGACTTACAGAAATATTTTTGATTATTTATTTAGAAATATTATTTGAATTTACATTATAAATATCAATATTAAATATAATAATTTTTAATAAAGTTGTATTAAATATAAACATATTCTAATATTTCTATAATAAAGTAAAATAGATTTATAAACAAATTTTTCAAATTAGTTTCCTATTTGAAAGAAATTTAATATTATTTATTAATTAAAATTATTTAATTCTATGAATATTTTATTTTAAAAATATTTGTAATTTTTTATGTATAAGAAAAATAGGGTTTAAGTATAAAATTTTACTTAAATAATAAACGTTAAATTATATTATTATGTAAATATTATAAAGTAATGTTATTTTAATTTATATTTAACTATACTATATTAAATTTTTACTATATTAATTAACTGAAATTGTTGATTATTGTATAATAAACTGATAATATATAGAGTATTTGAGTTAAGTTTAGCACAATTGATGTCACAAAACTATAACAACTTTCATATATTTATACTCAAAATTAATTTTTAGACTTAAAATAAAGACTTTATTTGTTTAATCTAAATGTTTTTTTTGTAATTGAAATGAGACATAATTATGTGACTATAAATTTGGAGCATTTTATAATATAAATGTTATAAAATATAATATATATCACTGGTTATCATTCAAGTGATTTCTGATTACTTTTGATTAAAATGCACTGTCGAAGCTTATGGTTTATTATAATATATTTCATCTAGCTCAAATACACTGTTACATATTAATTTTAATTAAGTGGTATATTTTATTTAATATTATATAAAAAAGGTTATTAAATTTGTGTATTATAATTTTTTTGTTTTTTATCTTGGTCAGTAATTATGTTTTTAAGTAAGGGACCGTATAATAATCGTGATATCGCCTGATATATATCATAAAACATAACTCCAATCGTATAAATACAGTATAAAGCGCTCACTACTAGTAGTACTGTCTGACAGACTAACTGTCCACTACTTCCTCTTTATGTATTCGTCTTAATATATAATATATAAAATGACATTTGATATAAAATATCATAGAAATGAAACAAATATCGTATTAATTTACAATATTGTATATATAATAAATGGTAATTTGATATTCATTAATAATAATATAATCTATGTCGATTTTGTATCTAATTAAATTGGTATGTTAACAAATTAAATTTATTTCAAATATTACAAAATAAATATATACTTTCATATTTTTATTTTTAAATTTTTGTTATTATTAGAAAAATTTTTTTGATATACAGTATGTTATACAAAAAGTATATTCTTTTTATTGTATCATAATTAAAGATTTTTAATATTATAGAAATGTTTAAAAAAATAAAATTACAGAATAATCTAATAAACAAATAGTTAAATACAATGACTTATTAGAAACCCTATTATAAAAATAAACATTTCAATAGAATTAGCATTGATTCAAATCTAAAATTTAAATCCTGTAAAAACTTAATCTTGACTTTCAATTTAGTTTCAAATATATATTTACACAACTTTAACATTGATGTTGTCCTGATTTTTTGCGATAATAAAAACATATATAAATTATATATATGTTGTGTATATGAATAATGGTGTACACTGTATATTGTGTTTGACTTTAATAAAAGTATTGCTATAATAAACACAACAATCGATCGATCGATTTTCACATTATTTCTTTGCCTCAAAAATATATTTCATAGCACTATATCATGTATATAATAATACTGTATAATCTGCAACATTCATGTTATTTTTTATACAGTATATTATATGTACTGTACAAACCAGTACTATATATAAATTTATATAATATATACCGGTATTTGCAATATACGATATATAACTTATATATAAATATAATATACTATATTTATATTTCATATTTATATATAAAAAACATACATTTATGCCATATATTTCAACAAAATAAAGTACCGTAAAATAAAATATTTAGCATTAAATTTGAGCTAATATTTTAGTTATTGCAAATATTTATTGAAATATAAAAAAGTTTTTCTAAAAAAACAATAAAAGTTGTGAATAATTATTTACACAAATATTCAGATTTTCCGGCAATAAATTGTCGCACAGTTTGTATACGAATATATGTTTTATATTTAAATTCCTAACCCTTAAAGGTTTTATCGTATTTAAAACAGACATTGACTTTGCGAAAGACAAACATTTTATATTAAATTCAAAGAGACATAATAGACATAATACACAATCAATATTTATAAGAAAACGACAGTAAATATATCTTTTTTATATAAAAAAAAATCGAGTTGTATAACATATATAACATATATAAATATAAACATTTCATAAATCTTATTTTATTGAAACTAATATACTGAAAATATGCACTCATATACTGTATATGTTTGATATTTTATAGCACAAGTAGTTTATATTAGGTATAGTTCCCATAAGGAATTTTAAGTCCCACTTATCAACACATTTATCAAATTTGTTTAAACAAAAGAGTTAATTATATATAAATATTAAATAAAATTAAACCTTTGCTAAAATATAAACCAATTGGGAATTACTATAATACATAAATGTTATAAATTATAATATATTCAATTAATATTAAAATCATTTGTCATTTTGTTAATTGTATTTAATAAATTATTATTTAATTGAAGTTATAGCTTGAAGCTTGATTTGCTATTTAAGTGACATTGTTATGTTGTATTTGTAATATTTATATAATTTAATCTAAGCATTAATTATATCTACTAAAATATCATTTTTATTAGATATATTTATGAAAATAAAATGATAATTTAAAATTAATAAGTTAATCAATTTTCAGTTAAATACCTGATCGCTCTTTAGATACTGGACTCATAGCTTTAAGTTTAATGCCGGGCTCTCCTATTATGGGAAAGTTATAGCAAATTATAACACTATAGGATATGCATAATACAGTATGTAATTATGATCAAATTTTATGTTGTTTTGTAAATCAATGCTTTAACTTTAACAGCAATTTATATTAAAAATTAGTAAATATTGATATGTAATAAATTATGGTATTATGGTCTGCAATAGAAAGTCAATGCTATTAATACTATTTATGCAAAAGATATACATATAATAATATAATGGAGATTTGCTTTTAAGTCATTGACAGCTTATGTATGTTAAAGAGGTGGAGAAGTCGACAACTTATTTATTGTGAATATGGTTTACGTATTTATAATATAAAAAAAGTAGTGATGGATATGAGTTTCAAATATAGTGATTGCTATAACAACAACAACAACCACACCATCACAGCTGATGCCTAACATAACCAACCGATTCATCGATTCCTTGCGATGACTGCTATAAATGTATTGGTTTTGAGGTAGTATTGCCCTACAGCTCAGTCATCTTTGGGCACTCATATCATAACAAATACTCGACTCTTATATATATTATGTAATGTGTCCGTCAAATGGATGTAAGTATTCACTGGAGACCGGGTATTGACTGACTTTTAGTTACTCAACATTATTGGCCGACAACTCACCAGAAAATGCTAAATGCAATCAAATGTAAAAATGTCTAAAAATATTAAATATATGATATATTTGATGGTTTAATGATATAATAATGTTTTACTGCTATAAAAATACTTTATATATTCGTTTTTTAGGTTATAATCTCTAATAGTATTTTGTCTGATCTATTAAATACATTGTCTTTTTCCTGTATTCCCAACTCTTTAATATTATGATATTATTGTAATATTAGACCACATATTACTTATGTAATAAATTTTTATATTTATTTGAATTATTATAAAATAAGATTATTATTAAATAAAATATTGCAATAATAATAGTGTCGATAAAAAATATTTGAAAACTTTTATAATATTCAACTATAAAAATGTTAGAAAAGTTCGTGTTTTTTCAGGAAATTGCATTTATTATGAATGCTTTAATGAAATAAAAAGTTATTTTCATATTATTTATTATTTAAAAGAATTTAAAAAATAAAACAAGTCTTATATGAGACAACAGTTACGCACCATTTGAACTAAAATGCAATTTCAGATAATTTTCATACAATATTATCTATTATTACTAATAACACATCTTTATATACATTTTATATACTTTATGAATATCATTATAATAATTTAAGTTCACACACACACACACACACACACACACACAATGAGTACATTTTATAATACTATATAAAACTTATTTCCTGTCTTTAAGGCAAATAATAAATTGACTTTTTATTCATCTCTATATTTTCAAAACATTCAAGAATACAAACTAATATATATTTATTTCAATTACAAAATAATATAATAATACAATATAATAGTGTAATTAAAAATCATATAATTGATTCGGATATTTTACTATTATAAAAAATAATATTATTATAATTAGTAAATAAACTTAAACATTACTACTAATAATAATGTGAATCATATAATAAAATTGTTGATAATATATTGTCCTTAGTATTGACAATCAGTTTGAGTGCTGACAAAACAATTTCAATCAATCGTGAAAATAATAGACTCTATTATTAGTATAGAAAGAAAATATAAACATCAATGAAAATAATTAAACTTAAAAATAAGTTTTAAATGTAAGAAAAACAATTAGATGTAATATAATGTGTGTTAAATGAAATTTAAGTGAAATTGATTTTCAATTTTGTTCGTAATTTACAAATAAATCACACAATTTAACTATTGTCTACTCCTTACCATTTATATACAATATACACAGTATACAACTGAGTATATAACTGACTAAACAATTGAATGCAATACTGAAACCTATATCTAAGATAACATCTATAACAACGACTTTTTCCATTAAATACATTGATTTCAATGATATTAAAAATTATTATGACTTTAATTATATTGTTATACAGTATACTATATAAAGATAAATAAAATCTTAAAATAAATGCAATCGAGAGAATCGATTTTGATTGGACTGACAGACAGTTTTGGTAAGGTTTAGGGTTTTGAGTAGTTTTTTGGTTATAAACTCGATTTCAATTCAATTTCATTATTCTGTAAATTAAAATTTCAATCTTTATATTATAAAATATTTTTTGATTTATTTATATTAGAAAAATAAAAACAAAAAGATTTATACAGTCTATTTGTAATTGAGTTGAACATTGGTTGCAACCAAACAAATGACTTTTATTTAAATTAATTATATTTAAATCAAATGAAAGTATAAATAAAATTAGACGTAATTGAAGTATAATCGATAAATTTAGTTGAGATCTTCATTAAAAATATGCAATAAAATTTTCTATAAAAACTAATAAAAATTAATTGTCTGTAATATAATCCTTTATGTTAATACAAATAACATGTAAATTGTACAGCAATTGTTAAAAAATTTATTTATTGTTGTTTGCAAATGAAAACATAGATTATATTTGAGTATTTGATAATATTGAATATATTGATATTTCCAAAAAAAAGTTCAATCAAAAAGATTAGAAATAATTTACAATAAAAAGGGATTTAAATATTTATAAAAGAAATAAAAACTATTTTGACTTTAAAAATATTCTAACATTTGTAAACTGTATAATAATGTGTTTTTAGTTCAAAACATTTTGACATAAACATTGAATTTATATTGATTTAAAATATAAGATCAAAATAAACTATTCAACAAATTTGATATATAAAAATAATTCAGAATTAAAAAAATAGATTATAATATTAAAAATATAAATATTTTCAAAGACTAAAATGAGTTGAGTTTTTTTAGTTGAATATACATATTATAGATATATTTTATATTATACGTGACATAATAAGCAGTCAATAAATGATTTCAATTGAATAAAATATAATACTTTAAAGAAATGGTTGTTTAAATGATTAGAAAGTTATGTTTATTTCAGACCAGAAATAAACCACACAAAAATTAAACCATTTTTTTGCTTAACGTGAATTGAATCCGAGGACAGTCGGTATAAACCATATACAGTATAGTATATTCATAGGTATATATCAACTATTAAATATATAATACTTAATACTATTATATTTATATACAGTACTTATAACTGATATTTATATTATGTGATTGAATTTACTATTTTTTATATTTATAATTTTATACAATAAAAAAAACACATTGTATAATACAGTATTTTTTAATATACAGAATATATAAAAATTTTATAAATTATATATAGTATTTATATAATGTGTTTGTATTAGAATATGTATAATATAATGTCATTTACTGTATAAACAAAACAGACAAACAAAAAGGTTTACTCATAATATATGATTATTTTGTTGTGAGCTATAAATCATAATTATTTTCAATCTATTGAATCATAGGTATTGATATCTAAAATTGTTGTACAACTCATTTGACATAAAAATATTTAACACAATCTAGAATTACATTAAATTTTTTTATACGAAATACTTGATATGATTAATTTATTATAGCCAAAATTATTCACACTAGATTTTTATATTTTTATTAAAAACTTTAAAAGGTTAAACTAAGTTAGAGTTTAGATTTAGGTATATTATGTTATTTGGGAATAATTCTAGATATAATAATTTAATAAAATTAAGTATTAATTAATGAATTTAATAAATATCTAGTTTGTGTTAAATAAATTTGTATCAAATGAAATAAACCTCTAATATTGTCAATAATAGTAATGCTGTTAACTATGTATTTATGAACAAAACAGTGAATGAATTTTGTGATCAAAATTGTTTAAAAATGAAGTATTCATTTGATATTATGCTATCAATCATTCATTGATCAATCGATAACTATTGATAAATAATATTAAAAACTCAAATCTTTTATAATTTGCTAATCATTTAAGTTTTCAAAAATATATATTAGATAAATAATTATTTTTAATTTTATTATTATATACTTCATAATAATAAACTAATGTTATTGTAAAATTATTTTTAATATCTAAGTGCATTAATATGTTAATGTAATGTAATGTAATAAATACTATATATTATATATTTATAACAATATATATATATATATGATATGATATTATATACTGTATCAGTGGATTCAAACTATTCAAAAATGACAATTTTTGATACTTTTAAAGTCATCACTTTTATCTAGAGATGGACAAATAAATATTTATAATAAATTTCTCAGAGAAAGTAAATTTCTCAATAATAATTTTCAAGAAATTTTGCTTAATTATTATATTATGGGATCTTCATATCTAAAGCTATTATAATATTAGTTATACTATAGTATACACCAGGCGATATCACGATTATTATACGGTCCCTTACTTAAAAACATAATTACTGACCAAGATAAAAAACAAAAAAATTATAATACACAAATTTAATAACCTTTTTTATATAATATTAAATAAAATATACCACTTAATTAAAATTAATATGTAACAGTGTATTTGAGCTAGATGAAATATATTATAATAAACCATAAGCTTCGACAGTGCATTTTAATCAAAAGTAATCAGAAATCACTTGAATGATAACCAGTGGTATACACTATATATATATATATACACTGCACTACTATACAAATGCGATCTCTTTATATATAAAATTAATAAAATTTTCTAATTATAATTAGTTTTGTAAAATTTTATTCATTATTCAATCATATTTTAAGCTTAATGTATTTAAATTGATTTATTATTATTTTGAAAATAAATTAAAATACTAAATAACAAATATCGAAATAACAAAATTAGAATGGGACATGGGCATCCCATAGACAGAAATTTCTTTGAGAAACTTTCTAGAAATTTCTCTTTTTTTTGCAAACTCTACTTTTATTTAGTAATATTTATGTTTTATTTCCCTATTTAAATAACTAATGTTAAAGTGAATTATAACTAATTATTTAAAAAATAAGTAATTAACATTTTCATGATTTATTATTAGGGGTCGTATACTCAATAATTGTAATTTTTAAAAGATATGAATATATTTATAATAATTTGTCATAATTTTGTAGTTTTCCATTAAGTTTTATATAAAATTATTATAATATAATAAAATAGCAATGAAAAGCAATCTTAATTGTATAAAAAATATAAAATTAATATTTAATTTTTATACATTGTATATATCAATAGTTTATTTATAAATGTGATTAATAAAAAAAGGTGTAAATATTAGTGTATAAATCATATATAAATACTTTACAAAAATATAAATCATTTACTATTTAGTATTTTTTTAAGTTATTTGATAAATATTAATTATAATAATTGTATTAATTTTATTAATTAAAAACTATCAAATTTTTATTTTGAGACAACATATAATATAATTTTAAAATATTTTATAAAATATATAAAGTATTGTACATTTATTTATTTAACATTATTTTTAACTAATATCACATAATCTGATACTATATGCAACCAAATAAGTTTGTTATTAAACAAATACTTTGAAGGATTGACAGGTCTTAAAGATCTTTGAGGAAAATAAGAGGATTGCGTGCAAAATGCCATCATTTTATTATGAGATACACTGAAAATAAATGCTATTATAATGCAATATCTAACGATTAAATTTAATCTGAGCTTTTTATATATATTTATATATATTATTGTATATATTTTTATGCAAACTATATTTTGCTAAAACAATGTCACAAAATGAAGACACAAATACTTATTTAATATATTTATATTCAATTTATTATAACATTGATTGATAACAAATCTAAATAAAATTTAACTAAATCAATCAATTCATCAAATCAATACTGAAATTATTGACTATATCTAAAATTGTAATACACTTTGATTCAAACAAATTTATCAGATATTCAAGTGTTAGACAATTATTATATAAAAGATGGCTTTTATTGTTTATTACATATCAATTGTCGCATAACATGTTTAAACACTATTATCTAAGTAAAGTATTTTTTCATAAAAATATCATAAAGTGATTGATTGATAATTTTTAAAGAAAATCAATAGTTATTTAAATAAAGTGATAGAAAATACATCACATTTTTGTTTTAGTTATACTATTGTTATGTATTATTTATTATACATAAAATAGAATTAGTTAGAGACTATAACTTATTATTTTTGCATATATTTTCCATAAATATAGACAGATTGGCATACAATTTATAGCATATAAATAGATAAATGGATTAATTGGAAAATATAAGATTATAACTAATACTCATTTGTTTTAACACAACAAAAATATTATCAGACAATGAATAACAATTCAAATGAATAAATAAGTAGATGTAAAACAAAATGTGTTGAACACCAAAATTGTTTGCATAAAATGCATTTTATATATTATTGTAATCATTAGAGAATAATAAGTGAATACTAAGGAAAAAAATTAATGTATGTATTGTTAAACAAAAAAAATTGTTCTTTAATTTAAATAATAATGAATTGAATTATATATAAAAATCTAAGGTTTATGTATATGTCGTATATTTATGCTAATAATATCGTTGAGATAACTTTTTTAGTTTATTTTAGGTACTATATATTGCAATGATTTTATTGTTATTATTATTTTTTATATTATAAATAATAGTATATTATTACTATTATTGCAACAAAATTTACATTTACTTAATAAATAATAATTTGAAGTCAAATCTACTGATATACTGTACTGCAGACTAAATGTATGTAAAGAGATTTAAAAAATTTGTTTTTTAATCAAATTATTAAACTTATAATTAATTTTATACATTTTTTTATTTATTTTCATAATAAAAAAACGAATTAACTTATAAGTTGTTAAAATAAATATTTATTATAAAATAATTGCAATATTTTAAAAAGTTATTTTCATTTTTTACACTTTATAAAACAAACAATAAAAATATATAATTTGCAATATACAGTACAAGTCTTGTAAAATATCCAATTTTTTGCATTTATAAAATGTGTATTAGATTTGATTGATATGACATAAGGTTTAAGTAAAGTTGATTAAGCATTAGATAGACGTTAATCCTATTTATTATATGTTATAAAAACATATATTTTTACGGAAGGAAAATACATTTTTTATTGACTACATTTTATCGATATATTATTTGTGTTGTTTAATGATATCTATAGTATTTATATATAACTAATATTAGTTAATGTCGAGAAAGTTTTTCAAATGATGATAAGCGTTATGAAATGTAAATACAATCGTTTATTAATTACTGTATTAAATAATACAAGAAGACTAAATATAATAATGTTTGAATTTATTATTATTATTATTTTAAAATTAAATAATATATACATTTTATTTTTAAAAATATCTTTAAAATGTATTTATTTAATATAAAATATTTTAATATGTAAAGTTAAATTATAGAAAGAATTTTAAAAATTTAATTATATAAAAAATATACAAAACATGTAAAAATGCTAAATAATGAGTTTATTTATTACTTTTATATTTAATTCTATTATATTTCTACAAACATTCAATCTATTAGTAATCTAAAGTGTTTTTAAATATCTAAACGTTTAATATAATTTATTATAATTTTTATAATTAATACAATACATTTTAAATAATTAATTTTGAAATATAAATTAATATTTAATAGTATTTAGAAAATATTTTAAATTTATAGCTAAAAATCTTATGTTAATAACATTTTTTGAATATTTAGATAAAAAATATAATCATTAATTTATAATAAGAATTATTAAATTACATACATTATATAAATAGTATAAAAAGTATTAAAATCTTAAATGGTTTTTAAATTTTATTTATTATTTGTCACATTATACTTATAATCTATTTTTATTTTATACTAAATACCTAAATAAATAATTAAATATTTTACATTAAAAATATTCAACTAAAAAAATTTTAAATATAGAAAACATTTTTTATGTAATTCAATTCAAATATGCAAAATATAGTGATTTAGTGAAACTTATGTCATATAATTTACATTTTGTTTTATTTTTTATACTATGCATATTATTTTTTAAATAAATTATTTACCTTTTTTTTATTTTATCAACAAAAAGTCTAGTGATTATAATTTAAATTACATAAACTGTGTTTAAAACAACACAAATTTTAAGATACTATGCAAACAAACAATAAAATTCACACCAAAAGTCTCGTTTCTAACTTTAATTACTATTAATTTTTTATGACATTCAAAGATATAATTTAAATGTTTGCTATTTAAATAAAAATAATCAACAAAAACAAAATTATTTTTATATAATAAGTTGAGAAAAATAGCGGTTCATTAAAACAAAACGTTATATTTTTTGGATCTAAAATCTTTAAATTAATTATTAATAAAATGAAAACAAAAAAAACTTTACATAACACGTATGAAATTAAGCGTTAAAACACTGCATAGTCTCTCTCATAGTCTCGATGTACAGTATATCTAAAAAAATCTTTTGAAATCATTAATAATTAATGATAGTTAAGAGCAAATAAATGTTTTTTCACAAAACTCTGAATTCCCTACAAATACTTTACATAAATCCCAAGGCATCAAAAAATATTATAATACTGTAGTTATTTTTTATACAATCTATAACAGTATATATTTATACAATTGTTTTTTTTACTAATACTGTATTTCTGGTTTATATCATATATAAAACTATTCAAAAATTTAAATTTATAGTAACGTTCAAATGTGTTTTAAGTATAAAAACAGTATTTTTACTATTGAATATTTACATTTTTGGATTTTTTATTATAAACATCATAAATATTTTTTTAATATTTATAATTTTAATATCTAATTTTTTAACTGACCATGTGTATTGCATTTAGTCAAATGTAATGCATTTCACATAAAAAATAATAATTTAAAATACAAATTTAATCATTTTAATTATATATTATACTAATTAATATTATACTTGTTGTAGATAATAATAATTGTTATGGTATTTGTAATAGTATTGCTAGAAATTGTAATATCAATAAATAGTAACTCAAAGAAATAGTGTTCACAAAAATAATATACAATTATTGATCCATGAATTATATATTATTAAAGTTATAAATGATTTTTATTGAATTCCAGAGATAAATGAATTAAACTAATAATTTTTTTTCGTTTTTTTTGGATTTAATGAATTTATAATAAATGTTATGTTGTATCAAATTATAATTTAAAGTACTTTAAACTTTATTTAAATTGATATTATTTAATTTCAAAACAATAATATTTTAATTGATATATAATGAAAGTTTTATTAACTAATGTGGTAAAACTATTTAATATTTAATAACAAATAAATTTCAAATATAATATAAATGGAAATCTGTGACTATTATTATCGCTATTTATCTCACTTATGTTGTCTTTGTATTGTTTACAATGATTACAAAAAACATTATTTTTTTAACACAGAAATGTGACAATTTTTGATGTGTTATATTTTACAATACTGTATTATGTATATATTATAGTATAAACATATGATCAAAATTTAGAGATAAAATGTATATTCATGCATTTAAATGACATATTAAATAACATTTTTAAAAATATAAAAATTTTATACAAAAAACCATACATTGATTTTCAAGATAAAAATACAGATATTCTTTAATATTTATTAATAATAATTTAAATCACTAATAAAGTGATTATATCTATTAAATAAATTTCTATATTTATTATTTTATATTCTGTATTCATAGATAATTTAATAAAATTATTAAAAATAATTTATATAAATATATGCTATAATTTAAATACTACTATAATATAATAACTTATTTGTTATATATTTGTTAAAACGTTGTTTATTTCTTATATTCTTATTTATAACATTAAAAATGTTAAAATAAACGAATTGAATTCATGAACTTATAGTAACTATAATATAGATTTAACAAATATTTGTTTTGAAGTTTAATTTGTTAACATCATAGGCACTGCTTGTAAATAACTGATAAAACATTTTTAAAAGAAACAGAGAGAGAGAGAGAGAGAGAGAGAGAGAGAGAGAGAGAGAGAGAGAGAGACTTAGTTTTGTTGTTCAATTATATTGTTTTTGTTCACAGAGTTAGACATTTAAGTAAAAATATAAGAATTAGACATCAGTTTGAGTTAAAGTCGGTTGAGTTAGTCATGTGTATTAAGTATTTGATAGAAAGTCAATACACAATCCTTCGACATATAAGGTATATCTATATAAACCTATTTTTATAAAATGTGTTATTATTATTATGAGAATATAAAAATGTTATGAAATAAAAGTGAATTACATTAATTTTTTCTGTGGCGTGAAATTGTGATATAAATGTTGGATTCAAAATATACTATAAAACTTATATAAATGTTTCTATATTTTAATGTCTATGATATCGTCAATGTCTCAAATGAGATGAGTCTCTGTATCTTTCTTTTAGTTTTTTTTGCTATAAATATGTATAAATTTTTGGTGACATTTTCATTGATACAGAAATAAGTAAAAAATAAGATAAAGCTTTTGTAAGAGTGTTTCAAATGAAACAAATGAAAAAATTAATAAATAGTCTAAAAAGTATAGTGTAATACAATATATGAAACATAACACTCTTACTCTCTGTTTTTATTGTAGACTCAATATAATTATTTTTATATGAAAAAACTGATACAAATCTTATATTTTAAGAAAAATATTTTATTAAAACTTTGTTTTTGTAAAAATGAATTTTCATTTTTATTGTATGTATTTATTTTTAGTTAAATTTTTTTTAATTTATTCGTATAAATATCTTTCATCAAAACTTATTTTTAACTTTTTTTTATCCAAAACTTGAACAATATTAATAATAATATTAAAATAAATTTTGTTTTTTTATATTTTTGTAATTTTTTCATAAATATTGTTTTTATGATGTACTCAAAAATAATTTACTATATTTTTATTTTGTTGAATATATTGTTGTAATAAATTAATATAAAAAAGAAAATTTTGTAATTGCAGTATACAGGGTATATAAGTAAATAAATATTAATATTGATAAATATAATTTTTATCTTTTATAAAATTTAAATTGCGACAATAAAATTATATAAACAAATAAAATGTCAAGTTTTAAAATTTGGTTAATTTAATAATGCAATCTTAAATTAACTGAGTATTCATATTTGTATAATAACAAAAAATCATTATGTAATTAAGTTTTATTATTAGTATAAATTAAATTTATTGTTTAATATTATTAAACATACTTAGCTAACATATAATTATCTCGTATATTGAATGTAAATTATTCCCTAATTATTTAAAAACAAAAATATATTATAACAAAAATATACTATAATTAATTATAAAGTTCTCATTAATCAATTATTTATCATAATTTACATCAAATGCAATTGGATTACACAACATATATTTTACTGATATTAATGATAACTATCAATAAATGTTATCATTTATGTCAATTGAATCTGTTTTATTTAAATAATATCTCAATATTATTATATATTCAACTTATTTTTAATTTGTATTAATGTTTGTGATAAAACAAATGATTAATTTTTATGATAAAAGCAAGAGTTTATTGGATAATATTTTGATTAACCCTTAAATAAATAATTCAATCAATACTACAAATACAACGGTTTGTTCCAAACCAGAGGCCAAATGCTTTGTAAATAATTTATTTTAATGGTTGCCTCTGTTTCACACATTTGTGTTATATAATGAAAAATACATTTCAATTATTTTAAAATCATTGAACACACACTCAAAAAGAGAGGAAAATAAAAATACAGAAATAAAAAGACTTTTCAAGTAATTAAGTAATTAAATTAAATTAGTTTTATGGTTAAGTAAATTATAAAATAAAATCTATGATGATAAATTAATATAATTATAAACAATGCATATATTTTTAAATTAAAGTAAAAATGTTTATTTTGTGTAAAGAAATTATCTTTTTTATTACATTTACATAAAAAATTACAGTAAATAAAATATACTGTAAATACAAATAAATGTTTATTAATATAAAGAATATCATTTGTATTTACACATTATATACTATAATATTGTATATCATAAAGCATATGACATCATAAACTAAAATTACTTTTTTTATTTCATAATATATTACTTTCTAAAAACAATAACATTTCAGTAACTTTTTTACATTATATAGTAATCCTGTTGTTTTGACTATTAATCCTCATTACGATAAATACAATACAATAATGTAATAGATATTGTGTTTGCAAACGATTAGATCATTTAGCTTACTATTAGTAAATTTTGCATCTAATGAATATGTATTTAATAATTACAAAGTAATTGCTTAAACACTTTAGAGTGCAATGACTTATTTTACACATACGCTAACTAATCGATAGTTATGTTTTACACTATTTTTATATATTTCTAAATTGTTTGATACAAAGTTTGTATTACAAACAATAGTCAACATTCAGATAAAACATACATTTTATATATAAATAGAAAACAAAAATAAAACATTTTTTCAAATTATATCATTCTGTATATAGACTCATATAATGGATAATGAATTATTTCATATAATAAACTGTATTTATATAAACTTTATTATATATATATATAAATATACAGTCATATTGTTTAAAATAATACATTATTTGCATTATTATATAATATAATTTATATTCATTCTTTTAGTTAAAGAAAAGAATATATTTTAAATATAATAAAATATTTATAACATAAAAATATATATACTGGGGCGATTCACATATTACGTTTGTATTTTTTAAGCAATATCCCTCCCTCCCTATGTTTGTATTTGTTCGCATGTAGTCATTAAAATAAGTTAGGTTTGCATATCCCTAAGCGCTAACCCCCACCACTAAGAAATAAAATATTATTTAAATGCGAACGTTCTTAAAGTCTCTACCCCTCCCCTCGTTCGCAAAAGTTCTCTTTGGCCAACCCCTTCCCCTCAAGTGCGAACGTAATATGTGAGCCACACCTAAATAAAATATATCATAATATTCAATATCACTTAATAATATTATTATTATATTAAAGATACTATAATACAAAACTAATATTTACAAACAAATTTAACCCTTAATTAAATTAAAATAACACATAAACCCAAAATAAATATTATGTATAAATGATTATCATATCATATGATTCATATGTTAGGGATTATAACATTATAATCATAAAATAGATTATTAAATAAACAAAAAATGTCCACAATATTGAGTTTAAACTGTACTATAAATACATATATAACTTTATATCAGTACATATAGTATAATAATATTATAATTATACATCTATTATAAATTTACATATATTATAAAAATTATCTTTTTTTGTGAGAAAACTTTATTTTGAAGTTTCATTTTTAATGTAATATTTTTATGATTCATGATATGATATATAAATTTATGATTATTCATTATTTTTATTCTTCAATGATATGCTTATTGTAATAATATATATATATTTAATTTATTTAACAATATTTAACTAAAGATTTTCTGTATAAATATAAAAAAATAATCTTAATAGCAATTACATAAAGTATTCAAACATATATGACAAACAATTAAATATTTTGTGCATATATTAGTAATTGGTTACGTAAACTAATCGATATATAACATAATATATAATAAATAAAATATAGAATATAAAATGCTTAAAAAGTTAATTAATTTTAATATAGTTTATAATATAATTATATAAATTAATATTTGAACCAAATATAATCTTCAATTTAGTTATAACTGAAAAATATAGAAAATTATATTATATGTAAAATAATATAACTTTGTTTTATAACTTATAAAATACGACTGAAGTTATAATAATAATTATGCAAATTATTTGGGAAGAATTGACTAAAAAGTCATATATTTGTCAGTTTAATATACAAACAAATTTATTACAAATTATTATATTTTATAAACTATTATATTAAATGTTAAAAATGCCTTAATTTACTTGTATATGAAAATTACAAAATTTTCATTAATTATATAAATAGCATAATATAAATACTAAGTTAACATATACTGTATATCGTTTTTAATCATAATATATTTCGTTTTGTTGTAATTCTACAGTTAATGTAAAATATATTACAATTTATATAAAATATCAATAAAATTTAAATCTAATAAAAATTTTGTTTTTAACTATTAGATTAAACAATATTATTAGATTAGTAATTTATTAATTAAAAATATAAATTATTGATGCTTTTTAATTAAATTTAAATTAAATTCACATAACACATTAATATTTATACACTTAATATATAAAATACAAAAATTCCTAATTAATATAAGTTTATATTATATATTTTCTAAAAATAAATATAATTTAAAAGTCAAAATATATTTTTAAATTATATATATATTAATATTTAAAAGTAATATAAGTATATTTGCTATGTTAGCAAAAATGTAAATAAACTGACATTTAGTAACTACTGAATAATACTGCTTTGAATAAAGATATGTTTGTAAAAAACTAAGTTTATATAATACTTTTGATGACATGTATTAAATAAATAATAAAAGTTAGAATTATGATAAATCACTTGTGAAAACGTAATAAAATATTTATCATAACTTTTGTTTAATCGTAAAACTTAATGAAATATAAACAAAAGTATTTATAATTAAATTAATTACTAAAATAAATATAAATATTTTTTTCGTTTCATACCAATTATCCACTCAGCGTATGATTTGGCATCAAATAAAATGAATGAAATCCAAAGTGTTATAAAACAGTACATCAATTGAGTTACATCTAATAGCATGTGATTTATTATTGTCTCAATTTTTCCAATAATCATATCAATTGTTGCGATAAATGCAGTCAAATAATAGTTTTCTTAATATTAGATAACAGTATTTCATATGTAAACACAAACAATAGCTAATAGCATACTATTTAAAGCTTAATCACAACAATCAGTATATAAATATAATTATTAAATATTACGATAAACTAATTGAAAGAAAAAAAAGTAAATATTAAAAAAAGTTGTAAATTTTGTATTTAGGAGATAATGTTATAATAAAAATGTTTGTCAATAGTATTAATATGTAATGATTATAGATATTATTTATAATATTCAGAAATTAATTCAAGCAATTCATTGATCGTATCTGATATTAATTTGTGTCAACACTTATAAACAAGTGATTTAGTTGAAACACAAACAAAATAATAATATAGTATTTGTAATATTTTATCCAATCTTATGGGTTAAACGTAAGTATAATAACAACAAATGTCTCAATGATTAACACTTTGTTCTAAATTATAACAAACAATAATCTTATTTTTTGGTAGTCTTTTCTAAATCATTACTACAAACACAGTATATATAATCTCACTCTTTCTCTCTCTTTCTCTCTCTTTCTCTCTCTTTCTCTCTCTTTCTCTCTCTTTCTCTCTCTCTCTCTTTCTCTCTCTTTCTCTCTCTTTCTCTCTCTTTCTCTCTCTTTCTCTCTCTTTCTCTCTCTTTCTCTCTCTTTCTTTCTCTCTCTTTCTTTCTTTCTTTCTTTCTCTCCTTTTCTTAATCTAATCTAAGACCTGATCTCTTGACTATTATTTGCATGAGTTATAGTTGGGATTAAAAGAGATGTAAATTGTTGTGCAATACTCTATCCATTCATTCAATTGTTTGATGCGATTCTTTAGGCGACTGTTTGTTATTTTCGAGAAACAAATGATATGAATTGAGACGTTATATCAGACACAACATAATAACACAATTGTTGAGACAATTCAACAAAAATTTGACTCTTATTTGTGTTACTTATTATTTTAGTGACCGTTATATATGCGCTCATATTATAAAAACAAAACAATAAATGTTAAGACATTGTTGACATCACCAGAGCTGAAGCTTACATAAATAAAATACACTTATATTAGATCCGACTTTTACTTGTTGTTGATGTTGTTGTTGTTGTTATCACAACATTTTTTCTGTACTTTTTTGCTTTCAAATGCTTATATTGATAGCACATATAGAGGTACTACTCTTAAGTATTTGAGCTGATCTTAAATGCAGTGATCACTTATCATCGTCTCAGTCATCAAAATGTAATACTTGTCTGTGACATCATTTTAGACGACAATCAATGAGTTGTCTTATTGTTGTTGCTGTTGTTATATACAATATATGGTGAGCTTGTATGAGGAAAGTTAGGTTTACTTATATCATTTGAAAGTATAGTATTGTATTTTACCACCAAATACTGAACTATGCAATCACTCCAACATTTAGACAGAAAGTGAAAACGACTTTTAGACAACACTACCAATGATTTCAATATCACTGTTTGTACGGCCAGTCAATAGGGATGCGAGCAATGAATGTCTCACATATAGCTGTAAAAAGAAACGGCAATCGCGCGCAACCAACAAACCGCCGGTGCGCTCAACACATTACACTAACATCACATCTATTTTGGCATTTTTTAGATATGTTTTAGATTTACGGTATATATATGTATAATATTTTGAGAGCAAACTATTTTCGGGACAAAACGTTTACAAATATTAATAACTAATAATTTTAAAGTATAGTTTAAAATGGATTACTTTAACTCTACGATGATATCCATATGACATCCCTTTGCAATTTAACATAACATCTCTTCAAATCATAGCTTTAGGCTTTGCAATCATTCAATGAATAATATATAAGTTAAATAAATATAAGCAATTTTTTCAAAAGTTTTATTATTATTATTACAAACATTCTATTGTATATATATCTAATTGAACAGTCACTCAATTGAACATATTTCTAGTTTTATATATAAATTATATAAACATTTTATCTTACATTTACTTTAAATAAAGTTAATTATCTTAGTATAAAATAGTATATAATTGTGTTCAGTTAACATACTTGTATTTTCAAAAAACTATTAAATTGACAAAAATATTATACAGTTATTTCTAATATATAACTTTTTCAAATGCTTTTAACTAAGTATATTAACTAATATTATATACCAGTATTTTTATAGATAATTTTATTTACTAAATTCATACGATATTATGTTGAATTATGCTTCACTATTGGTTCACAACTTTTATTTTTACAAAATAAATATTTCTGATTGTTATTAGTTAAAAAAATAACAAAAATTATTCACAAATTAATTGAAAATATTTATAATTTTATCTAATACAGTATAAAACACATACAAAATTATACTAAATACATATTAAACTTTTTTATATTTCTATGACACTATAGACAATATAAATATTTTTATGACACTTTTATATTGAAAAGTCATTATAATTAAAAGTTTATTATTTAAATATAATACTATTGTAATTCTAAAATAGAAAATTGATCAAAATAACTATAATTAAGTAAGTTTACTGTGTTTAGAAATTTTCAACCCGTTTTTTGTATTTTTTAAATACTATAAATATCTAAGTTATACTTATTTTGTTAGTAGGCAAAAATTGATCAAATTTTAAAAGTATTTTATGAATTTATTATAATTATTTAATTTTTAAATTTAAAACAAGAATTATTATCTTTATACTCATTTGATTGATTAATTTTAATTCAAAAAAAAATCATTTAATATAAAATTTAAGTTCATGTTATTATATTATATTATATTATGATCAGTGGTTGCATAAAATATAAAATTTATTGTATTATTTTTGTTAGACATTATATATAATTATCTTATTGTCAAATATTATAAATAGTTTATACAATTCATACATTCAATTGATAAATCGTTATTTTCTTAAATATATGAAGATTTAGATATATTCAAGTGATTCAACTTTGCTGAGCACACAATCTTCGTTCATATAATTTAAATGATTGATGAAATCAATTGTCTTATTGAAGCAATGGTTTAGAAACCGATGACTTTAGACTTGGTTTTGTATTACAATTTGATTGAAATCATATTACAATCAGAAAATTTTATAATTAATTTATAACAATTAAATTGTTATTAAAGTTCAAAAATTTATTGTTATTTATAATAAAAACTTCTTATAAGTTTGAATACCAATATTATTATACTTTTATTGATACATTTACTATATGTTAATAAATTAATTGAATAAATAATAGAAAATTTTCTATAAATTATAATAAATAGTTGATAGTATTATATTATAAATATATATATTTATTCTATAAATGACATAAAATTCAGTCAATCGATAGAGAAATTTATTTTCTAAATACATTCATATATGAAATGCAATTGAGATTTAAGCAAACAAACCAATAGTTCATATAATTTGAGTGTCTTTTGTGTGACTAATATATTGAGCACTCATTTTGATTACATATATAAAGAGTCAGACAATTGTCGCACAAAAATTGCATTTCATTTTGTCATTGATTTGGTTATTCACTCATTGAATGCATATTTCAATAGTATTTCAATTCAACATATCATATAAAATGTAAAATATGTAACAAAAAAAACTGCAAAAAAATATTGTAAATACGTGTAAATGAAAAAAATATTGAAATCTGATATAAATTATTCAATAATAAAGTTTAAAAAGTTTTATATAAAAAATACTATGTAAAGTAGAAACTGCAATTTTAATTGTTTTTTAGATTATAAATCTAATCAAATATCAATTGTTTGTTAATTTAATTATTTTATAATTATTGAATTTTATTATAATTTTATAATTATACATAAAATTTTATAAAACATTAATTACATAATAATGAGTTCTGATTTTAACTATAGGTTCTGATTCAGTACTAATATATATATATATCACTTTTTTGGTTGAAATAAATATTCAAATTTAATTTTTGTTGTTTTAAATGTAATTAACTAATGAAAGGGCAGTGAAGTGTCACTTCAAACAATTCATATATCATTAAGTTACTAATGATTTCATAATCTCTCTCTCTCTCTCTCTCTCTCTCTCTCTCTCTCTCAAGTAATGTCTGTATATATATAAATGCACAATAAATATCCTAATTTCATTCATACTATTATAAAATATACTATAATGTATAATATACTCTATATAAAGCACATCAAAATAATATTAAAACATTAGATATAATTTATACAACTGTACTATTAAAAGTTGAAATTATAAATAAAAAAAATAAGAAAAATAATAAGAAAAACCACATGAAAGATGAAATATAAATAAAATATTAAAAACTAATTTTTAATACATAATGAAAATTTTTTATCATTTAATAAGAAAATGTTTTTAAAATTAACTATTTTTAGTATAAACTTAAAAATGACTGATGTTTTCAATTTATTTAATCAGAAAAAATAAAATAAGAGTTGTGTTAAAGTCTTGTTTATATATGACTTACATTATTTGATATAATTGTTTATAATTTGTATATACCTGATGTAATTTAATGGTATATTAGGATATACAGTATATTACAGACACAAAACTTTAAATTTAAAAAAACAAAACATTATTTTATTATTGTTATTATTAACATATATTATAACTTATAACGTGATGTAATAAAGATATAATGAAAAATATAACATTAGTCATACATTTATACCAGTGTTAAGTCAGGTTTGGGATTTTAAGGAAGAGGTATAGCGTGTGTTAAACCTTTTTATTGCATTTTTTCTAAATCTGAAGGGGAGTCAAGAGAAAATTTCCATATAAATGGGAGAAAATTCCCAAGAAAGTGGGAAATATTCCCAACACATTCCTTAAATTTTCGAAATACTCTCTTAAATTGATAAAAACTTTAATTTTAATTAAAATTATAAAAATAAAAAAATACTTCTGCTTTTAAAATGCAAAACTTAAAATAACAATATTATTAAATTGTATATAATTTATTATTAGTATTTTAATTATCTTAAAATATAATTCTAATTGAAACATGATTAATTTTTTTTTTTGAAGAAATAAATAATTTTTTAAATTATTCAATTACAGATTTTTACTAAAATAGTGTTATATTTGGCTTAGTTTTAACGTAAGCTGTGGTTTAAACTATTTTACTAATTTTTACTAATAATTCAATTTTAATATGTTATAAAAACAAAAACAGTTAATTAAATATTATTAGTTAAAATTATAATTTTTTATAAATTTGAAAATAATTTTGGCGACGAAATTTTAAAGGGAAGTTATTTCTCTTTGTTTTTAGGGCACAATTTTTCTTTGATTAACCCCTGGTTTATATACTGTATATAACTATTTATATATATATATATAAAGTTTATATGATGTTTATATTTGATGTCAACATAAATTTTTACTATTATATAAAACTTAATAAACTATTCTATTTATTCACTTTTGAAATTTTTAATTTTTATATTTATTATTTAGGAAACTAAAAACTATAAATCTTATTATTTTTTAAAAAGATTAAATACTATAATCTTTAAAAGCATTAATAAAATTCCCTTAAACCGTATAATAATAATTTTAAAATTATAAACATTTAGACATTGTTTATCTGAATGAATTAACAATTTTTTAAATAGAGTATAATTTTTATTAAGTCATATAACTTTCTATATATTATAATTGAAAAGCTATCATATAATAGTAAGTACTGTATTATTGTAAAAATTATAAATAACATAATTATGTATGTTTTGATTTTTAAGATAAAAATTATAATTATTGTAAATATTTAATTTATGCAAAATTATAAATTCAAATAAAACTTTTGTTGATATAGTTAATTTAGAATTTTTATTTTAAATTAAAATGTTAACTAAATATTGTTTTTATATATTACTTAATTGAAAATAGGTTTAAATTATAATACACTATGGGTAGCTTTTTGAACAAATTAAATAAAATATAATTTCTTTTACAAATATATTTATTTGGTATTTTGTTTGCTCTTTTAAAATACAATACAAACTTTATTGAGAGTAAAAAAATTTGTGCAAAATTTTTTATTTCATTTGATTCGCCACTAAATTTTTCTAAGAGTCTAAAAGCAAACATAAGCCAAAAGTCTAGCCATAGATCACAACAATCAAAGAGTGAAAGTGTTTTTAGTAGTAATCCTCGCGAGAGTTTGGGCTTTGAAATGATTGTTAAAAGTATAGTATAGTATATATATATAAATGTTGAGCCAATATATTGTATGATATTTTATGTTTTGTAAGTATGTTTTATATGAGATAATAAAAGCAATGACAGCGTGAATGCACCGGTCGTTCAGCTCATCCAATGATTACTTCATTGTCTAAAAAAGACTTTTTCATTCATAACAAACCAAAAAAATAAGTTTCGTTTTATATCATATCTATGAGATTACTATTGTAATTAACATTTATTCATTCAATTATTGTATATCTGATTATAAAATAAGATTAACAAAATTTATTAAAATTTAAACTTAAACTATTTGTTTTTAAGCAAACAATTAGATCAAAAAAATTATAATAAAATAGTGTAAAAATATAATTTAGTGCTTTGTTTGAATTTAACTAAATTGTTTACAATAACTTTTAATTTACTTATAGATCAACTCAATCAACTAAATAAATATCTTACGATAATATATAATATATAGTAAATCGATATTTTGTAATAAAAATTACACCATTTTTAAAGATTTTTTTCGTTCAAAGATTATGTGAAAAATGTATGGATAAAAATTGTCTGAAATGTCGCCTCAGATGGACTGTGTATTGAAACAAATGTTTATTATCAGTCAATAATCATAAATAACATTAAATTAAATGTAAAATATTAATATACGCTACAAATATATAAGTATATGGTATACCATGTGTTAATAATAGTTTAGTTAATATTAAAAATTATCCAATATAATATTTCAAAGAAAATAAATAATAATTAAATTTAAAATAATTCATACAATAGTACTTATAATTTAATTATAATTTAATTATTATGTATAATAACTAAGCTTAGTAAAAAAAAGGGGCAATAATATGTCTCGTGTTGAATTAAATTAATTTTAACAAATATGTAGTTAACAGGTTTTTATTTTATGAATTAAAAATAGTAGATTATTAGTAGATATTTTTTTACACAAATTACAAAAAATTGTTAGAATTTTTGTTGAATCAATAGTTAAACTAAATATAGGATTGTATTCACAAATATAATGTTTTAATCTAATCGAAACTTTCAGTTTTTTATTTTATTAAAATAGAAAACTATTTAATCAATTAATAAAATGTAAAACATGTTAACTACAAGTCTATAATTATTTTTAATTATACATCTCGTGTTAGTTTTTATTATTATAATAAAACGCGCGATACATTGTTGCCCCCTTTTTTTACTAAGCTTAATAATAACTAAAATAGTTTGTTATTCTCAATTTGTTACTTTTGACTAAACAAACATATTTTTAATTTATTAAATATTGATATGATGTGACAATTTGACGACTTATAAAATCTTGTACAGTATTTACATTTAGTGTAACAGAAAGTTATGGCAATGACTGTCTTGTTTGACATATGCCATACCAGCCAACCATTGGTCTCAAATTGGACACAAAAAGTCTGTCAAAATGTTTAGCATTAACTTTAGCGACCAAACCGGACATCATATTGAATGTGAAATACAAACATTTTATGGATGACTGATTACTTTATAAACATAAATCCCATTTGACTTACAAAACCATACAGTTTGACAACAGTATACTCTATCTAACACTATGTACAGTATATTTACAAACAAATAAAGAAAACATTGAAAAAAGACTAAAATATCATATATTGATATACATTGTCGTAAAATGTCATATTTTTATTTAAATAAAGATATGTACAATATTTAAGATAAATAGAGAATATATTATATAAGTAAAAGTAAATGAAAATATATTTATCATTTAATATACAAATATATAAAATATTAAAATATTATTATAATGAAAACAATCTCTGTTTATTGAATTTCATAAATCCATAATTGCAAAGATTTTTATTAATTTTATGTTAGGGGCGATTTACATATTACGTTCGCACTTTTTAAGAAATCTAGACCCCCTCCCTCCCCTATGTTCGCAATTGTTTGCATATCCCTAAGCGCTAACCCCCACCACTAAAAAATAAAAGATTATTTAAATGCGAACGTTCTTAAATTCTCTACCCCTCCACTCCCCTCGTTCGCAAAATTTTTCTTTGGCCAACCCCCTCCCCAACGTAATATGCGAACCACCCCTAAGATTACTTTTCTTTAAGTCTTTTATTACAATAGCTTAAGTAAACATATATACAAATAAAGTTTATTATGTGATACGACTCATTAAGATTATTGTTATACCAATAAGTGAATCATAAACAATAAACCTTTTATTATGAATAGTATGATAATTTGTGATACAAATTGCAAAATATAATGCAAATTAATTTATTTCTTAAAATACTGTATTAGTCATAGTATATGAAAATGATGGCATTAAATGCTTTTTCGTATTAATTACTACCAAAAATTCTAAAACTATTGTATTTGATTTAAACATCTAAAATATATAATCAATTGTAACAAATTATTTTTATATCCTTAGTCTAACTCATCAAATATTTATTTACAATACATGATTGTTATCATCTCAATGTTTCTCACTTACAATTATACCTCAATTACTGTTAAGTACATAATATGAAATTAATATAATTTGAATAAGAAAAAAGTTATTTAAAAGTGTATATAATATGAAAATTACTTTAATATATTTGTAAATGCAATTTATTATATTTTACATGTAATATATTCATAAAATAGCACTTAATAAATGTAATTTATTTTAATATAAATATTGAAAAACAATTATAATTATAAGTAATTAAAATTTATGCTTTTATAAACTTCAATTTAATTAGCTGTCGTAAAATGCTAAACTCTTTATGCTATATATATTAATATTTTTTTATTTATTCTATATATAATTGCAATAAATTCAAACAATTATATATAATATCAAATATTTCCCTAAAAAACACAACCTATTTAATGACATGAATTGTTTTTATTGATTTATTTGTTTAAATGGTAGCTATATTTCATCACTTAATAGACTCATTATTTTTATACAATTCTTTAGAACAATTCCATAGATTCTATAAAGTCTAACAAATTTCTCTTTTATATATAAAATAGTATTCTTTAACACTATTTCTATATTAATCTCATATCACTTGTTTGTGTGAAATATTTGTTTTTAGGATTTGCAACAATAATAACAACAACAATACAAAAACTTAAGTCAATTAACTTTATTAAGTTGAAGATTATTTTACATAATATTATGAACTACATTATATATATAAACCTACAATATACACATACAATATATACATAATTAAAATTGCAGTTTTATTATAAATAAATTTTAAATATTATAATTAGTAATAAAACTAGTATTTTTTATTTTTATTTATTATTAGTATTCAAATACACTATTATAATAATACTGTATTTACTATACTTAAAATCAATTTTTAGAATAATTATTTAGAAATTTGTAGTCTATATGATATACTACTATTTACAAATAAATTAGATATACATTATATGATTATTCAAATATATCATATTTTATTTCATATGTTATTCAAATTTAAAACATTTTAATACTAAAATATAATTTTTATTATGGTTTTTTCATGTTCCTGTAAAAATATATGAAATATTATTTTATATTAGTATTAACTAATATTTTAATGCATTAAAATACACGAAAGATCTATTAAAAAATATAAATGCATAATTAATAATATTGTATATAAAAAACTACTTTCATTTAACATCGAGGACAGGGAGACAAATGCGAGACACTGGAGCACTATTTTTATATACTGTATATCCCAATGGTATAAAATTATACTGTATTGAAAACTACAAAAATTATTGTCATTCAAAAAATGCATTTTATATTAAAGATATAAATTATATCATATAATACTAAAGTTAAATATTGAAGATATAATTTTTAAACAAAATTGTATTTTTAAAATGTAAATACACTATGATTTATATTTTATGCAAAATAATAATACAACAAAAAGTTTATTATAATAGAGATCATTAACTGAGTGTTTTGTGTGATTCCCAAATGACATAACAAAAGTTAAGCAAATATAATTTGTATATAAATACATATATTTTTGTATATATATTAATATTATATTAGGTACAATTTTAATTATTATTATTTTATATTAGCACATATATATAGTATATTGTAAATAGAGTGTATTATAAATACATTATTTCATTGTTTGAAGTAATTATATTAAATTATTTTTATATTATTTTTAAAAATATCATCTGAATATTTTATTAAAAAAATAAATATTAAAATATTTTTTTTGTTTAGAATTATTTTAGAAGAAATTTATTTCACACAAAAAAAATCAAGAAAAACTAATTGAGTTTTTTTTATTTAGAGCACATATAGTATGCATATATTATGAATAAATCAATACGACATGCATTGAGTAAAATAAAATGCATTAACTTTTTAATGATCTTCAAATTTTGTATTTGGATTTGAACTAATTTAATGCTATTTTTTGTTTTATATATTTTGTAGTGAATATCATTTATATAAACAAAAATATGTCAATCAATTTTAATTTCAATAATATTACATTTATGTATATACCATTTCAGTTAAAATATAGAAATATCACATTTAGTAATTTTATTTGTATAATTTCTAGTATTTTATAATAATAATAATTATTATTATGCAAAATAATATTTGTAAAATTAATGTTAAATGAATAAATTAATTCTAATTAAAACTAATTTCAAAAATTTATTTCAAAATATTCTAATATTAATATTTTTGTAAGAATTAATTATAACTGCAAATAATCTATTTTTATAACAAGTTTGACATTTATCGTCATTAATGATGCACACAATAAAACATTTTGTTATAATTATTTATATAACAAACAAAATAAAAGTTTAATTTAAATTAAACAAAAGTATTTATGAGAAATTTATTTTAATTAAAGTATACTATTTAATATTTTGATATTTATTCTGTATAATATTATTAAAAATTGAAAAATATGAATTTACAGTGAAATATATGTTATACCATAATATTGTAGTGTATATTATTATATATGTATTTACTGTAGAAACCAATAGCAATACCATCTATAATCTGAATGCATAACCATATTGTTTACAATTCTATGCAATTCTGATTTATTCTCTATTTTATACTATATATTGCTATCAATAGTGAACTCATTTATTTTTTTTTGGTAATTCACTTATATATTGCAAATAACTTTATTTTATTTCAAGTTTGTTTGTGTTTTATTATTATTATTGATTTTGATGGTCCATTGATTTGTTCATTAATAGCATCGACACATTCACGACATGTCTATTCCTGTGTTTGCCATTCAATATACAATTTTTATATTTATATACTGTATCTATAGTCACATACTGTATATATATATATATATATATATATATATATATATATATATATATATATATATATAAATTTATATACATATATAGTGTATGATATGGTATAGTCATTTCATTTCTGGTTCATTCAAACAAATGAAAACAATAATAATAGAAATAAAATGGACTAAAATAACACTAAACACAAGGCATTGATTTCATTTATAGCTATTATATAAACAATTGGCTTATATAGCAAAACATAAATAACTCTTTTATCGTTTGCCTAATTATAGTGTCATAAGTTTGGGTACTTTTTGAAATTGTCTGTCAATTTTTATATAGTTTATATGTTATTGCTTTTTTGCACAATAATATATATATATATATATACTGTATATACATTATGTATATTATATATATCATATCTTATGATTAGTTAATTCAATGAATGAATTGAATTAATGGATTCAATTATAGATTATTATTTGAGATATATATGTATGTTATATAAATTACATACAATATACTATATATTAAATGTATACTATTAGGATCTATTGCTGTATGTGTGACACTTAATGAGCATCAATTTGAAGCACATTCAAGCACTGGTATCTACTATATATAATTCGTAGAGTAGAGTATATTATTGTATTGTATTAATACAGTACTGTTAGCTTTTATCATATCATTTCTGAATAACAGCTGTTTTTCACTGAATTAATGATACTTTGTTTTAAGTGTCACACAAAATGTTTAATTTGTACTAAAAAAACGGTAATAATTATTTGATGATTTTCTTAGATATAAAATTTTTCACTAATTCAAAATTCACAATTTTAACAGAATATTTATTAGATAACGTGAATTCAAAAAAATACAATTTTAAATATTAATATAATTATCAAGAAATAAAATCTTTTAGTTAATAATATATAATTTAGTAAAATAGTATTATTATTATCAAAAGATACATTCAATTGTTATCTAAAGTCTTATTATTTATATTATCTTAAAAAGCAATTTATTAAAAACAGTCTTTTAAATGAATTTATTCATTGAATGAAATGTCAGTTAATGTTAATTAAAGAAATTAAGATTTCTATCTCTTAATGATTATCGCTATCATTATCTCTTAACGATTGTAAATCACTTTTAGTTTAATAATGTTTCATATATTAAATACTATAATACTGTATAAAGACTAGTTGTCTATATGTAATCATAAATTTTGTACACCAGATGGCTATAACATACTCTATACAATAAATTTATTGTATTATACATTTAATAATATTAAATAGTTAAATGCCATAAAAGTTTAATGGCATTATTTGTATTAAATATTATTTAGTAATAATAATTATTTAGTTTATTGTAATTTAAGATTATAATTAGATTTATATATTAATATATTATACACATATATTATTTTGTAAAAGTATATTTAGATTGTAATAATGCAATTTAATTATATATTTAATATTTATTTAACTCCAAAAAATGTGAAAATTTTAAAACAAAATATTATATTATATGTTAATTTTTTAATAAAATAAAAATTAGATAAAAATATTATTTAGTGAATGTAATTATAAATTGATTTCTGATCTCACGGGATATAAAGGATATAAAAAATTAATTATAATTAATAAAATTACTAATTATGAATGTTATCTTATTTATTAAATTTTCATATTTTATATAATATTTTTTATATATTTCAAAAAATCTTTGCTTTATTTATGTAAAAAGTGTTTAATTTAATTTTCTAAAAATATAATTTATTTTATGTTTAATTATTAGATTAATTATAGTTTTTTACTAAAGAAAGATATATATTCTAATCTTATATACATTGTTAGCATTAATGTATTAATTTATTCACTGATTCATTGGTTATACAATAGATAGTAAAACTATGCTTTAACTTAATCGAAATTTAATGAATAATAAATTCAATGAACATTTGTTGACTTTACTTAACATTTCATATAATTTGTTTGACTTTAAATCAAATAAATATTTTAAATTAATTTTAATATTCTTCAATTAAATATACATATTGTAGTACTTTAAAATCTTGCTAATGAATTATTAATTTATGCCTATAATGACTAAAATTACAATAATAACTACAATGACTATAATAACTACAATGACTATAATAACTATAATATAAATTTAATATTAGATTATTGATATTTTAAAAACTTGATGAACCATTCAGTCTCATAAAAGCTTTAATATAAATAACTATTTAACACAAAATTTATAAAAATATCGATTATGTTATCAGTTCTCCAAATCTATGTAATTCACTCCTCTTTATCATTCATTTATTCATTCATTCATTGACTGTATATTACACTATATAAACAAAGCATTTATTTTTGGCAAATAATTAAATGTTATAAATAACTAAAAAATATATATAAAGTAATAATAATAGCTTTTATAAGATAATATTTCATTTTAGCATTTTTAATGCACCGGTATTACACAATGGGAACCAAAAAATTTCTTAAATAATGGTATTAGACATTACTTTTATGTTTTACAGACATCCTTATGAAATAGGATGACCAACAATACAGGTCTTAGTATTTTAATAAATAACTTACAATAAAATTATTTCAAGAGTTCCTGAGAACACAACAATGTAATAGAGGTTAATATTATAGTCCTATTCATTAACTAAGTTATCATATTTACAGCTTAGAGTCTATGCTTACAGTCATTGTAAGCATTAAATATGATAACTTAGTTAATGAATAGGACTATAATATTAACCTCTAGTACATTGTCGTAATCTCAGGAACTCTTGAGATAATTTTACGATCGTTGCATAAATTTTTAAAAAATAAATATTTATTGTATATATTATAGTTTGTTACAGATCTATAAACAAATTTAAAATTAAATAACAATAAGGGCGATTCACATATTACGTTCGCACTTTTTAAGAAATCTAGACCTCCTCCCTCCCCTATGTTTGCAATTGTTCGCATGTAGACATTTAAAAAATTACGTTCACATATCCCTAACCGCTTACCCCCTCCATCACCACTAAGAAATAAAATATTATTTAAATGCCAACGTTCTTAAAGTCTCTACCTCTCCCCTCCCCCTCATTCGCAAAAGTTCGCTTTGGCCAACACCCCCTCCCCTCAAGTGCGAACGTAATATGTGAACCACCCATAATATGTAATCTAATATATTTTATTCAATATTTTAAATTAATTTCTTAAATATTTTTTTAATTGAATAAATTGATTGATAATTTAAATTGAAAGCAATTTTTTACATCTTAAATATGTTTTTTTTGCAATATATTTGTAAATACTGTATAATTAGGTCACTCTACTGATGAATGAATTAAATAATAGCAAATCGATAATATAAAGTATAAAAACACATTTAAATCAATTGATTAATGATTTTAAACTTTACGATAAAAATTTAAAGATTATTTTTTAGTCCAAATTTATAGATAACAGCAAACATAGACAACTGATTCAATCAATAGCTGCCTTTTCCCGGATAATGAAGTCGATGTTCAAAAATAATCATTTTATACTAAATTTCTTTATTATATATATTTATATATTGATAAATAATTTTTCCATTAATTTTGTGCTTATTTAGTTAGAAATAAATTTGAAGACATAAATATTAAGTATATAAATTACGATATGATAAATAATATATATATTGGATAAACAATGTCTTACATTACTGTCTATAATGGAATTAATACCTAAAATCCTTTTTGAGTAATAAAACTAAATAAAAAAAACTTTAAAATATAATTTACTAAACAAATTATGAGTCGTTTGAAAATTTGTATTTAACTGTCTACATAGTGACTCCTCTAACGCATATTTAATACATATATGATATCTACTATTATTAGTTGTGATATTAAAGTTAAAACATAGTGAAGATTGCATTTTGTCTATTGTTTTGTTACCGGAAATTATTTCTCTAACATTTAGTTCACATTCACAACAACAACAAAATCAATTCACAAGTTTTCAGAATAGGCTTCATATATATAATCTTAAATAACTTATAGATAACGGGCTTACTATTGGTAATGATGATAATGGCAGTGGTATTTGTGCTGCCAGTGCACTACAAATAGCATTGTACTTATCAGTACATGTCGTGCCATACAATTATGCCAAACACTGAACTAAAATAGTAGTAGTGATGGAAATAGAGAGTTAAGTAGTGTTTAGCATAACAAATAAACTCTAAATATATTTTATACTAATCAGTATATAGTTTATAAATTATAAATGAGAGTATATACTGTATATATATTGTGCTACTTTGTATATTCAGTATAAACACAATCAAAAATTAAATACCAGTACTTGAATTGTTATAGAAAAAAGTATAACTTAGCGGTAGGATAGTTGACGGCTAAACTTTGATTCTGGGTTCAATCCCAGCTCAGGATTTACAAATCTTATTTTTATGAATAGTTATTTAAATTATGTCATTATCTGATCTCCCATCTTAGCATAAGATTTTATTGTATCAATAAATTAACTGTATATACAAACCGCCAACTGTAGTGAAGTTTATATAATTAAATTGTTTTGGTTAAAAATATTATAATATAATAAAATCAATACACAATGAAAATTTTAACAATTTTATTGAATGTTTTCTATATTATATCATGAGATTTTCAATTTCTACATACAAATATATAGTAACTTATGTGTTGAAAATATAAACAAATATTTATTTATGATTATAAATTAATTAATACTTAATTGTTAAATAGGAAATTATTTAAAACTAAGTTTAAATGCAAAAAGTTAAAGAACTTATTCTAAAATAAAATGAATAATATTTTCACATTTTTATGTTAAAAAATGAAATTCCAATCAAAATATCTATATTTATAACAATTTTGTTTTTAAAATTTTTATTTCTAGCCATTAAAAAATATTTATATTTAATATTAATTAATATATATATTTTTATGGATCTTAAAATAAAAGTCACGTGAAATTGCTATTTAACTATTAAATTAATGCCAAAAAATAGAGTAACAAAATAATTGCAGTCAAAGACTCTTCTAATACATGGAAAACATTGACATTTCGTCTCTTAATTCTTGAGTCTCTATAGTATATCTCCTCTCAGTTGGCATTGATTTGTCTATTGTTTTGATCAATATATTAGACTCTTGTTTAAGAAGAAAAAGTCTTCTCTTTTTTATTTCAGGGAAAATAAGTGGAAAATGAATAATAAAGTGAAAGTAAAATATCTAATATTTCACAAAACGACAGACAATAAGTAACATTAGGGTTGATTTAAACCAACAAAAAACCAAACTTTAAATATTTAACTATTAATAATCAATTGCTTGTCTTTAGTCACTCATTTTTATTGTTTTAAATGATAGAAATATTTATATTATCATTTAATAATGCATAAAAATTTAAGAATAGTTTAATATTTATAAATGATTTAAATAATTGTATTTATCTCTTAATCATAAGTTTAAAAAAATAAAAATTAAATGACATGTTTTAAGGAAAATATAAATACATATTATATCTACATTTAAATACATATATCATATAAATGAATGCTTTTTATTATAAAATTATAATAAAAATGACTGATTGTCGACATTAAATGTATATTATATATCTATAAATATATTTTATGAATTAAAGAACATCCAAAAAGTAATTTAACAAATTCAAACAAAACAATTTCATTATTATTTATATTATTAATTTATTATTAATATTAAAATATATTAAAACAAAATAGAAATTATTAAGTAAGAAAATTTTATTAAAAATTATAATGATAGATATCTTATATAAATTATACAACAAAAATCTTATTTAAAGTCTTAAATAATTTAATGTAAAAAACATTTTTTACATAAGCGTCAAAAACTAATTAATTATTGTTTATCAAACATAATTTTCTTTAACATTAAAAATTTCAAAAATTCTACATGATAAAATATTTGTTTTTTAATCGTAAATAGTTTTTAATTTAATCTAAAATAATATATTCTTTTAAAATATTAAAATTGATTTTACACATAGCATTCAAAACTGACAAACAAACACACATATGATACATAACTTCAAAATTTGTTGATTTACTTATAAGATATACTTTATCTTATGTAGAAAAACAAATGCATCACTTTTCCACAATATATATAAATTTATATAATTTATATTTTGTATTGTACTTCAAAAAATAATAGTCGTGTTTAATGTAATGTGATTTTACTCTTAAGAAAATTATATTCCTTTTTGTTTTCCTTCAAAACCATTAATAATTTGTGAAATGAGTGAAAAAGATTTTATTTTTAAATAATGAAATCTAATAAAATAATAGATAGTATTAGAAATCAAATAGTCATTGTGTGTATATATATTATAAAATATTTTTTGCACACTACTCGACAAAAATACTAAATAAATTTTTATATTGTAATTTTAATATTTGCTTTATAAATATATCAAATTTTTGTTAAGATTTTTAATTTAGATAGTTTAGTGTAATTAATCATAAATAACAAAAATAAATCTATCACCAAAATTCTTATTAAAACCAATTTGTTTTACAGATTTTATGAACAATTCATTGATTGTATAGCTTATAAATGACAGCTCATAGTCACATATTTTTGTAGATTAGTTAAGTGATAGCGAATAAAAGCAAATGAAATATTATATAGAAAATACCTGTCAATTGTATACTAAATAAAAAAGTTAGAGATTAGAGACTAATAATAGTGTTTTTGATGATATGGTTAGTATAGTGACACACAAGTCGTTTATATAAAAATATTAAGTAGTTATAGGTATGAAAAACTAAGACAATATAATGGATGCTATAATAATAATAAAATATTGTTTCACATAATCGTTGTCCAGTTAAGTAGTCCGACCACACAAATGATTTCTAATTCATTGTAAGCACCGGTATATTTGGAAAAAGTTTTTCTCAATCTTAGAGTTAAAGAGAAAAAATAGTGTTTATTGCAAAATATCTTTCATTTATTAGGATTGAGAGATACAGATATATAGGAGTGAAACACAGTTTCGTTAGTCAATAAAGTCATAACAAATAGAGCCGTCAACCAGTGCTGTCAATACAATGCAATATAAATGAACTTTAAGGTGAGTCCAGTGCACACATACTTATTTATTTTGTAGCTTTAAATGTAAAAAAGTCAATAAAAATAAAAACATTATAGAAAAATAGTGAACCACATTATATAGCCATTATACAGTATACTAGAGTATATATACATTGTATATACTGTACATTAACAATACATGTGCTTTCAAATAAATATAGCAATACTTTCTCCGGTTTTAAAAATATTTTGATAATGGACTCAAAAAATCACTGTTTGGAAAAAAAGGTAGTGCTTGTGGGCTCCGGGAGGCATTGCTAATGACTTTACATATAAGATTGCTGTGTATTGTATGTCAACCAACATTATTATCAAACAATGATTTTGAAACAGATTTTATGATATATTATGAATTATATTTACTGTCAATTTAATCACATTGTGTATGAATCACTAAAATCTCTGTTTAATACTATTTAAATTTGAATTTATCGAAAATCTTGTTTTCAATTTAAATTAGCAAAATTGATAGATTTAATAAAATATTAGTTACAAATAGTTTCCATATCTGTATCCAATTACTAATTTTCATATAAATATATTTTAAAAACTTAGATTTTACATAAAATTAGTGTTAAACTAAAAAAAATAGTAATACAAAAATTTAAAATCATAATTTATAATGTTTTTAAAAATTAATAAACTAAAAATAATTTATAATAATAATCTTTATATTGATTTTTGATATAAATAATATTGTGTACTATTATTATAATGAATGCAAATGTGAAAACATATATTTGTGAATAAACTGAAGACAAGTATTTTTATTTAATAAAACTCTTGAAAAGACTTTTGACTTGTGTTTTGGTTTTTAAGGACCTTTTCGTTTGTTTGATTCGTGCAAACAGTTCTTAATTGAAGCAAAAAATTTCGATTTTCCCATAAAATATAAGTTAGCAAATGCTTTGTTATGTAAACTCTAGAGAAAGAGAGAGAGAGAGAGAGAGAGAGAGAGAGAGAGAGAGAGAGAGAGAGAGAGAGAGAGAGAGAGATAGAGAGAGAGGTTCAATAGCAGGGTTAAGATAAGATTGCGGTGAATATAAAAAATAAGTGCTTATTGATGAAATGTCTTTCATCTATGTCTTACTATATCTGTGTTTATAAATAACAAAACTTTGTTCATCAACTACTTGAATGCTTTTAAATATTTTGCTTTTATAGTACAGGTATAGTAAAAAATAATATAAATAAATATTAATATGTAATATACTATATATATAAGGTATATGTACTTATATAAGTTAATAAACTATTTATGTTTATAAAAACTTGAATGCAAAAATATTTGTTTATTCATAAAATAACTATTTTAAAAATATTTATGAAATACTCAAATTTGCTTATTTATGGATAAAATTGTGATGTTAATCATAATATTACAGTATAAAGTTCAATTATTATTTTGATAATCAATATACTTTATATTTAAAAAATAATTTGTGTATAAATATTTCTCTAATCTTTCAAATTTTAAACATTGTTTTTTAAACACTTTAATCGTTTAAAATCATAGTTATCATAACAAATACAGTACATGAACTGACTATTATCATGAATTTACTGGCAATTATCTAACAATACTAAGATATTCAATTAATTTCGTTTTGTTTTTTTTATTATAAATAAATATTTATTGTCAATTTCAACATCTATTATAAAATATAAAGCGATAAATTAATATATAAATTGTTTATTGTATGTAACTGTATTTCAACATTTAATTTCTTAGATAAAAGAAATGATTTTTTTATCATTTGATTTATTTGCATAATGTATATTAATATCTTGAAGGCATATAAAAATCTCAAATCATAAATAAATGAATAAAAATAATAATTCAAAATAAATTTTCAATTTTTTTCATAAAACTGGATTATAAATAGATATATTTAATAACGTGAGGAAATAAGATATGAATATTACCGACAGAAAAGACAAAAAAAATCAAAACAATCAAATACTTAGCAAAATATTTATTTGACTTTTAAATGTTGAATAAAAAACCACTTTAAGGTTGACATCAAATTTCATAAAATACATATTGACTTAAATATAAGATACAAATATTTAGAGTTAACTTTAATGGAGATTCTATGGAAAAGAGATATAATATATTTTAAAGAGCTAAACGAAAATAAATAATTTTATAAAAAAAAATAATAATATATGAAATTAGTTTTACGGCCGCAGAGGAAATGAAAATTGCATTTATTATAATATAGGACTCCATTTCCAATCCAATTAACCCCTCCGTACACAACAATACCAGTTTTCACATCATTTATATGCATGTGTCTGTGTCTATGTCTCCATAACTTACATATAACTTACATAAGCCCTAAGCAAAACATGAAACTACAAAAAATATCATTAAATATACGATATTTTAGGGTAAAAAAATATATATATTGGCTCAACATTTTTGTGTTGATTACAGTTATAAAGTATGCCGCACCACTACCAGCCCATCATATAAGCCATTATATGGGCACAAATAATGAGTTAAATGCGAAATCTTAACACTGAAAAAGCATTCATAACTTACATACAAACCATAGTATACTTTGCCTTCTGTTCTCTCGTCAATAATATGTAAACTCTTTATAATGATTGTAAAAAAGTGAACAAACTTTTCATTGTTGTTGTTATTATTGTTTATTTCTTCAATGAATATGTGATATAATTTATGATTACATAACATGCAATGCATAACAATAACAGATATTTATTATATTATTAAAACTAATCGTATGTTATTAAGACTACATTAGACATATTTTTCAATGCAATACATAATAAAACAATTTTAATGAGAGATATTCAGTAATCCAATATAAAGTAATAATTGTTTTTTTTGCTAAAATTAATTTAAAATACAGTATATAACCCATGTTTTTGTTAACCCAAAAAACAAAAATTAGTGTTATGGCAGTGATTTGAGTACAACAAATCTATTGTTTATGTATGTTAATTTTTATAATAAAAAATAAAAGTTAAATAACATTTTTAAGAAATTTATTATATGAATAAATAATAATAAATAAAACATAAACCATAAAACTAAGTGTAAAAATATTGTGTGTTGTTATAAAAATGATGACTTACAGTGCAATTCACGTGTATGTGATTGTTATGGGATCTCAATTTTTTGGTTTGGTTGTTGTTGTTGTTGTTGTTGTGTTATGTATACCTTATAGTTAAGTGCCAACAAAACATAACACATGAGAAGCTAAAGCCAACAAATATATGAATGCCATATTAAATAAGTTTTCCAATAGTTATTATGAAAGTCACATATTTTATTCTCAAACATACATGAGTTGGGCAAAGAGACAGTATATATATATACTGAATATATAGATGATATGGCATGAAGTCATGAGAGAGAGAGAGAGAGAGAGAGAGAGAGAGAGAGATGTGATGAGTTGAGTTGAGTTAGGTATAAGAGAGTGTTTATCTCGTCATAGCATTGACTGGAGGACTGGTATCTCTGTAAACGCCTGCATAAATGGTACAGATGTCGACTTTGATTCTGTTATAAACGCTAGAAGAGAGACAACTACAGCAAACTTATTGATGTGCACCGGGAGTAACAGGGAATACACTGTCGAGCACTGGCATCATATCGCTGTGTCTAATACTGAATGATAGATCACACAGTTTTGAACCACATTTAAAGCTTGTGTGCAATCAATTATATCCGCATTAATGACTTGGCTTTAAATTATATATTAAATGTATTAAAATATATATAAATATAAACTTTTAGACAAATGTTTCATACAATTATATAAAATTATTCAAACTTATTTTTACAGCTTCATAAATAGTTTATTTATATTAACATTTACACTCAGTTACATTTTAACAATATAATACCAAATTTCAAAAACAGTATTTACATTATTATAATATTTATTTTAAAAATTGATTGTTATCAATTTTATAAATTGTGAAACTTATTTCTATTATAGTTTAGATAAATATGTAATACAATTATAAAATTTTTAAAAAATATAATCCATTTATTTAATTATATTACATTAAAATTTTATGATCCGTAATATTAAATCATATTTAATAGATAATGAAAGCACTAATAGTAATTGTAATGAGTGAACAGTTATGTTTGTGCTCAGGTATATTGTTAGACAAAATCAGCCACACATATACACATGTACCATATGTACCATATGTACCATATGTACACACATAAGATGCCAATTGTAAAACAAATCATTGTTACTAACCATTAATCTTATTGGTGTCTATCTTATTGTTTAAACAAAAAACAAAACAACAAAAACAGTGAAAAAGTAATTGAAAAGCGTTGAAAACTTTTTTATACAATAACATTAAAGAACTCATTTATATTGTAAATAGTTTTTAGTGGCAATCAATGAGTGAAATTGAGATGAAAAATAAGGATTTGATAAAATTGAGTCCAACTCTAAAATCAAGGCTTCAAATAAAAACTTTTTATCAAAACAAAGCAGAAGGTTATGCTTCACTGCATAGCAGTACTGTATTGCAGTACTGTATTGTTTGGATTGTATTCTTACAATGCTTTCAATGCTTTCTGTTATCTTAAAACTACAAGTCGTTTGACGTATCGGTCTCTCATTTATTGCATTTTATGTTATGCTTTGGTTTTGTATATTCAATGGTTTCGTCACATTCAACATACAATCAAATGTTTATATATTATTAAATCAAACAAAATAACAGTTTTATATAAATTTTAATATTATATTTATATAAATATTATAATTCGTTTGTGTAATTAATAATCTTAATATTGACATCAATTGTGCAATTAAATATGTCATTCTCAACGATATCATATAAATTATATTATATTTTTAAATTAATTTTGAAAATTATAAAAAAATTATTATTTAACACACACATATATATAAATATTTATATATATACAGTATGTATACAGTATACATTTATACATACATACATACACACTCACACACTTAATAATTTAACTTATATATGATTATATAGTGTGTTGTTTGAGATGACCCGACAGTTGAGAATCTGACTGACATAACACTACATTATATATATAAAGTACTGTTATATATATATATATATGGTATTGATGTCCATTTCAATGGTTAAGCTGAGATCAGCAGAGATCCTCTCTATTCAGTGATGTCTATCACACCATAACGTAAAATGTGGAGCATTTCTTATGCACTATTGATGTGAAATAGATTTTATGTATGTGTTTGTCCCTATAAAATAGTATATACAGTATATATATATTATATATATATACACTTTTATAAATATATACAAGATATTTACAAGCATACTTTTTAGATACAAATATATACTATCATCTAATATGGTATTATGCACTCTGGTATGTTATAGTGGTAGTGGTGCTGATCCGTGCAAATACACACATAACGATCCGCCACTAACTCCTAATATCCTATTTATTCTAACATTACATTCTACAGTATAGCAAAATAATACTAATACTAATAGCATAGTCTCCATTATACATGTATGTATTGTATCAAAGTTTTATTTTATTTTCACTTTGAAATAACAAAAGTCTAACTACTATAATATACATATATTATCATTTTTTCTTACAATTTTATATAAAAATTGTGATATTTATCACACATACACAAACACAGCAAAAATATTACAATAAAAATACTGTGAAAACCTTTTTATTATACACACTAGAGTTCACATATAAGACATTAATTTGATAAACATTTTTAATGCATATAAACCTTTGTATGCAAAAAAGTCAACCATTATTACAAATAAAGTTGCTGGATAATACTGTATTTTATAAAAAACAACATACAATAGGAGAAACTAAATATGAGAAAATATTTAAGATATTTATATTTTAAGCTAATTTTATTGCAATTTCTAATAATGATTTATTTTTTTAACAAAATTTTAAAATTTATTCGTATAATTAATATATTAATTTGATCTGGCCATATTGTTAAGTTATTCATAGTTTTTCAAATTATACTAGCTTATATTAATATATATTATATTGTATAAGTGTTGAGTTTATTTTAAATTAAATTTACTTATTTTTAATAAATTATTTATTAAAATGAATTTGTAATTTAATAAGTTTTAAGAGAACTATATATTGAAGCATTTAATTGACTGAATTATAAAAAATTTCTATTTATTCTATGAAATACAACACAATTTTATAAATCTGTAATATTATCTAACTATATATTAATTAATAGATGATGTAGATTACAATTGTAATATTTTTAACATTAGTTTAGTATATGCTAAAAATAGTTTGTTATTTAAAATATATGTATTTATAAAATTAGTTTAGTTTAATTATTTAATAAAATAATATAATTTAAAAATACAATTTATTAAAAAATAAAATTGTATATATGACAAATAATTTAATATATTTAGTTTTAAATGAAAAAGTTTTGATTAAAATTTGTTATATATTTTTATTAAATTAAAAATATTTTTACAAAAAAATTGTAATTTACAAATGTCTAAAAATGTTAGTTGTTAGCAAAAAAATATTAAAGTTAAATATAAAAATAAACTTGTTTGTTTAATAATAATAGTAAACTTTTTATTTTAAACAATAGTAAATTAAGATTTATAAAAGAATATTAACGGATTGTTTCTTTAATAAATAATATTTATAAAATAATAAAAATATATAAATCTAAAAATAGATATAAATTAAGATGTTATTGTTATTAAATTTTTCTAAAAGTTTAAATTGTTTTTTCGCAAAACAAAATATAATAATTTTTTATAAGATATTAATATTTGAGAAAACAAAAAATAAAGTAAAAACAGTATTAAAAAGATATTGAAATGAATACTTTAATGAAAACTTAGAGAAACTCAAAACGATAAATACAAATATACAAAATACTTAAATAGAAATATATAAATAGAAATGATATAAAAATTAACACAATTATCAAATACATGAAACAAATTAGGAAAAAACTAGTGAAATAAAAATTTGTAGAAATAAGCAATAATCTAATTAACAAATAATTATAAATAACCTAAAATTTAAAATTTAAAACTTAATATTTTGACATATTTAGCAAATATTATGTTTTCTCTATTATTATTACAGTTTAAATATCTGTCGATTTATTTATCGTTTAACTGTTAACTCTAACCCCTATTAACAGAAATGATGTGCTTTTAAGACATTTTAGTCTTAATATGTCTGTCCTTCATAACAGAAACTATACCGGTATAACTAAAATTTACAAAAACAAAATATTCTATATTTTAATAAAATTTATTTTTAAAAAAAATAATCACATTAAGTCATTAATTACAATTTATTAATTAAACATTTTTAAATTCTAATCATTTTAACAAAATTAAAAATTATTTTACAATATAATTATAAAAATTAATCTTTTTATAATATTAAAATTAGTAAAGTGTTATGTTAGACAATAATACTGTTGATGTCGGGTTCGATTCCAGTTCTAGACATATCTTTATACTATGTTTTTGATCTTTTAGTAGTAATTATTTATTAGTTTCATAACTACTGAATTGTCAAAATTTATAAAAATTAATTATTACAAAATGATGAACTATGATTTTTATTTAATAAACTTTAGGAAAATTATTTAATTATAATTAATTATGATATTCTTTTAATTTTTTTATTAAATAATATACTTTTTCGTATAAAATGTTATAATTATTAATAATATGAATTTTTGCAAATTACATGACAACACCAACACATTTAGTCATTTAAATTGTTGTAATATTTTAATAATAAAATGTAAGTAAATGTATTCAAAATAACACAATGTGTAATACAAGACATGAAAATTTTGTCACATCATTGTATACCATATTCATACATCTCATATAATGTCAAATAAAATTGTTGTTAATTATGCTCCCATTGTGTTATGTATAATTTACACTATATATCATTTAATAAGATAATGTGTTTGGATATTACATAGAAATGTTGGTTTGCTGTGTGTATGTATGTATAGACACGATATGATGTGCCAAATGGGACAACAGCTGTAGTGATTTATGAGAAAAACAATAAGAAATACTTATATAATGTTTATACATTGTATGATAAATATTTAGTTTATATAAATTATATTTATATGAATTTCATAGTTATGTTCACTGGCTTTGCATTGATAGGCAATATTTGTGACATAATATTTGACACAAAATACTATTTGTTAAGAATGACATTCAATGATTTGTATTGAATTTATACATAACTACAATCCAATACTTACTTTGAGGCTATTATAGCAAAAGATTTGTTGGCATTGGGAAAGTGGGTTCACAGAGCTATAGTGATGAGTCAAATATGAAATATCAAAGTCATAGTAAAGCAGGCGTTAAAATATTAGTCTATTTTATCAACATATAGACAATCAAAAATGGTGCATGGGTATTTTTGTTAATATAAATATTGATATATATATATATATACATTGTAGACATTGTTGTTATAAAGTATATTATACTGTATTTATTCTATACTTATAGTTTATATCTCTATAACTTATATAAACACATTGAATAGTTTTAGTTGAGAGTCACAACTATGAGAAACATATCAATAGACTGTCATTGTATGCAATGAATTATAATTCTTATGGGAAATCATTTTTTGACACATTTTTTATGTACAAAAACATAATAATATTGATATATATATATATATATATAGTATATGTTTTGTTAAAATATAACAAAACAACAAAATTCACAAACAATTCTCACATTTGCTTTTCTTTCATTTCAATGGGTATATTATAATGTCATTCATATATATATATATATATATTACTTTCTCTTTGCTATTAAATAGATTTGTCAAAAAATTGAGTTAATACACTGTAATAATAAAAATAAATAATCAAAAACATTATTCAATATTTGTGTTATATTTTTAAAATGATTAGTCTTTAACCAAAAAGAGATCTAAATTTAGAGTCTATTATCAATCTTTTGACCCTTTTTTCAATTAAATATATAAGTTTTTATTATCAATTTTTAGCCTAATGTTATTTAAATTGAGCTTTTTTTATTAGTTAGTCAAAAGAGTTGGAGATAATTTAGAATAAATTATAATACTTAATTTTATTATTTTTAATTTATTTTTATTATTCTTATTATAATATTTACATTTCACGTTTTTGAAAATATAAAAAAAATAAAATAGTTTTTTATATTTCAATATTTAATATTATTATTATGACTTTATATTTCATACATTTGTATGACTATAATTTATTTTAAATAATTATATAAAAGCAATTCATATAAAATGATTGATTTGTAAGTGTTTTTGTCAGTCAACGGGTCAATTGATCCATAATATTATATAAAACCATTTTGAGGTTATTTTTACTAAATAGACGGCCAATCAGTAAGTTTTGACTGTGATCTATAAAATCTTTAGTTTTATAATATAACAAAAAAAAAACTTTGTATATTAATAGCATAAAACATATCTAACTTATTAATTAAAATATAATTTTATTAAAATTTATTTAATTATAATTTTATTTAGCAACTTATTAAAGTATTTTTTTAATTTATTGATTTATAGAAAAAAATATTTTTGACATAGTTTATTTATCACTGTCCATAATTACTTGATTTATATTAGATATATATCTTACTCATCGGTTTATAACAGCACTCAATCGTAACTAATCTAAAATCTATATATCTATATATATTTATAATGTATATTATATATTATATATACTTATAAAAAGTAGTAAAAGTAATTTTAAGAAAACGTTTTATTCATTTCTTATTTTTTATTGAAATAAAATTTCTAAAAAGATTCATAACTTCAAACATTAAATGAAAATATTATTTATATATAAGTCAACTTATTTTTAGTGAATAAGTATTTTGAATTAAACTCTAATGTAAAATAGATTCAAAAATTGAATTCAAAATATGAATTTGTAATATAAATCCATAAAATTTAGCCAATAATTTAAAAAATACAAATTATATAATTTGCTAAATGACTCATTTATTATTAAATTGTTTATTCATTTCGTGTAGATTATTATTATTACAATTTAAATAAAGAATTAAAGTTATAAAAATATAATTGTTTTTTGTTGTTTACTATTTTATATATTAATTTTTAAATAAATATTAGAATAAATTATTTAAAAAACATTAAAAGTTGTTATAATACATATGATAAATGCTTAGTGATGTTAAGATTGCAAAATTTCATTGATTGACTTTTTTAAAAGCAGAAACCAATTTATAACTCATGATTCTTATCAAAAATAGTACTAATTCTTAAACAAATGTAAAACTTTATTTTTTGCTTTTATTTAAATTGTAAATGTGATACTTTTATAAATAAGATTAAATATACATAAATGGTTTCTGCTAAATATAGTGCCAATTATAATTTTTAAGAAATTTACAAGATTTAAATTATAAAACAATATGTATAAAAACTTCAATTATTTATTTTAAAAAATTAATTAATTTAACAATAAATGTTATCATCTAAAATACAATGTTAAAAATACTTAAAAATTAGTAGAATCTTAATCTATAATGAAATAATTTTTTAGCATTATTAAATTTAATTTTTATATAATCCCAAAGCGCGATATTTTAAGCAATATTATTGCGATAAACAAAAGCTGAATTTAGAAAAATTTCCAACACTAGAAATACTGCAATTTATTATTTTACTACAATATATTAAATAAATTTAATTAATATCAAACTAATGACAAAACTATCTGTAACTAAAAAATAACAAATTTAAGTTAAAATATATAAAATTTAACAAGGTCATTTTAAGATATTTACTAAAATATTAATAAATAATTAATATAAACTTAAATTTTAATAATATGACAATTTTTATTAGAATTTATTTTGAACAAAATATAAAAATTATTATTTTTTAAACATTATTAAATATATATTATTAGCATTATTTAAGACTTAAATTTTATCTAATAGTTTAAGATTAAGACTTATAATTAAAAATTAAGACAAATATTATGTTCATATATTTTGTTTTATATAATTTTTGTAAATAACAGTTTTCTTTAGCAATTTAAACAATCAATAGTTTACTTTTTTTAAATTTTGTATATGTTTTTGTAGATAAATATTTTTATAGTTAAAGTCTAATTAAAATAATAATAATAATAATAATAATAATATTAAATAATAAATAATTTAATAATTAATATTATGTTTATTCAATTATTAAATGTTATGATTTATAATAATTAGAAAACTAGTGCTTAACAGATAACTTATTTTAAGTAATTAAATATATCAACTAAAAAATTATATTATTATATATGCAAATAATATTTAATTCTACAATAATGTCTTAAGTGTTTTTAATTGATATTAATATGAAATACTTGTATATCTCTAAAAATGTCTAAACGATATAAGTATGCATAATATGATGTACAATAAAAGTAACATTAAATTTACAGTACTATTACATTTGGGTCAGTTAAGTGGTTTATATTTGGCACAGGAATGCTCTTTTACTATGTTAACAAAAATCATAACATAGCACAGGTATGTATGCTTTTCATACTATTCTGTGTACTATAACTTATATCATTCAATGGTATGTATGACTATATTGATGGATAGCATAGATTTAATAAATTTTATTAGCAATACATTGAACAATACTTTGTTATGTAAGTGCCGGCAGTTTATATATTGCAATATCTATGTGTTTGAATTGCAAAATGTAATTTCAATCTTAAAGCACTGGTAGATGTTTTGCAGGATGTGTTTGATGAGTCTTATATTTTTAAAGAAAGTTATTCAATTTATGAAATCTAGTTGTGACTACTTGTGCTTTCTATCACATGCCGGTGCTGCTCATCATAAAAATATGCGGCCATTGACTGCAATCACTACAAACTATAGTGTTTTTAGCACATTTGCTTGTCGTATATATCAATCCATTTGAAGATAAACTTTAGACTTGAACTCCCAGTGCTCATACACCCAGTGCTTGAACAGTCACAGTCTATCAACTACAAGATGAGTAGATTTTATGGCAAACTCTCTTAGCCATGAAATGGAAAACCATTTCTTATCTAATTTAGTTGCGATCCCTTTCCCATAGTATAGTAAGTCTACAAACATTGATGAGTGCTTCAAACATAACGCTCTCTAAGATTATTGTTGAGCTCTGAATCTTATTGCCCGCACCACAGTCTCCACCAATACTTCATTCAATGGATATATTGTTGTTATATTAACAGTATAGTTGCCAAATAGTTTTGTCATTTTCTTTACAATTTTATCAAATTAATTGTATTAACAATAAGTTATAGTAACATCAATTTATTATTGAAACAAAAATCATAAAAAATAATATATATATATATATAAATTTAGAAATAAYGATTAAGTCAATTGATGTTAATTTATCAAATCAGTACTTTTTGGTCACTACAGTATAATCTAAAGTGAATGAGTGATACATTGTAAGTAAATGAGTCAATGAAATCCATAATATAATGATAAGACATTTGAGACAAATCATCGGAAAACGTCTCAAGACATGGACTGCACTCCACTCTATTGATTTAGGTTTGCCTTACATAATGGTGTCATTTATTTGGCACAATAAATGTGGGGTATGTTTGCATATATATATATATATATATATATGTTTGTGTGTTTGCATTTATGAGTTACATTGTATAAAATTTTCAATCGATTGGATACAATTTTTGATTTAAAAAATCGCATATGTATTAGTACTGATTGAAATATACAATTCAATATAAATAAATTGTAAATCAGGGATTATACTATATCTAATTTATATATTAAAGCATATGAATTATATATTATTATTTATTGGCTACTAATAATCATTTTTTAATGTGAGTTAATGAATGAGAAGAAAGAAAAAGAAATTTTTTTGATCAATTATTGTCTGGTTTTTGAAGCCATAAATAAAGAAAAGTCTATTATTGGCACTCATAATATACAATATAAAAAATATTTTATTAGTTAAACATTAAATTGTTTTTTGATTTGCTTTTCTATAGATTTTTGATCTAAAGTTTATAGCTTTCTTCACAAACGTTGGTATTTGTGATGAATTTTTTTTGTTGAGTAAAGTTAATGAAAAGTTAGAAAAATGATTGTACTCTACTGTATGTGTCATTTAATAGAAACTGTATGTTTCACACCAAATCACATATGGGTTTATAATACATAACTATTAAATAAAGCTATAAATTGAGCAAAAGATGAAATGAATAAAAAGTGATTCTTCAATATTAAATCAAATGTCTTATTACCAGTAATTCAATGGATTTCATCTACACTTTTGAAGTATTATTTCCAACAATACGAGCATCAAATGTGATCGAAATAATATATTAATCATATTATATATTGACTACTATTATAGATTGCTATACATTTTACTCCAGTTTTATTGCTTTTTACAAAATTTTCACTCATCTCTTACCCTTTCTTCCAATTTATTGACAAAAAGTTAAAAAAATTATAACATATTGACTACATTTTCATAGTATTTTATATAAATGTTATATACATTGATAATAATAATAACATTACAAGCAGTTTATGAACACTATTTCATTCATTGACTGGCAGTATTCATATCAGTGACTCCCAGTTCTCCCAAATTATACAGTATTTATGTGTTTTATCTTTTATACAAATTTCAAATACAGAAAACAAGACTTTACTTTCTCTGTAAATAATTTATGAGATCTAATGTTAAAAATGCAAAGCAATCCCATATACAGTGAGTTTTTTGCATTAAGTTATTTCTTGTTCAAAACTTATGACCAGAATATTTATATTGCATTTTAAAAAATTATTTATTTATTAAACAGTATTTTTTAAAGACAAGAGTTAACGAAAGAAAGTGAGTGAGTGAGTGAGTGAGTGAGTGAGTGAGTGAGTGAGTGAGTGAGTGAGTGAGTGAGTGAGWGAGTGAGAGAGAGAGAGAGAGAGCTAATAAATAATTTGAGTAAATTTTTATAAAATTATAATTAAATTGTTAAATTAACAAATAAATTTTGTTGATTAATGTAATGTATATGTACTGTAAGTTATGTGTCTCTAAAATAACGTCCGAAAAACATAGAAAGTGTAAACTAATATACAGTAACATAATATGACTACAAGTTGGTAGCACTGGGAGCTATGTATCCCTGGATTACCTGATCTGTTATTCAGTGCACATAACAAGCATTTATTAAGTGAATTGTTGGTCGCAATGCTAGCAAATAGTCTTCTAGTATAACAACACAACTAATATAACACAACAGACCTCCTAAGGAGTTATATTGTTGATAAACAATCAATAAATACTGTACTGTACTGTACTGTACTATACTCTACTAAGTGTACTAAATATAAACACTATTTTTGACATCAAATTTTGTGCCAATTCTATAACACAGTTGTCATTTAAACACTCATCTATTGCATCCTTTTTAAAATACATAACTAATAAAAAAATCTATTATCAAATATAATTATCAAATAATTGTAAAATAATATGTTTACTAAATTCTAATCAATAATTCATATAATTTAGTGTAAAATTTAATTTAAAATTATACAATATATTATAATATTGCTTTATCAGTATTGTCATTATTTATAATTATTTTATTGGTTATTTCAAACAAATAAGTTTATTTTAATCTTACAATTATTTAAATATAGCAAAAAATTGTATGTGTGATTCTCATTAATAATAATAATTTAATAAATTAATGTATTAAATGTTTTAACGTATTTTTATTCTTATTAAATCTATTTATGATATATCATTAAAATTAATTTAACTGTATATTTAGCATTGGATAATACCTAATAATTAATTTATAATAATTAATTATATATTAACCATTGGTTTTAATGTAATTAGCATGAATACTAAAAGAATTAATAATTAAATTATAAATATATAAAATAGCTTTAGATTAAAATATCGATACATGTGTGGTATAGTATATATTTTAACAGAAAATTATTTCAATTTTATATTTATTATTTTACATAAATCTTCTAAATAGTAATGAGCAATTATTTATTTAATTAAAAATTTATTTATTTGTTTATCATTGTACTAATATAAATATATGGTCAAATTTATATTAATTATAATACTCTATAGGTTTACAAAAATAATGCATTATTACTTTCAAAGTACTTATACTTGAAAAATTGAAACATTAGAAAGTATTTACTAATGAAAGTATTTAACGTCCTTTTCTTGTTTTTTTTAGTCTCACAAATCATTAATATCTCATTGAATTCATGACATTAAAACAATGTATACAAACAGTTTTATAAGTTTTTTTGCAGATAATTAGTTAATTTATATTTTTAAAACACTCAATATTACAATGATTTTCTGAAATTCATTTCAATTTGTCTTTAATTGTAATTTGTAATAATAATTATAACTTATACTAGATTTCTACATTGCTGATGTAAATCCAAAACAATTAAATAAATCTAAAAATGATAAAATATGAAATACAACATAGTTATTAATTATTTAAAATGTAACTATTTTAATGTCTGATTATAAATTTTTTAAATATCAGACAAATATAAATGTCTAACGTTAAATAGTACCGTAATAACAATTTAATGCTATATATATATAAACATATTTTTATTATTTATTATTAAAACCATAAAATTTTTATTTTTGATTGTCAAACATTTGTTATAATGCAGTTCTCATTTATATATAAGTTATCTAAATAAATAAAATACTGTAATATAATTGTCTTTTAAAATATTGTATTTTTTATATTAACAAAATTATATATTCTTTTTTATAAACATGCATTTAAATAAATTTATTAATATTATTATATTATTTTTTTTATACTAATTATCCATAGTTTTATTATTAGTAATTATCAAGACAGAAAATATATAATTAATATTAAACTTTATATAAAATATTAGTTTATTAAATTAAATAATCTAAATAATTGTTATTTATAAAATATTGTAAACATCTATAAAATTCAATTATTAATTAAATTAAACATTTTAATGTAAATACTGTTTAATTTTTGTTAAGATTATTTTATTATAAAATTAATATAAAAATTTATTGTTTAGTATATAAATGTTGACCAATAATAATTTATGTGTTTAATAAATATATAATAAAAATATTTTATTATCAATATTTACATAAACTTCTGCGTGTCATATAAACTGTAGAGATATCACAATTAACAAAAAATTTTAATCTCATATATTATGTTCATAATGTATACAAAATTGTATATAAAATTACTTTATGTTTACTACTAAAAATAGAAAATATAAATATTGGTTAACTTTTGGTTAAAATACACAAAAACCACATTTCCTTTTGCTATAAAATTGCGGAATTGTTATAAATAATAAAACTTAAGAAATACATCTATAATACTATTAAAAACTACTATTTTATGGCATATTATTATATATTTTTTGTTATTCATATTAATAATAGTATATATAATAAAAATATTATAAGTTGTTAACCAAATCAAATAAAGTTATTATAAAAATAACAATATTATATTTTTAATAAAATTAAAAAACACACAAAAATACATAAATTATATTAGATAAATTGTAAAAATATAAAATCTAGTAGTATTGTATATTTTATATATAAAATAAAATTATTTTCATTATAATACACTTTCATCATCTATTATAACAAAGTATTATATTTTAGTATAATTTCAAAAATCTATTAAAATTTATATAATAAATATTATGTGGTTAATATTTACTATGTTTTTTAAAATTATTATCAAAATTTATCAAATTTTTATTGAATCAGATTCTATGCTCAATTGAATAACAATTTATAATATTATTTTAACAATAATTTTGTAATACTGTATATAAATTATATATCTATGAAAGTAATATTTGACAGTTTACTCCCCCTTAAAATCTAAATTATCAGAATTAAACATCCAGATTTTTTGTCAAAAATGTAAAGAAATTGACCCTGTCTATAATTATTTGTATCTTATTATAATAACTATTAATAATTAATTTCAAATCAAAATTATAAAATTTTAGATTGAATTGGATTTATATAAAAATCTATTTCTGATCTCAATCTTTATTTAACATTAATATTAAAAAATTGTTATCTTATGATAAAAATAATTAAAAACACAATTGTTTAAAAATTTCTCAAATATTTATACAACATTTTTAAATGTTTCAAAATTAGAGGACTTTCCAAACCAATGAGTCGATAACTCTTTAACCGATAATTGTATTTGTATTGTTAGAGTCTACAAGCAAAACGACACTTTAATTATATAATTTTATATTTTGTAAAAATTATTATATGTGGCATAAGCTAAAAAATTTTGTAAAAATTCAAATTCATATATAAATTACTTAAACTTTAAATTATTTTTGTCACAAATTGTTTCTTTGTTGTCACATAATGTAAGTTCAAGTGAGGCTTTCAGTTGATTTTATAGTTATTTTTATATACAGTATAACAATTGATAGTATATGAGCACAAATTTTATATATTAATATATATACTGTATATATAAGTCGATAAAAATAATAGTATTTACAGTTAAATTTAGCCAATGAATTGGGTATAAATTGTGTTGAAATATATATTCTAAGACATATTGTTGTCAACATTTTAAAAGGTTTTCAAATATAAATCACTGACAAATGTTAAAATAAAAGTAAAAAAATTATTATATTTTCATTTAATGCATTGCAAGTCGTCTAATAAAAGCTCACAAAGAAATTGTTTACTCAATATAATGCACTAAAAAATATTCATTTTATTTTAGTATATATAATGAAATATCAAATATTTCTATGTATTGTTCAGTACTAAGAGTAAGCATGTATTGCATATCTTTATAGCACGTGCTTTGAATTTATATTATTGTGTAATTTTTACAACATTTTCAATTGTAAATTAAACATATTTGAGACAATACTAATAGAAAATGGGAGCAAAAAGTAAGTTGAAATTCTGAAAATACATTTAATTTAAATTTATTTTATCGTAAAGCAAATTATTCAATTAAATAAAATTTATTATTATAATTAAACAATTTGTTATAAATTTAGCCACTTTTTTAACTTTAACTTTAATTTTGGATAAATTATTGTAAATCATTTTACTCTTTAATATCAAAATGATTTACTTATAACAACAGTGTTTGTGTGGGTATAATAGTAATAGTCATAGAGTGGCCATATATAAGAAAAATACTGTATCATAAAAACTAATAATTTATTTGATTATTCCATAAATCTAAATGTATTTTAAATATTATTATTTATACAAAACTCACACAAAATATTATTTATTAAAAAATGTAAGTTTTATGTATTTAGATATTTAGATAAAATAATTTTTTAAAGGTATACATTGTACACTATATTTGTAACTATAATTTAAGCATATTTAATTATTTATTTCTAATAAAAACTTAATTACTATTTAATATTATTGAAATTGTTTTGTAATAAAGTAGAATTTAAAATTTAATATAAATCTTGTAAACAAAACATAAAGTCAGCTATATATACAAAAATATAATGTAAAATACAAATTTTTCTTTATTCAATTAATAAATATTTTATTTCATAAATATTAGAAAAATTTAGTAATGTTTGTTTAAAAGAATAGTAATCATAATATATAATATGAATATTTGCTTATTTATAAATTATATAAATAAAACAATGTATATATTGTACTATAATACAGTATGCATAATGTAAATATATTTTCTGTATAGTTTATAGACAAACATATTTTGAAAAACTTATGTCTATTCTAAAAATGTTATGTAAACTATTATAAAACTAAAATATTTTTATCACTAAAAATAGCATATATTAATATTAAATAAAATATATAGTAGTTTGCAAGCTATGAAAGCAAAGTAGTTGTAAACCCTTTAACCATTTCAAGTATTTTAGTTTCATAGACCATATATGATATTTACCTGTATTTTCATAGTGTGTAAGGTATGCTATTTTATTTGGTTATGATATATATATTTGTTGAGTCAAAAGCATAGCACCGATATAGTTGACAATATTTTTAGGCTTACAATTATTAAAAGATTGCGGTAAAAGTTATTTATATAGAGTAATGTATATTATATAATGTCATGTATGAGTGATTTACTGCATAATACAACAAATCTAAGTAACATTTGTAATGCAACTCATAATTAACACAATTATCGATACCTTTACTAACAAAGTATTATATATATATTTTATGAACTAAATGACTGACAAAACCTTTGACCCACTCTTTTGTAAACATATACCATATATAAAGAGTACACAAAATATTTGCTACAAAATTCAATAGATAGACATATATAAATAGAAAGAAAGAAAGAAAGAGAGAGAGAGAGAGAGAGAGAGAGAGAATATCAATATATTGTCGACTCTATGTTATGTAATTTGTATGTAATAGTGTTGTATCGCATTGTTTACTCTATGAACAGTCAAATGTTATAACATTTTCCTTAAATGATGTTTTCTGGCAATACATGCTATTTGTGATGAAAGTACAGTTACAGGGGATATAAATCATATATTGTAATACATTATTATATAATATTATAATATTGAAGTCAACTGTTAATTGTTCCGCACATCCATTACAGTCTAATACAGTTTTTTACTATTTATTTGTTTATTAAATGAAAATTACTTTTTCTGATATTAGTGTAAATATTTTTTAATAATGTATAATATTTGTTATCATTTTTATGCTTTAAGCTAATATCGTATTACTAAAATATTATTTTTATATTACTGTATATTAAATTTTATTTATTTATAGTATTTTCTTTTTAAAAATTTACTTATTCTATAAAATTAATTATTACAAAACAATTCAATATTTTAATTTCTAATTTTACATTGTTAATTTAATTAAAAAACTATTGATAAAATGATAAAAAGTTTAACATGATTGAGTTCAATAGATTTTGGATCAAAAGCAAAATATATTATATATTTGAGTTCAATGAATACTAACACTTATAATGTAATATCAAGTAGTGCTATAACTTTTGCCAAAAACACAGTTTTGTCTATCCCTCCCGTCTTATATAAATCGATTTGATTTTTATATAAATTATATAAAATTTATTTATTTTTAAAATATTTTACTTATTGAAACAAATCAATTAGTGACTATTAATTACTATTATTATTAAGCTATATTATTTATAATTAATAATAAAAGAATATTTAAATATTTAAGATAAAAAAACGTTTTTAACTAATAATAATTATTATTTTATTATTTAAAACCAAGACGTGACAAGATTTTGCAAAACCAAGATCTTGTTTTACACACTAATATCAAGTATATGTCAGTATATGTCACTGTGTTTTAGTATATTATTGAATGAATGTGAGGTCAGATAAGGGTTTAATAGCATAGAGTAAGAGTGAAATTGTCATTAATTAACTTAAGATATATATTATACTTAGTGTCTATCATATAATAATAATAATGTAAATATTAAATATGACTGATATATAAACAATTGATAAACAATTTGTTAGCAAATATACAGCATATACTGTAAAGTATATGTAAAGTATAAATGCTTTATACTTATGTTAACTTAAATTTATTAACATTTCAATATAACAAAGTAATAATTTAATTGAAAAGTTATTATAAATAACTTAAAATTTAATATTTTTAGCATATTTGACATAAATAGCACTTTCACTACATTTATCAGCCTTTAAATACCTGCTGACATATGTATAGATCAACCCTTTTTTAAAATTGTTAAATAATAACACAGATCATATAGTTTATGCCTTTATATGTGCTCAACGAATGCAACTATTGTATCAAAAATAAAATATTTGAATAAAATGATTATTTTTTAAACTACAATAAGTTTTAATTGATTTGTGCGCCAAAAAGTTTTGATAAATGTTTTACATATACATTAAAATATTTAAAATTAAAAAATTCTTTAATTTATATGTTTGAAAATTTAATTATTGCTAAATAATTATTATATTAAACTTATATTAACAATTTATTTGATATTTATATTTGATTTAGAAAAATAAATAATGTCTAAAATAACATTCTTTAAATGTTTAACATATTTTTATCATTATCTTTATAAATACATATATATATAATATTAGATATTAGATATTATGAACAATGTTTTGTTTAATAGAGAATTGCATATTTTAATATCAAAACAAATTTATTGGATTAAGTTTGTATTGTAATAAAAAATGACATAATATTAAATAAAGCACTTTAAATTCATTAATTACTTTAATAATTTAGAATTAAAATTAAAAATATTAAAAAACAACTAAAATTATATAAATTCTAATATATTAACATTTTTACTGTATTTAATGACTAATTACAAACTATATTTATATAGCATTAATATTATTTATATTCTTATTTATAAAATTAAACATAATTTTTCTGTAATATTAATATCTAAATTTATTATTCATAATTTATAAAAAAAACATTGATTATGAATTAGGATATAAATAAATAATATTGATTAAAATATTTAGTTTTATTCATTTCAATTTATTTTAGGTTCCGTTTGTAGTTTTTTATATTGTTGTGCCAATTGTTAATGATTTTGTTTTTTTGATGAGATAAACATTATTTTTACGACTCAGAGTATAACCACTAATATTAGACATTAAATTTAGATTTTTATGAATTTTATGTTTTTATATTTTTAGTAGTTATAGTTTATCCAAACATTAAACTCTAAATCATTGTAATTGTTTGTATTACAAATATTAACAAATAACAAACATTACAAAATTTAAAATATGTTAAATGTGTGTTTAAATCAACTCTCTCTCTCTCTATCTATCTATCTATCTATCTATCTATCTATGTATCTATGTATCTATGTATCTATGTATCTATGTATCTATGTATCTATCTATCTATCTATCTATCTATCTGTTTCTTATATATATATATAATTAAATTGAGTCTTAAAACTAAAATTTGTCTACAATAAAAATTACAATTCATATTTAGTTGTTGATTTATTTAATATATAATAAGCAAACTAAATACAAATGTTATAAATACATAGCGTGTTTGATAAATATAGCAATGTGTTGAAAAACAGATATTTATAATGAAAATATTTTTTATGTATATATTTATACAACAAAAGCATGTAAAAGAAAATTAATGCAAAACTACGAGTGTTTGCTATTTAAATGACAAACAAGTGAACCAAAAATATTCAATTATGAAAACACTTTTTTTATGTTACACTTCTATGAATTATATAATGAAAATTTCATTCACAGTTTTAACTGTATATTACATATTATATTATATTTATTATTTTGTTAGTATGTAATAATAAATATAACAAATCTAATCTTTTAAATATTATATGCAATTTTATTATTACCGGAAATGTTAAATCTATATAGCATATAAAGTAGACAGTATATAATTATCTATATGTATTATTATTATTATCTAAATTTGTAATATATTGATATAATAAATGCTATTATCTTTTCTTAATATTTAATATAAAAAATATTTTTAGATAAATATATCATTATTTATTTATATAGATCTAATGAATGTAATAAATATAATTGCTTAGTTTAAACAACAATTTTCAATGAAATAAATATTTTAAACGTACATTAAGTAATATATATATATATATATATATATAAAGAAAGACACTCAACTTTTAAAAACATAAATAACACTCATTAATAACAATGTAATAGTTTTTATACCAAAACATTGTGAGGTTAACTACATTTTAAGTGCTATATTCATAAAAAACCTGACTATATTTTTTTTTATATATATACAGTGATAATACAATTTTGTAGTTTATTTATAAAAACACAAATGTAATAAATCTTTAAAATGATAACAATTATGAAGTTCATACACAAGAGAATTAACAATATATATATAATTTTGTTGTTTGAATCATAATATTTTTTATTTAGCTTTTGTGTCTATAATTTCGATTTCTTCATAAAAGATAGTAAAAACAAAACAAAGTTTTATTCTTTTAATAATTTATTGGACAAAACAATAGCCAAATATATCTACAATTTTTTTTTATAGTTTTTTCTATGTATTTATGTCTTTACTGTTTTATATTTCACTACAGTATTGTGTTATTTTCTAAACTGAGTTTTTCACTTCAATCCACATTTTTGATTACTATACACTTATAATGGCAATAGTTATTGAACTAAACTTAAGTGACTTATATAGTGTTCAAATTAAAATATATTATTTCTGGACATTTCGTCAATTTAATTGCTTTATATTTCGAATAGATTGGAATAATTTAAATTTATTTAGAATTAATTATTTATTTATTTTATTTGAAAATTTTATAATAATTATAAGCTTCAATTTATAAATATTATTATTAAAGCTTATTAAGTTATTTCAGTTACTCTAGTTATTGAATTAACTTAGAAAGTTGTTTGTACGTATATTATATATATATATATATATATATGTGTGTGTGTGTGTGTGTGTGTATGTGTATGTATGTATTTATGTGTGTGTGTTTGTGTGTGTGTGTGTGTATGTGTATGTATGTATTTATGTGTGTGTGTTTGTGTGTGTGTGTGTGTGTGTGTGTTAGAAAGAAAAAAGAGTATATTATACTATATGTTATAGTGTGTGTGTGTTTGTGTGTATACAATATAAGATAAATCTAAAAGACAGCTCAGATTAAAACAATACAAATAAATACAATACTATACTATACTATAATATACTATAAATAATACCAATAGTTTGTGTTTTTATAAATTAAATTTACTTTTTCTGATTCATCAGACAAAGGACTCAACTGACATGAAATGAGCTGCTATTGAGACAGTAATAGAGTCAATGATATATTGAAAACAAAATTTTATTATTTTAATGTTTATTTTATTTTTATATTAAAATAAAAAAATTGATGGAACAACAGTTTAATTTCAATAAATTTATATCCAGTAAAATAACATTTTTTACTAAATTTATTGTAACCGGAATAACTGTAATATTATATTGTGTTTTGTTTTATATCTCGCAATATAAGCCATAAATAATAGTTTTTGTGTGTTTGACTGATAGTATGATTACATAAGTAATAGAATTTTATTTATTTTTATTTTGTTTTTGTTTTATGCAAAAATATTCTGTTATAAAATTTATAGAAAACATTATTTAAAATTAATTCTCAAAACACATATTCGCTGGTATTTTTAAAAATAGTTTTATAAAGTTATATATTTTTATTTATTTAAAAAGACTAATATTATCAGTTTTGGGACACAATTTGTTATATATTTGTTTCTATCAATATTCTTGTGGGGAAAATATAAATAAATGTATGTCTCGTATACTTTGTTTAATTTTGTATTCAATACAATATTATACTTTAAACTCTAAAGTTTAGACTGTACTAAAAAGTCATATACTGTACGTTATATAAACTATATTATATAATAACACAAAATTATAGAATATTTTAAGTATTTATAATCAAAATAACTTATTTAATTTTTAAGAGATTTTGTTATTATTTATTTATGTTTTTGAAATTAATTTTGAAATTTTTTTTTTATATTATTATAATATATTTATTTGTAATGTTATGAATTATATACTTTATATATCTATATATTAATAAACAATAAATAATTAATATGAAAATATAATTTATTCTACTCTTCAGACTATATTTTAAAAAGAAAAATATTTTATTTATTAATATTTATCACTAATCTAGACAATCATTTTAAAATTTTTGAATTATTTTTATATAATTAGTTTCTCACCTTTTTTTTGACTCAAAAATTTATAATAAATCTATAATCCAATGCAATGAGTGCTAAACAGAGTCAATGTAATGTTTAGCTAAAATTGTGGTATTTTTCGTGTTATCAAAGCATTAAGTAAAGCATTAGATGCAATATTAGCAGTCATAATAACATTACATAAATTTTATTACATATTAAAATATTATTAAATGTAATGACATTCATAATACAACATCATATTAGTTATGATAAAATACTACAGTATTTTCTTATATAAGATATAAATTATAACATAAAATTGAGTTCATATGTAAATCTATTACAGTTCTTATAAATATGATTATAACATAAGTGCTTTTAATAGTAAACATGTTTTATATCATTTTAAATGTATCATTTATGTATGTTTAGGTTTTAATAGAGTGGGAGATAACAAAATTAAAAGATAATAAATGAGATAATTATAGCTTTACTTTAATTACATTTGATAATATGTAAATAAATACTAAAATAGTTTTTATTTAAGATTAATAAATTCTGTATATACACTATACGGTATATTTGCTACTATTAAGAAAAACAAAACAATAATAATAATAACATAATTGACATCAAATTTAAGTTATATCATATTAGCTAAGATTATACAAAAAATTGCTCACTTATAGTGTTTTATTGTAAAGACTAACTTATAAAACAATATGTATGTGACATGAGATGTCCTAACATATCAAAAAACACATAAAAAGACATAACAACCTTAAGTTTTGTCTATTGTTTTAACAAATATATGAAAACATATGTTTGTGTATAATATATATAAATATTGGTTTTGTATGTCTATAGTGTCTGTGCTCTGTTAGCTACTCTATATGTGTATGACATGGGATCACAATATCATTGTGCTATATATACATTTAATTTGGTCACGTAGTATCTGTGCTTAACTGTATAGAAATTATATTCAAGTAATTTATCTATCGGTGCTCTGTTTCTGTCTCCATGTGCTCTGATGTTGCCAAATGTCAGCTCATCTGTCAGTGTATCACATGTTTAGCTCAATAGACAGCTATACTACACATAAATTGTCAGGAGATGTGAGTCGAGAAAATTTAATGAAAACCAATTGAACACTAAAAGTCATCAAAATGTCAAATAAAATATCAAATAATATATAATAATATATTGATCTAAACATCTTTCTAAGTGATCTATTATTAAGTTTTTTTATTGTTTTATTATTTACTAATATTTTTGTTATAAAAACAATACAAATACTTTTGAAAATATAGTTCACTAAAACAAATTTGACTTCAAAAATCTTTTTAAACTTTTATTTTGTATTTATATGTAGTTTTTGTTTTTTTATTTGGCTAATATTTTTTGATAAATTTGATGGACGTTCACTATAAAAAACATATATTTTTCTTATATATAATTTGAAAAAATAGTTTAAATTCAAAAGAATATTTATATATATATAGTATATATTGTATACAATAAAATGAAAGTTTATGTGTATAATCACAAAAAAAGTGGTGATTTTAGACATTAAAAATAGTTTAGTTAAAGTAAAACAACAATCAATTTTTTGATTGATTAGGTTTTCCATAGTACTGGTATGTCAGCATCAAAATTATTTGCCAAAATGCCATAATATAGAAATTTTTGCCGTTTTAAACACAATTTTAGTGTATTTCTGTGAAAACAAGATATATAAATATCTTAAATTGTCAATAAAAATAAATATTATTTTTCACATATAAATTCTTGAGTTTTTTGTTTTCATTTATAATTTCACAGCTATTGAAGCGCTAATTTTATATTATTTTTATTGCAAACACCAGTTATTTTGACACAAATTTTTTTAAGTAAATCAATACCTTTTGCATTCAGTAATAACAGTTGACCACAAAAATAAATGTTTTACAATAAATCATAGCTTAATATACAGAGTTTGCAAACCAATGGTTGATTTTAAAAGTGAAAATAATTTGATAACTAAAAGCTTAAAAACACTTGTAGTACAAAAAAAAAATGTTAACTAAGTTGATGTTGAATTCGGTTCGGTTTTAATATTAAAATTTAACAAATAATAAATAATTGTATTTATATTACTGTTGTTGTTAATCATTTAAATGTAAAATTGTTTCTATAAGTTTTCAAGTTTATGGTTTTAATTTTAGTTATATGCCTTTCTATACATTTTTTATTTATCTATTAATCAAATTTTTAGTCTTTTCTAAATAAGTATAACTTCTGAACAAAATTTTTCATTTGTTTTGACTAAAAGGCATTTCTATACTTAATTGAAGCCACAGTTTCTTTATAAAAAAAACTATTGTTTGTTTATATAGTTTATATATGTGTGCTCTCATTTTCGTTGCATTAATTGAATTATTGGCACAAAAAAAAACATTAAATATTTTGTCATAATTTCCCAAAAGATTTATTCTTGTATGTATAACACATACAAATTTATCAAAACTTTTTTTGTGGTCAACAATCCTTTTATCGTTTTGTTAAAATACTGTATTTTTTTAACAAAATTATTTTTTTTAATAGTATACAGTTTAATTGTTTAAATAAGTTATTTTTTACAAATTATTAAATTTTATTTATATTTATCATTATTATACTAAACAATTATATTTAAGTAATTATAAATTTTATTAAGTCAAATATTATAAATTATAACAACAATATACTTATAAATCCAGTTAATTATCATTAAAATTAATTACATAAAAATTTTACAGAAAAAAATAATGTACTTAGATTTATATATAATTTAGTGAAAGATATTACTTTTTTCATTTACATAATATGTTTAACATAAACACATGTTTTAATAAAACATTAATGGTATGTCTATGTTTGCAAAACTTCACTTAATTAATCAATTTTTTATTCATAATTTATTACAAATATCCATAATTTTGTATTTAATTAAATATTTTGTTAAACAAAATAGTGTTGTAATGTTTATAATAAACAAAATAAATTAACTTCTCATTTGTAAACAAGAATTTAGTAAAAATTATAATTGTTGTAATAAATTTATATAATTAAATATATAAATATATTATATTTACAAATATATGATTATATTTAATAAAATTTAATAATATTTTTATTTAATTTACAACATTTTAAAATTAATGATAAATTGTTTATAACATATTTATAAACATAATCGTTAATGTAAAATATAAAAAGTAACATTATCAACCTATGTTACTAAAATAACTCAAATTCAATGTTATTATAACAAAAATAGATAAATTGATTTTAAAGAAATAGAAATGTATTTATAAATAAAAATTTAAATAAAACATCCTTTAGTTGGTTAACATCAAACTGTGGATTAGTTTATCGTAGAAAAAGCTCAAAAAATATCTCTTATTTTTGTTTAAAAATATTTTACAATAGATATAAATATTATATTTTGGTTTTACAGTCGATATGTTGAATATATTGATGGCAAACATCATTCATAACTCAATCAAAATACGGATATATGGGATTCAAAATTCACAAATCATTCACACATTGGAAATGTATGAATATTTTGTTTTATCTTTAAATAAAATATACTTTTGAATATTTAATAAAGTTTTGAATATAAACTAAAATTATTTGAAAATATATCTTAGATAAACTGTCTTTCTATTTCTCTCTCAAACATTTATAATATACATACAGTATATCGTATTTTATTCAAACATTTAATTAATATAAAATAAATATGTTTTAAAGTAAAATTAGTTTTTTATCGTAAATTGTTAAGACATAAAATGATCTATAATTGACCATTTATTATAATTTCAACAGTTCAGTATATTATATATAGTATATATATATATGTATATACAGTACATTTGGGTATTTAAATAATTTATATAAAATAATTTTTCCGAATTTATTATTAAATGAATGATTTAAACTAAAAGCACGATATTATCATAATATCTCTCTATAATAACAATAAGAGACGACTGGTATTAAGTAAGCGTTTAAAATAAATAAAACAGATTTTTTGTTTAATTCTTAGATATTATGTTAAAAAAGTATAATTTAAAAACTATTATTGTATTAAAAACTGTGATATCATAATAAGTTATGACTTTCTGTTGCTAACAATTGTTGTAAAAAATTTAATTTTTGTCGCTTTATAAACATTTGTGTGCAAATTGTATCATAAATTAAATAAATTGTTTTGTGTTTGTTTTAGACTTGAAAACAATAGTACTTTACTTTAAATTTTTTATAATTATTATATATAATAATTTATTTTAGTATAGGTTGAGATTTAGAGGTATTAATTTTGAGATCAAATATATTTTTTTTATTTATAGCTAATTATATTTAAACAAATTTATAATAAACAAAATCAAACTATTAAAAATTTATTTGTATACAAATACTTAATGTAATAATTAATTATTTGAATAATATTTAAAAAATATTTTTATAATTATATATAAGTATATTGAAGTATTGAATTGATACATTCAATTAATAAAGTTATAAATTAATTGTCATTATAGTTAGATATTTGCAGGTTTTGCTGTTCAATAAATTCAATTAGAGATACAAAATTAATTGACAAGAAAAATACATTAATTTACAGTTTAACACTCAAGCAATGTCTGCAAAAAATTGAAAATAATTTAATTATTTGTAAAAACGCATATTTTGAGTTTTATAAATAGATTTTAATTAAAATATATAAGATAATTATTGTTATTTTATATTTAAGTTTTATGTTAAATTTATTTTTTATGAAATATATTATAAAAATAATAAATGTGTTAAATTAATTGTATTGATATATTATATAATTTTTTGTAGTAAATTGTAAATTTATTAATAAAGTTATCATTTAAATTATATATTTTATGAATTATTTAAATGTGTGGTACTGATTGGTAAATAATTCTGTATATAAATGTCTCATAAAATAATAAATAGATATTATTTTTACAATTATTGTTGACTTTCTATTGCGATTAATAATATTCATGGATGTAATACAATATATTAGAATATTATAATTATGTTGATATTAAAGCATTGACAACAAAACAACACATTTTCTATTGAAAAATAAATGATAAAACAATTGCTTAAATCACGACTACCGGAGCCGTAACTTACCCGCTAATGAAAGACATAATCCGGGGAAAGATATCATTACTATGACATAGCACTGGAGTCTCGTGAGACTCAAACAATAGTATAGACAGCTCTGGTGTCTACTATTTAGTCGGACATCAGTCGATGTGTTCATACAAATCCTACCGAAGCTATAATTAAAACTTTTATAACATTTGTGCCATAAGTTGCTTAACAATTGTAAAAATACTAAAAGCAAATCCATTTCCAATTGTTTTGATGTCATGTGTTTTATGGCTTTTATTATTATTATTAATATTATTATTGTCCATATAATTAGTTTATTATATAAAAGCATTAAAAGCAATATTGTTAATAGTGTTAACATCACTACTTTTATTAATATTATTAATAAAAGGATAATTGAAAGCACATTCATTGATGAAAAGTTAATGAATTTGAATAACAAACACATTGTTAAGCTTTTCTATACAATGTTGACAACTGTTTGATTATAGGTATTACCTTCAAGTGGTGTACTTCAGTATATAGCCATTAATTTAACGTAATTTAAGTTTCATTTGTTGTCAAAACAGAGTAAACTTTAAGATTGGTTTAGCAAACAAATACACGTTAACTTCAAACATGTTTTAAATGTTATACAAAACATAAAACATGATTTAATAATACAAAACCGGAAACAACTTATTGTAAGTAATTTATTTTGAAACAAATTTTTCATTTTATTTATTTTTAATGATAAATTTTAAAAATTAAATTAGATTATATTCTCTAAAAAAGTAAATTTGTTTTTTATCCAATAAATATTTAATTATTTTTTAAAAATCAATATTTTTGATGAAAATTATTATATAATTTACAAAAAAACATATAAAAAACAAACCAAATATACGTAAATTATCGACTGATAGTTTTAAAATTATAGAAACAATTGTTTACAAGTATTTTATAGCATTTGTGTTAAAAATTTGTTACATTATTAGAAACGGCATTCAAATTGAAAGCAAAAATCTCAACACAAAAGACACAGAATTTGGTGTAACTATTGGTGAATGTGTTCAGCAATTCTGTGACAACATATCATACTATTGAACGTTTCGTGTGATACCAGACATCAAAATAGTCTACATTTTAGACCAACGATTCTCAGCGCACACTCTATTCCTCATTCAGATGGTTAGTCTCATCTTAATCTCTGCTAAAATTCCGATTATATGAATGTATACAACGCTTAGTATACATTGTTTGGCAAATCGACATTTCTAGAAAATTTCCACTATATTTCTATATAATTATAAATTTTTTAAAAATTGCACAAAATTTATCCAATTAGACAAAATTAATATTTTTTACAATTGACTGCTTTAAGTCTCAGAAACCACTTATTAATATTTAAACTTATTTATAAAAGTCTTATATTTAAGGATTTAATATTTAAATATTAGTACTATTTTTGATAAGAGTCATGAATTTATAAGTGGTTTCTGACTTAAAGCAGTCAATTATATTATATTTTTACAAATCAGCATTTTTTTGTATTGTGAAATTTTTTTATTTAAATTTTTATTTAACGAAAGGTAATCATTTAATCGTGTTTAATATAATAGGTGTATTAATAATTATACTGTAGTAATTATAATTTATTACTAATTTATAAGAAAATATTATTTTTGCTGTTTACTAAACAATACAAAATTTGTTAATTAATTAATGATTATTTGTTATATAATAATTTTAGATCTAATTTATATAATTTATATATAGGCATATTTTTAAAAATTATTAGTTCATTCAATGCATACAATTTTTTTTCTATATTAATAAAAATATGTTTAATAATAGTGTTGTAGACATACTAGACCTACAAGAGTCACGAATGACATACAGTTATTGTGAAAAGTCATTAAGTTTGTCTAATACCTAATACTCCGGATGACTGTCCAAATTAGTTAATAATATACTATATATTAACTTAATTATACTATTGTTTAGTTTTAAGACTCTTAAAACTGTCTTTATCTAATCTAAAGTTTGTTGTTTATACAGTACAACCTCAAAATACCTCTATAACTAATTAATAGGTTTTGCTAACATTTGTAATTTTATTTCATAACACTAATCATTATATTGCAACTTATCCTCATAAGTCCTGTAAACATGGATAACGTATAGTTCATTACCAAACAATTATTAAACATTATAACCAAAAAACAATTTGAAAAGATAATAAGTAATAAACAAATTAGGATTTTTGCAATCATAAACATGAGTATAGTTGACAGTTTAGAAAATTTGAGCCGTTATCAAATATAATGGAAAAAAAATTATATTTTAGACATTAAAATTATATTAATTTATTTATCTGTAAATTCATTTCTGGTTAAATGATTACTATTTATCAATCACTATAAATATATAATAAATATATGATTTTGTAAGCGATTAATAAACACTAATTCTTCATCTAAGAGTCCAAATACCAAATTTATATTAAATAAAAATACAACAAAATGTACTTATTTTTAGATAAATGTGATAAAAAAATCAATGAATACCAATAATATTTTGAGAATCAAATTGAAAGTAAAATGTTAGATAAAATAGCTTTGAATAGGGATTAGAGTAAATATTTTGTGAAAATGTAAGACTATTTAGTTGTATTGAAAGACAAATTTTTTGGTTACTATTCTTATGATTGTTTGCCATAAATTTAATGGCAAATCGTTTCGCTCTAAGAACTCATTGACAATAAGGATGTATAGCTATGGCACCAGTAGTGACATGTGATGGAGTGGTAGATGTGATCCACAAGATTGCTATGTTTGATAAGTCAGTGACATTCACGACAATCACTGCATTATTAGCACTCAGACTGTAAACTGTGACAATAATTTGTCACTTATTTCTCTCTTTCTTTCTTTTGGAAAATTTAATTATTTTAATTATTCTGATTTAATTATTATTATTATATTAATATGATAAACATTTATCTTAATTAATTAATAACAGTAGGATTTAATTTTTAAATTTTATTATATTATATTTTTGTTAGTATAAAATATCTATAATTTAAATATGTGAGTAATGTTTTATTAATTTTAAAAAGTTAGACATTAAACATCAAATAATAGCTTTCAATATTTAGTTACAAATAATTAAAGCGTTTAATTTAAAGACTTCAAAATTTAGAGATAATATAAATTCTAGTTAAACAATATAAATATGTATAAATATTTATAAATAGAGTATATCATAAAATATGTTATTTTATTTTTATATTTCTATATATTGTATAAAAATAAAAGACATGCAAAAATGTTATCATTAATTTTGTTAATGTTTTAATCAATTATTGAATGATAATTTGTTATCTATATTTCTCTCCCATTTTGTTACGATTTTTACTTTTATGATAAAAGATTGCAATCAGCAAAAGGCTGACATAAAACTGTAATCAGTCATACAATAAAATGATTGTATTTAATATTTCTATTGAATAAAAACAAAATCATAAAACTGAAATCAATAATTAAATTCAGTAATCAATTGTTTTTATGAAATACGATTATGACTTTACTGTACAGTATTATATGAGCAAACAATTATTTATTGTATAATTTTTGCATTTTTATTATTTTTGACTGACAAATCATTATTTAGATTATCATTTATTTTAATTCTAAATATTAATAATGAAAATTATTTTTTTTAAATCAATAAAAACTATCAAATAATCTTAAAATATTATAATATATAAGAAAATACATTATTTATTATTTGTTTTAAAAAACGACATAATATATAATTTTAAATATCAATATTCATTTTAAAAATACATTATATTGTAGTAACTATTGCAATACAATCTAGTGATTTAATATTTATATTTTAATTTATTTTCAAAAGTAGTTTTATATGTATATACTATTATATTATATATATTGTATTTACGGTATATACAGTTTTGTTGTATTTATTTATTAATACTGTAGTAAACAGTAATTATGTAAACATTTATTTTAGATAATTAAAAACAAATAGAAGAATTATTTTTATGTAAATTATTATAAGATATTATATTAAAATTTGATTAAAAATGTCACAAAATTCTTAAAAATATAAATAAATGTACAGTAATTAAATAACTATATAATTAAATTATTTAAATATTTATTTACTCACAAATAAATTTTATATAAGAGTGTAATTATATTATTGCTTTTTATAAAATGTTTCTATAAAATAAAATAAAAAATAAATCAATTTTGTATTTATAACTTCTATAATCGATATTTTTAAATATCGATAATAAGATATTATTTTTAAAATTAAAATACTATTCATAATATTAATAAAATAATTACACATAGGCATAAATCATTATGCTGTCCATATAAAGGTACTAAAAATAGTTTTAAGTCAGTATAAAAATTAGTAAAAAGTTGACGAATAGTTTCTTAAAAGTTATTTATTTTAAAGCAAATTTTAGAAATAACATTTTTAAAAAAAAATTTCTGCATTATAATGCATACTTTAATTTTAAGAACAAATATTTTATTAAAATGTATTTTTTTTTTAATTTATAGTATGAAAAATCTACGTTTATTGTCAGCAACTGTAGCATAATATTTGTTTAATGACAAATCATGTGATTTTAAATGTTTTTGTGATCACTATTTCTCTAAACAATGATTTATTAATATTCATTTTTACATAATTGCTTTACAAATTTTAGATATTATTATTTTTTCACTAAAATTATTTAAAATTAAAGGATTTTAGTCAATAATTAAATCTAATTTGAATTTATTTTTATAATTAAATAATGAACTAAAAGTGCAAATAAATGTATTTTTATCAAATATATAACAATTATATTTATGACCAATTACCATATACCAATAATACCAATATAATAAATATTTACCATAATATTGGTAATTTAATAAATACCAATAACTATATAATCAATTTTGTGATAAATAAACTATTGACTATCAGTATTATAGCAAATAAACAAAATTTAATTTTTAGATTTTGTCATTTTTTACTCCCTATTTTAACCCTTTAAATGCCGAATATGCATAACTCTAGTTATAACTAACAGTTGTAAGTATATAATTATTATAACACTTTGTATTATATAACCTAAAGTGATGTCACGTTTTCTATTCCCATGATTTTTGTCTATACTTCATAAGAGACTTCTAGTCTATCAAAATGTTTACAATAGTGTTGTATTGTATGTAATAATATTATGTAATGTGTGATTGAAATCCATTGAGAAAAAAGCAAAAATACCGAGTCTTATGTTAGACTATATAAATAAATAGTCAATTACTTTGTCTGTATACCCCTTATATAACATCACACTTACATCAATTGTTTGCAACCATTTCTAACATTTATTGACAGTTCTATCAATACAGTAATATATATAATATTTTTAATGATGAATTTAATGTTTAAATTAATGAGAAATTTACTTTATGTTAATTAAAAAATGAATATTATCTATTTTAATATTTATGAAATTTTTTTTTATCCCAATTCAAATATTTATTATAAAAATAAATATCAATATTTATATATTATTTGCTAATTTTATTGTATTAATAAAAATTAAAAGTATTTTTTATTATTAATATTTAAATTATAAAAATATAAATTTAAGAAATTATCTAAATTGTTGAAAATTTGTAGTTGAACATTTAGTTTAATAATAAATTTAACTGAATTTTACATCACTAATGTATTTTTCTTTATATATATTTCTAAATGTCTTATACAACAATATATTGTATTATAGTGTATAATATATAGAGTTATACAATACATATGTATACGTATTGTGTAAAAGTGTTGGTCATAATTGTTTGCTGACCTCTGGATGTTATTTGATATGTGAAGACAAAGAAATAAAAAGACCAAATGATTAGTGAAGACAACACACAATACAATACTTGCTATTTATATACAGTTTGTTACCATTTGTTTTGCTTGTTTTCACTCTTAAGACCAATTGATACAATCACTCAACTACTGCATGGATTGCATTCAATTCAATTTAATTAATGTAATCCATAAAACTATCAATAATTTATTAATTAAAGCTTATATTTTTTTAGTTATAACATTTTAAAAAATACTAATTTAAATAAATATTTAGTTTAAACAATTTTATTTAGGACAAATTTATAACTATAAGTATGAACTAATAGTTATACAAGTATTAAAATTTATTTAGTTTTTTATTTTTATTTTTTAAAATAAAGTTATAAAAAAATGTTCAAAGAATATTATATTAATACAATTACTATTTGTATAAATAAAATATTTACAATTTAATCAATTATTTCAAAAATTTTTTAGTTATTTAATTATTTAATCAATAAATTTGAGTTAATATTCTACTATTTATTAATATCAAGATTAAAATATAAACTTATTTTAGTAAACTAATATATAAAAATAAATAAATATTATTTTAGTCAATTATTGAATTATTGCTTACGTTAATAATCATTACAACAATAAAAGTGTAATATAATATAAATGTTTTAAATTACTGCAAAAAAAACTATTAGATATTGTTTTAGTATATAAAACTTAATATAATATAATATAAGAATTACTTATTTTAGTTTTTTAAAATAAATATTTCATTATGCAATAAAATTAATTTAATTATAATATTTAAATAAAATAAAATTTTGTCATATAAATATATAGATTAAATAATGGCCTACTAAAATTTATTATTTTTATTATAACAATAAAATTTAGTTTGTAATAACAATATTTTATTTAAGAAAATTTTACGTTATTTTAATGTTTCTAAAACAATATATTGTAATGACTTAAAAACGAAAATATTTTTTTATTATATGTATAACTGTTGAGACAAAAACAAATATTTAATAAAATATCTATTAAAAATAAGTAATTTTAAATTAACTATTTGTGATATAATTATTTTTAATATAAGAATTATAATAATTTATTAAACGTCAATAATTTTGAACTTCACTTACACTTCAATAGTCTATGAATGGTTTGATAGCATCAGAAATGTTAGAAATATAAAATTTAAAAAATCAATATTGAAACTCATTTCTATCATTATATTATTTTTAATTTAAATAACAACAATTATAGATAAATTATAAAATTATATTGTCTATTTAGCATATTCTTATATCTTAATTTTTATTGAAAATATAATATAATTTTACTTTTATTTGAAACTTGCATTGAAAATAATAGTAAAAATGATTAAATAATCAAAATTATGTTATATTAACACGTTTCACAATTGTTCACATTAGTCATTGTTATATTACTTTTTTAATATTATTATTATATACATTTTTTATTTTTATTAAATTATATAAAACTCAATTATATTATTGCAATATAATTAGACAATAACAATTGTTATATTAATAATTAAAAATATAATAATAATGAGGAGACCCGGCTAAGTCATAAGATAATATAATATGCTATACAGTAGTGTACACATTATATTATCAAACTACAAATACTTAAAATATAAATACTATTTTTATTTATTATTTAAATATAATTTATATATTTTATTCAAAATAACAAAAAAATTATATAATGACCATATATGATATATTGATATATATATACTGTATATATTATAATATAAAATATTAATAAAATAATCAAATGCTTAATAATAGGTTCGATAAAATATCTTTATTAATATTGGTAAAAAATTGTTTTACTTTTTTTCAAAATAATTTGATGTAAATGTATTATTCATTGGTCATAAATGTTGTATAATATGGTAATAATAAGTGTTAGCTACTAAAAGTGTGATTTGAGATTTACAGATATGCTATAATACTATATTGGTATGACATGATATGATATTATATGATTAGGTAGTTATTGTATATATTGGTATATTTATATATTATGACAAATTGGTTGTTTATGATTATCGATAAAATAAAAAACACTAATATTGCATATATAATATTAATTTATATGATATACCGGTAGACTGGGAATAGAGGGCCGACACATACCAGAAATTATTATGAGATTCTTGTGTTTAATGATCCGATTCTTTAAAATTCAAAACATAGCGATATTATTGATATTATTCTTGTGTTGTGTGCACTCGTATCTCATACTTTGCAGACTTTTCAGACTGAACTGTATGTTCAAACCAGTACCTCATTGAATGGCATACCATTGTATACATGACTGTACCATATAATGTGTCGCTAGGGATCAGACCTCACAACTGGATTTTGATGAAACAGTTGTCTAATAATAAATATAAATCAATAAAAATACTTTTCACGCTCTCTTAATGTTTAGTGAAAACGTCAAAAATTATTATGTGTTAAGAAATTATTAAATCTTATAAATCATTATTTTATTTCACTTATAATCTAATATTTATTTAGACAAACAATTTTTGATATTATTTTGATTCATATAAATATAAATAAATAATCGCAAAAAAATATTGATAATAAAAATAAAACTAATGATATGATCACTAATTTTCTGATAACACTGTTATCATTGCTTTGCTTTTCTTGTCCTACTATTGATGACACACTTTATTCACATAAATTATATGGACTGACGATTGGGACATATAGTACAGTGTCTTCAGTAACTGTACTGTAGTTTCTATTGTTGTGACCAATGTTTTGCATTAATATCGACCCAAACTGGAGACAGATTTACTCCATTGATATTATATTATAGTATATAAGTTATTACAGAAATATTTAGAAAATTATTTTCTATTCAAATGTACACAAATATGTCGTTTATTGATGTCTTAACCAATTCATGTATTGTTACTAACAAATCACTACTAAATATAAGTGTATTTTCATGTTTATCAAAATTTTATTTATTATTTTTTAACTTATTATATATGACATGCTTTTATTTTTTATTTTCATATTTAAACATCTTTTAAAACATATTAATATTATTTTAATATAAATACATTTTTAAAGAATATTTAAACATATTATTAATATAAATTATTATTATCTTTAATTAGAGTCGTGTGTTTATTTGTTTTAAATGTTATAAATTAAGTGATATTTTTTAACAATTTGTTTATAATAATTCAAACAAATGTAAATTAAAACTATATATACAATTCTATGGCATATAAATGAATACAAGTAGTGAACACAAAAAAATACTAAAAGCTGTCTCTCTCTCTCTCTCTCTTTCTTTAATGGGGCCTCGGTGGCCGAAAGGCTAAGTTGTCGGCTTTCGAGTGCGACAACCCGAGATCGATACCCGGACGGGCGGACGAAAGTTTGTTGGGATTTTTAACGCGAGGAAACAGATAATATGTGTACGAAGAACTGTCCGCATATATAATGCTGTCCTATCGTTAATAGGGGTACTCCTCTAACTACTGCACTCTCAGCGGTTATGAGTGCTATACACAGTATAACCAACAATACTAGAGAGAAACATAGTTTAAGGGTTCTCAAAACCCCGTGCAATGCAATCATTGTAAAAACGGGGGATACAAATCCTGGATATTGTTTCTCTCTCTCTCTCTCTTTGAGAGGACAGACATAGACTTCAAGTATTGAGTCGAAACAGTACCGTCCGGTCAGTCACCAGAGTATGTGGTCAGACATATGTTGTGAATTGTAAGTTAAAACAAATATTTTAATCAATATGTGCTCTCACAACAACATAAATATAAATCAATAAATATTTTAACATGGTTATTTTTTAATTAACTAAAATAATGTATTTAAATGTTACTCTGTATTAATATTACCATAAAATTCTTAAACTTTTAAGATTAAATATTTTATTTCATTATTTTAATTTAAATTTCTATTACTTATATTAATCTAATATCATTTTATTATTATGGCATATATTTTATATTTAGTGATATAAATAGAAATGTAAAGTAAAATCATATATAATATTAAAAATTTAAGTTTTATTCATTGTTTTTATTTTTAAATAAATTACTTTATAAAAATTTATATAATGCTAATTATTATAATCATTAAATTTTAAATAATATGCCACTCATTTTCCATATTTCAATCATATATTAATAAACATTTTAATACATAATTTTATAAAATATTATTATAATATTTTAATTATAACATTACTGATGACATCTGCAAAAATCCCACAAATCTATCTCATGGTCTTCAATGATGTGATGAATAGTAAAAACACTTTGATTCCCATCGGAATGCGTTTATAACATTGAAATAGTTTTTAAATGTATTAAAATTATTATATTATTATTAAGCAGAAACTTCATCTATAAATATAATTCATTGTAATTTTGGATTAATATCCAACTTTAATAACTTTTTTTAATTTTATTTTTTTTCTTTTTTCTTTTTAGTTATTAAATATCTAAAAATTGTTTTGAGAATATTAATTAATTATAATATGTTTTTTTGTGTATATAATTAATATTTTCAATGCAATCTTTATATAATTAGAGTGAAATGACTATTAATGAGATTATAAGATGGCTTTAATAAGAAGGCATTATTAATAAGTAGTGTATTATTTTATTACAAATATTTTAATAGTTTTATTTTAACATACAGTATAAACTAATAGTAGATATGGATGATATAACAGCAATTCACTTAAATATTAATATATTTTTAATTAAATATTCATATAATAGTAATATTAATGATACATAAAGTATTGACTTTAAACATAAATTTAGGTTATAATAACAAAAATTTTATAAAATACTAAAATATTGGGATACAAAAATGGTTAAACAAATTTTATTATATTATTTATCTATGTAATATACTGTATGTTTAATTTTTAACTATAATTAATTTATTAATAATGTGTATTATGATAATAGCCATCAATAATATTAATTTATTTGATATGCACTAAAGTTACACTTAAATTATTTGTTTATTAGTTAATATAAACTTTAAATAAAAATAAACTAAAATCTTAAGCCCGTATCATATAATTTAATTATTTATGAATTCGGACCAATTATCATAAGTGTTATTAATTTAATTGTTTATTTGATAATAAATAAACTGAATAATAAACTTTGGTACGTTTGGTGTACTTTTTATTGTCGTATTATAAAACAATAAAGTTATACTAAATTTTTGTTATCTGTTTTTTGCAGTCAATACGAAATGTTATCGAAATCAACTTTTCCTATGGGCGCCCATATGGTTGTATGCAATACAATGATTACCATTAACTAAATGATGGCATGAAATCATTGCAACATCCGATAGGAATTGAGTGATCAGTTATATCATATAACTTGAAAATTGCTGATTCAATGTATCACAACTCTATCAAACTTAGAGAAAGTCATGTCAATAGTGTCATAGGATTTAATACATTAGTTTTGCATACATTGTATTGTAGACAAAATAAGATGATTCAGATTAAAGTGATTTTGTCAAACCATTATATACTATAATTCAATAAATATTAAGTTAACAAATATTTTATACAAACAAAACAAATTAAAAAAATATCTTATAATGATTGACACATAACTTAATTATCTTTGAATAGCAAAGATTACTGTATATAATATTAATATTAATGTTAAATATAAGTTATAATAATTTGATAGCAATTTTTGTTTAATAGTTTTAATTTATTTGATGTAAGGGGTTGTTCACATATTACGTTCGCACTTTTTTTTTAGAAATCTAGACCCCTCCCTCCCCTATTTCGCAATTGTTCGCATGTAGTCATTTAAAAAAATTACGTTCGCATGTCCCTAACCGCTACCCCCACCCCACCACAAGAAATAAAATATTATCTTAATGCGAACGTTCTTAAAGTCTCTACCCCTCCCCTCGTTCGCAAAAGTTCGCTTTGGCTAACCCCTCTCCCCCTCAAGTGCGAACGTAATATGTTAACCACGCCTAAGTAAATGTAAAATATTTTAGGAAATATTCATGATTTTTATGTTTATGTTATTATTAACTCATTTTACATTGCTAATTCACATTTCACAATATAATCAAATTTATAAGACAAGTATTTTGTTTATAATTCTATAGAAATTATATATTTTATGAAATAATACTATTATATAGTAAAATAAAAATTAAATATTAAGTTACAATTTTTTCCAAAGATAGTTTTTTTTTAAATATTTATATTATAAATTAGAGCCTTAAATCATAAATGATTTTATTTACAAATATTATGTATTAATATTAAATGTAAAAATATTAAATTTGTAATTAAACTTTGATTTCATACTTAAAATAATTTAAAATCTACATCCAATTCTCAGTTGTATTGAAAAAGTTTATTATAAATTTAATGACTACAATAATTAACAAACTTTTCAATTTTTAGTTAAATAAAACGGAAATTATATAATAGTTTATCAAAAGTAACTAACTAAACAATTTAATCTCTCTCTCTCTCTCTCTCTCTCTCTCTCTCTCTCTCTCTCTCTCTCTCTCTCTCTCTCTCTCTCTCTCTCTCTCTCTCTCTCTCTCTTTCTCATCTATAGATAATTTGATAGATATTGAAAGTAATGTTATATGATATCTATATATAGTCTATAAATTAGAGAGTGTGTTGTGTTAGGCATTAATCACATTTATAAATGTCTTAATCTGTTGTATCACTTGTAGACACAATGCTGACCACTGGTCGTCATTTGATTGCAAGTGAAAAGCATAGCATCAGTTCATTTACAATGATTGCAAAGTTGAGCTAATTTTGATAAATTTGTTTCATCTGTTTTTTAGTTATCTTTCAAAGCAATCGCCAAAAAACAATAACAAAATAACAGAAACAGCACTAAAAATAACAAAATCGATGTAAAATGACATTCAGTTCAATTTTGTTACAACTTTAACATTAGTTTATACATTAGTTTTGCACAAAATCTAACAAAACTAAATAAAATGATTAAAATCTCAAAAAACATTATTATTTATGTGAACTCATGTAAACATAGAGATAAAAACACAAAACATATTACAACTATTTACTTAATTTTAACAAACTTTGATGTTAGTTATGTACCAAATAAATAATTAACTGACTAATACTAATAATAATTTCAATAATTAATTAATAATTAATTAATATTTATTTATAATATATTTTTGTATAATCACAATTTACCTGTGTATTATTATACAGTAAATAAAATTGTATATAAATTTATATTGTCTTAACATATCATTTATGCATTATAAAAGTATTTTGTTTTTTAATACTAATTTAATATTTAGTTTAAAAATAGAATAATAAAAAAAATTATAATTTAATAAACTTACAAATTCTCAAATTAACAGTAATGTCAGTACATAACTAAATATTTACAGTATTTTTATTTAATCTTAAATTACATTTTCTAAACAACTAATTATCAGACAAACAAATGAATACGATTTTAATTACTCTTTTATTTATAAATTCATTATTTATTATTAATTAGACATTAACAATTGTTGTAATTATTATAGCTGTAAAATTTTTAGATAAAGACCATTTGATAAAAGTAATATAAAATTAGACAAATATTGAGCATTGGCACTTTACAATTTATTTGATTCAATCAAAAATAGTGTTTTAAAATATAGCAATATTAACATATTTATGTTTTTATAATTAAAAATACTGTTTAAAATTTATTTACTTATAACAAATTATTAGTATACAAAAAATTAAAAAATATTCTTTAGTAACTTAATTATTAGTCTTAGTTTATATTTAGTATTTATAATTGACATTAAAATTTAATAATCAGTCATAACATTACAGCTCAGTGCAGCGTTCAATAGATCTTATTATTATATTTAAAAATCTAATTACTAAATATAGATAAATATAGATAATATCATTGAGTATAAACTTGTATTTTTTATTTATATATTAATAGTTTAATATTTTTTAAATCAATTTTATCTTATTGACAATATTTACATGATTTAAGAAAATCAAGTTTTTCTACTAATATCAAATAATATTGTAGAATTATAGTAAATAACCAGTCAATAAAAATTATATATATTTTGATTAGATGTATTCAAATTTTAAAAAAATTACTTTTTATTATAAAGATTTAGATATATAACATGTGACTGAAAAGGACTATATATTTTTTAAATAAGCAATAAATATTATGTGCAAATTTTATTATAACATATGTATAAATAAGCTTATGTACATCATCATTGTATTCTTTGATAATTAAAATTTAGTATAAAATATACTGTTTTATTGTAACTCATCAGTAGTTACTAAAGTTTTTTAATATTATTAATAGTTAGAAAAAAATCTAATTGTAAAATTAAATTAAACTAAATTATATTTAAAATAAAAATAAAGATGTCGTTAAAATTTGACCAATTTTGTGGAAATTCATTTTGGGTATTATTATTATTTACATTTATTTTAAATTAATATATTTAATTAGAATATTATAATTTTAAATTTTAACAAAATATAGTCAATAGTATCATTTGTATAGATTTATTAATCGATAGTATAAAAATTATAGTCAATTTAATTATTATTATTTTTATTTATATTATTACTAAAAAATAAATAATTTAATAATTAGTATATTCATATAATATTTAAGTAGTAAAGCTATTTAATAAATGAAATTTTCTTTATTTTACATATTTCGTATGATATCAATAATATAACTTTAATTTAATTATATAAATTTGTAAAAAAATTAACATTTTTAAAATAAAATTTATAATTCAAATCATTGATTACAATAGTCATATGAAATTTTATAGAAATAATTATATATTATTTACATTAGATAAGTAATCTACACTACCGTAATTGTGTTACATTTTATTGCATTATTATTAAATTGTGATAAATTTCATTAATATAATATAATTACACTATTAACTTAGTGTATATAAATTTTTATTATATATATATATACTTTATATATAATATAATAATACTGTATGAATGTATAATATTATACCTTAATATCTAAAAAGGATAATAACTTGAGTTGGAATACGAATAGTCCGGAACTCACAGAATGTTTCAATAAAACAATTCTGGTTTGGATTCCGTTTATATTTTTACTACTATTCAGTCCAATACTCATCCGAGTGCTCATCAAAAGTAATCAAACAATTGCTTGGAATTATTATAATAAAATTCGGCAAATAGTGGCCACTGTTTCGGTGATTATAGCAATTGCTGAATGTGTGGCTGTTGTAGTCAAACACAATGACGACAGTCTCGACAACGACACGATTGCTTCCGCACCCGATATTATTGCAACAATTGTCCGCTTAATATCAGCGGTAAGTAAAAAAACTTAAGTTTTGAAAATCCAATTTTTAAAAATAAATACTTTTAATATAAAACAGTTAGTTTTATTTGGTATACTTTGGGCTCAAGTAAAATGTGGTATTCATACAAGTGGTGTCATTTGGTTTTATTTGTGTTTAGCTGTTATATGTAACGCACCGACACTTCACGGGAATATCTATTGGCATCGGACACCAGTTCATGAATTCATATTTTTTTGTATACAATATTTGCTGACAATTGTTTTATTTGTCATTTATTGTTTTGCTGATAAATTACCAAAAAACAATAATAATGATAACAAAATTTATGACAATAATGATGACATCAGTGAAGACAAGCCTAAGGAATGTCCTAAAGATAGCGCTTCCTTTCTGTCTCGACTACTCTTCTCTTGGTTTACATCACTGGCAATACAGGGCTGGAAAAGTCCGCTCACAGTTGAAAACTTATGGCAGATAAGACACGGAGACAAAAGTTTTACTATTTATTCATTATTTAACAATCATTGGCTATCATTGGAAGCAAAACTTAAACAAAAAACAACATATAACTCATCGCAACAGTTGAAAACCAATTCAGACAATAATAGTATCAAAAATAATGACAATCAAAATGATTATAAGATTACATCTAAAACTAAGGATAGAGACGAAACCAAACATAAGGACAAAAGTGACGACAAACGGAAAGCAAGTGTCGGTATTCTGCAGACTATGTACCGGACGTTTTGGTTTTACTTTATTGCCGGAGCTTTCTTTAAACTTATTAATGATGTATTGACTTTCATTAGTCCACAACTGATGAGGTAATCATAAATATATATATTTTATATGTAATACATTACAATATTATAAAATATTTAATTTAAATTTGACAGTATTTTAATGTCATATATAAAAAACAAAACAGAAGAGACGTGGCACGGATACCTCTATGCAATCCTATTATTTATTAATACAATGTTTCAGGTCTTATCATTGAACTATTATTTCAACCGAATGATGGTTATTGGTATGAGAATTAGGACCTGTTTGGTGGCAGCTATTTATAGAAAGTCATTGCGATTATCAAATACTGCTAAAACTGAGTCAACAACTGGAGAAATAGTAAACCTGATGGCAGTGGACGCGCAAAGATTCATTGAAATGACTCAATTCATTAATTTGATTTGGTCCGCACCTCTTCAGATTGTTTTAGCTGTTTATTTCTTATGGCAAGAATTAGGTATTTCAGTATTAGGAGGATTGGCTGTCATGGCATTTATGGTACCTATTAATGGATATCTGACAAAAGTTTCAAAGAAACTACAAATTAAACAAATGAAACTAAAAGACGAAAGAGTCAAAGCTATGAATGAGATATTAAGTGGTATTAAAGTACTTAAACTTTATGGTTGGGAACAGGCGTTTATGGACGACATACTGAAGATTAGAAACAAAGAACTAAGAAATTTACGAACAATTAATTATATCGGCTGTGCTTTAATGAGTCTTTGGATGTGCGCCCCTTTCTTCGTGTCTTTTATAACGTTTGCTATTTATGTATTGATGAGTCCCGACAATGAACTGACCGCTCAAAAAGCATTTGTATCGCTCGCACTCTTTAATATATTGAGATTTCCGTTATCAATGTTACCATATTTGGTCACTAATATAATTTTGGTATTAAAATTGTTTTTATAAATTCATATAAATTTTATCTAAAAAAATTAATCCATAGACAAGTGTTTCAGTAAAGCGTTTGAATAAGTTTTTAAACGCACCCGAACTCAGTGGTTACGTTCAGCGGGAGTTTAATAACAATAATGCAGTTGAAGTCAATAACGGATCATTTAGTTGGAAGAAAGCAATCAATGAATCCGATGACTGCCAGACAATACTTCACAGACTTAACATTGAAATCAAGAAGAATTCATTTGTGGCAATAGTTGGTTCTGTCGGCTCCGGTAAGAGTTCATTATTAAGTGCACTGTTGGGTGATATGGAAATACAAGACGGATCAGTAAACATGTAATTATTATTGTATTTCTTATATTAATTAAATTAATTAAAAAATATTAATTGTTTAATATTAAAACATGTCTATAGCTGTTCCTCACAGAAAATAGCATACGTTCCACAACAGGCTTGGATTCAAAACTCTAGTCTTAAAAATAATATATTGTTTGGCAATAGTTTTGATGAAAAGAGATATAAACAAGTGATTGATGTCTGTGCTCTCAAGCCTGATCTGGATATCCTTCCGGGAGGGGATGAGACTGAGATCGGAGAGAAAGGCATTAACTTAAGCGGAGGTTTGTTTCAAATGAAGCACAAAATATCATTAACTTATTAAATCAATTGTTGTTATAATATTATTTATTTATACATTTTAGGTCAAAAACAACGTGTAAGTGTGGCCCGCGCGTGCTTTACCGACTCAAATCTGTATCTATTAGACGACCCATTGTCTGCTGGTTAGTCAAACAAATTATCAATAATATGGTATATAATTAATATTTGATTGAATAGTCGATTCACACGTCGGTAAATATATATTTGAAGAAGTATTGGATTCAAAAACTGGTTTTTTGAAAGACAAGACCAGAATTTTAGTGACAAATAGTTTGGCATTTCTTCCGTCGACAGATAAGATAATAGTATTAAAAGACGGAGCCGTCAGTGAAACGGGAACTTTCAATGAACTCATTAAATTTAACGGCCATTTTGCTGATCTTATTAAACAATATTCAGCTAACAGTTTAAACAAAGAGGAAAAAGAAGTTGAAAATCAAACAAAGAAAACAAAGTCGGGAACTATTAAAGAGACTAATAATGAAAAGGCAAAGTTAGTTGAAGTGGAAAGGGCTGAAACTGGAAGAGTCAAGTATTCGGTGTATTTTCGATACTTTAAGGCCATCACATGGTTTTGGTGTATTAATGTTGTGGTCAACTATGGACTCATGCAAGCGGCCACTGCCGCACAAAGTGTATGGCTATCTGAGTGGTCAACTAATGAGAATAACAATGTTTATTATTTAATTATTTATGGTTTGAATTATGATTTTTATTTTATTATCATAGTTTCAAAAATATAGAAATAAATGACTTATAATTATATTTCTCTTAATATACGCTAATTATTTTATAATAGGAGTGTTGGGAGTCATACAAATATTTTTTGTATCATTCGGTTGGTATGCACTGACCAAAGGGACGATAAAAGCGGCAAAGTTTTTACATTTAAAAATGTTGGAACAGATAATGCATTCACCGATGAGTTTCTTTGATACCACACCTTTGGGTCGGATATTAAACAGATTTAGCAAAGATGTCGATACATGTGATCTAATTTTGGCGCAAACTATTAGGTAATTGACTATAAATATTATTACAGGAATTGATTATATTATTTTGAAAATTATTTTGCATAGAGTTTGCTTAACATGTGGATTTGCTACAATTGCAACAATTGTTGTTATATCTATTGGTAATTTAATAAACATCAAAAATTTAATTTTTTTTTATAATAATATAAATTAAATTAATCTTATAATATTTGTTTACAAATATAATTAGAAATTCCTATATTTTTGGCAATAATATTACCAATAGCAATTATTTTCTACATTGTCCAGGTTTTTTTTAATTTATAAATTTAATGTTTTTTAAAATATAGTTATAAAAAATTATTTTAATTTATTTAGAAATTTTATATAACAACTTCTCGTCAATTAAAACGTTTGGAGTCAATCACAAAATCTCCAATTTATGCTCATTTCAGTGAAACATTGACCGGTGTTTCCACTATAAGAGCTTGTAATTTATAAAATATAAAAAATTATTATAAATTAAATATTAATTATATAATTAATATTTTAAAAACAGATGGTGTCAATAAACAATTCATTAAAGAATCTGATAATAGACTTGATTTGAATAACCGATGCTTTTATCCCAATGTTGCGGCCAATCGATGGCTATCAATACGTTTAGAAATGGTGGCCAATATTATTATATTCTTCTCAGCGCTATTTGCAGTCATTTATAGGGAAAAGTTGGGCGCGAGTGAGGTCGGGCTCATTGTCTCGTATGCATTAAATACAACACAAAACTTAAATTGGTTGGTCCGCTGTTTCTCCGATTTGGAAACTAAGTACTGAATAATTACATATTTATATCTTAAAATTGTTTTTATAAAAAACTATTTAATCAATTTTTTTTGAGTAGTATTGTTGGTGTGGAGCGCATCTTAGAGTATACTGACTTAAAGACTGAGGCCGAGTGGTATATAGAAGACACAGCGCCTCAAAGTGGTTGGCCTATTGATGGCAATATTGATTTCGATAACTATTCCACCAAATATAGGGAAGGACTTGATTTAGTTATCAAACAAATCAGTATTAAAATCAATTCTGGAGAAAGGGTAATAAGATTTTCAACAAAAATTTAATTTACAATATATTTTATCAAATAAAAAAAAGATAGGAATAGTTGGTCGAACAGGTGCTGGAAAGTCATCTTTAACTTTAGCTCTCTTTCGACTAATTGAAGCCACAGAAGGCAACATAACAATTGATGGCATCAACATCAGTGACATTGGTTTACATCAATTGCGATCACGACTGACAATTATACCACAAGATCCAGTACTCTTCAGTGGAACTATTCGTCAAAATTTAGATCCTTTTAATACATATACCGATGAAGACATTTGGAAAGCATTAGAGTTATCGCATCTCAAAACATTTGTTTCAACACTTGAATCCACTTTAGAGTACAAAGTATCTGAAGGCGGAGAAAACTTGAGTGTCGGTCAAAGACAACTCATATGTTTGGCACGAGCTTTGCTAAGACATACCAAAGTACTCATCTTAGATGAAGCCACCGCTGCTGTCGATCTCGAAACTGATTCATTGATTCAACAAACTATAAGAAAAGCTTTCGCCGACTGTACTGTACTGACAATAGCTCATCGATTGCATACAATATTAGACTCGACTCGAGTTCTTGTATTGAATGGTAAGACAATGACATTATAGATGAACTTATATTTAATATAACTTTTGTATCCAATAGAGGGACGAATCGCTGAATTTGATTCACCCGACAACCTGTTGGCCGACGAAAACTCAGTATTTTATTCACTGGCAAAGGACGCCGGAATCAAAACATGATTTTAAATTAAAATTTTTAATTTAAATTAAAACATAATAAGAGATCACAATTGACTTGTATTGGCATTATATCTATACTATACCTAAACTTACCGGTACTGTAATTTCATAACCTTATAAATTTATGTACCGGTAATGAAAATAAATTTATATAATAATTTTATTCACAATTTTTGAAATTACTAAATAAAGCTCCTAAACTACATGTATAATATTTAATAAATGTTTATATCATATTAAAATTGCAATACTGTATAAAAAAAATTCTCTATCATATGATTTGCAATATCTATAATTAAGTTTACTATTGAATTGTATAGTATTGTAGTATTGGTCACAAACTCACTGCAAATATATCTATGAATTGGTAACCAGTTTTGGTGTTAATGTTGTGCACTAAAAGAGTGCTCTTTCAGTACATTTTAGTGCAAAATGCAATACATTGTATGTTTTAATATTAAATAATATTGTATGTAATAATGCATTTCAACAGTATTTCATAAAACACTTACAACATGTATTGCATCACTGGTCGGTCCTTTCAAGGGCTGGCAGTTTTATACATTTGTATGAAAACTAAATATCAGTGCCTATGAGTGCGCATACATTGCCGCAGACGCACCACTACTACAGGGATGGTATGGTTGCCAATGCATTGTCTCATTGAATAAAGTAATATAATATCGATTTTTTGGAAAATGTTGAAAATAAATAAATGATAATTTATATATAATATCATATTTTAAATAATTTTTTAGTCAATTTTTAAATTTGCTATCATTTTGAATATACCGTACAGTAATTATTTGTGATAATCAATAGAAATTTTATATTAAATTTTTGTATTAAATATAATAATTAAATTATAGCTATTTTTGACAGTATTGGTGAACATTATTATTGTTATCAATGATAATATAATATTAATAAATAGTCGCTTATTATTTAAAATTTTGTTTAAAAAATTGTTTTTCCGCTTATACTAGTAATTGCTTTCAAATTGTTATAAATAATAGTTTATATAAATCTTTTTAATAATAAAAATCAAAACAAATCATTTGTTAAAAGTCTTGCAAATAATTTGACGACTTTTTGATGACAATTAATGACTTCAAATATGGATCAGTTTTGTGGACAAACATTTTGGGTATTGATTTTGTCATTAAATTTTATAATATTTAACTTTTAAAACATATTTAATTTATTTATATTTTAATGTATCATATTTTACTATTAATATAATAAATGTTGAATTGTCTTAACTTTCATATCATATGTTTTTGATGATATTATTCACTGATATGATAATAACTTAATGTTTATTTTGACAGTTATTTTTAGGATTATTATAATGAGATTCACTTGAATTTATTTTTAGTATTAAATTTATTTGAAATACTGTAATTGTATTTTCAATTAGGCGTTGTTCACATATTACGTTCGCACTTGAGGGGAGGGGGGTCGGCCAAAGCGAACTTTTGCGAACGAGGGGGAGGGGGGGTAAAGCCTATAAGAACGTTCGCATTTAAATAATGAATGAATTTAAGGGATTAATTTTGAGTAAACTTAATCCCTTGATAAACGGTTTAATAACTAATTTTGAATAAATATATGACTTTTGAATAATATTAATTTATTTTATTATTTGATTATTTTAAAAGTGAAAATAATTTTATAAAATATCTATTTAAATGGTGGGGGGGTTAAGGACATGCGAACGTAATTTTTAAATATCATTACATGCGAACAATTGCGAACATAGGGGGGGAGGGGGTCTAGATTTTTTAAAAACTGCGAACGTAATATGTGAACAACGCCTTATTTGTTTTACCAAACATTATAAATAATATATTAATCTAATATAAATGTCATTTAATAGATAGAGATTTGCAATTTAATATTTTTTTTTTATTTTTTAAGTTATTTTGTTTTAAATGTTAATTAATTAAATCAATATTTAAAATTAATTATAATTTAAATACAAATTTAAAGATAAATAGGATATGATAAATAAATACTGTATTAAATATATAAAATATCTCCTACTAATAAGTTATAAATTCAAATACAGTCATTAATTAATTATGATTACATTAAATAATTTTGTAATTGATTATAAATATTAATAAATAATTTTTTAAGTACTTATAAATGAATTAATTAAATTTTATAATAATTATAACTTTATGAATACTTATTTGTTTGATAAGTCATTCACTTGAAAACTACAGTACATGAAGTGTCTTATGGTTTCAAACACTGATTTATATTAATTAAGACATAACTGTATATACAATGCTATAAACCATACGGGAAATAGAAGTTTGTTTTAGATTTAACTTAATTATCATATAATTTTGACATATAGTTAAAGGATATATTGTATATTATGTTTAGCAACAATAATTTATAAAGACTATTATCACATTTCAAAAATAATATAAATTATTTAATACATTATATTTCAAAAATAAATAAAACAATTACTTTACTTATTAAGACAATAAGTAAGTAATTTACATGAAATATTATAAATTAATTAAATTATAAAATTTTAACTTATAAATGACATGAAAATAGTATAAAGTAATTTTAAAATAATATTTTAATACAATATAAATAATTAAAATAAAAATCGACAATATATTAATGGTGTGTATGTTTATATTAGTAAATAATTTATTATATAAAATAATAATTAAAATAAGATTGTTATTATAATTTAAACAATGAATTACTATTATATGAATTAGGACTCAAATAAGACTTGGCATACGAATAGCCCGGAGCTCACAGAATGCTTCAATAAAACACTTTCCGTTTGGATTCCGTTTATATTTTTACTAATATTCTGTCCAATACTCATCCGAGTGCTCATCAAAAGTAGTCAAACAATTACTTGGAATTATTATAATATAATTCGGCAAATAGTGGCCACTGTTTCGGTAATTATAGCAATTGCCGAATGTGTGGCTGTTGTGGTCAAACACTATGACGACAATCCCGACAACGAMACGATTGCTTTCGCACCCGATGTTATCGCAACAGTTGTCCGTTTTATATTAACAGTAAGTTTAGATAATATTATAAAACATAAATCTAACACTTATTTAAAAACAGGTAGTTTTGTTTGTTTTACTTTGGGCTCAAGTAAAAGGCGGTATCCATACAAGTGGTGTCATTTGGTTTTACTTATTTTTGTCGGTCTTATGTAACGCACCGACACTTTACGGCCACTTTCAATGGCATCAAACGCCACTCTATGAAAAGATATTGTTTTGTACTCAATATTCACTAACAGTTATTTTATTTTTCATCTACTGTTTTGCCGATAAATTGCCACAAAATTATATTAAAATCAGTGGTGAAACTAATGAAATTAATAATCATATCATCAATGAAGACACGGCTGAGGAGTGTCCCAAAGATAGCGCTTCATTTCTTTCGCGACTAATCTTCTCGTGGTTTACATCATTGGCAATACAGGGCTGGAAAAGTCCGCTCACAGTCGAGAACTTATGGCAGATAAGACACGGAGACAAAAGTATTAATATTTTTTCAATATTTAACAAAAATTGGCTTTTATTTGAATCAAAATTTAAACGACAATCAAGTGATGTTAATACTGATAATCAATTGCCATCGAAACAGTTTAAAGTGATTGAAGAAACTAATGGTATTAAAAGAACTGAATCACAAAACAATTATGAAATGTTAAACAAATCAATGAATAGTGACGAAACCAAATACCAACCCATCGCTGATGAAAAACAGAAACTCAGTGTCGGTATTCTGCAGACAATTATTAAAACCTTTTGGTTTTACTTTATTGCCGGATCTTTCTTTAAGCTTATCAATGATATGTTGACTTTTGTTAGTCCACAGCTTATGAGGTAATTATAAAAAGTTATATTATTTATCAAATCAAAAACATTGAATATTATTATTGAAAATTATATTTAATTTTTTATATATCTATTTATTCAGTATATTAATGTCATATATAAGTAATAAAAATGAAGAAGTATGGCACGGATACCTGTACGCCGTTTTACTTTTCTTGACCACAATGTTTCAGGTCTTATCATTGAACTATTATTTCAACCGAATGATGGTTATTGGTATGAGAATTAGGACCTGTTTGGTGGCAGCTATTTATAGAAAGTCATTGCGATTATCAAATACCGCTAAGACTGAATCAACTACTGGAGAGATAGTAAATCTGATGGCAGTTGACGCGCAAAGATTCATAGAAATTGCACAATTCATTAATTTGATTTGGTCCGCACCTCTTCAGATTGTTTTAGCTGTTTATTTCTTATGGCAAGAATTAGGTATTTCAGTATTAGGAGGATTGGCTGTCATGGCATTTATGGTACCTATTAATGGATATTTAACTAAAGTTACTAAAAAGTTACAAATTAAACAAATGAAGTTAAAAGATGAAAGAGTCAAAGCTATGAATGAGATATTAAGTGGTATTAAAGTACTTAAACTTTATGGTTGGGAACAGGCGTTTATGGACGACATACTGAAGATTAGAAACAAAGAATTAAAAAATATGCGAACAATTAATTATATCGGATGTGTTTTGGCCTGTCTTTGGATGTGCGCCCCTTTCTTCGTGTCTTTTATAACGTTTGCTATTTATGTATTGATGAGTCCCGACAATGAACTGACCGCTCAAAAAGCATTTGTATCGCTCGCACTCTTTAATATATTGAGATTTCCGTTATCAATGTTACCATATTTGATTACAAGTATAATAATGGTATAATTTTAAGAAATTATTTTTTTAATACTACAGTATATTAATCAAATTGTAATATTTTATAGACTAGTGTATCAGTAAAGCGTTTGAATAAGTTTTTAAACGCACCCGAACTCAGTGGTTACGTTCAGCGGGAGTTTAATAACAATAATGCAGTTGAAGTCAATAACGGATCATTTAGTTGGAAGAAAGCAATCAATGAATCCGATGACTGCCAGACAATACTTCACGGACTTAACATTGAAATCAAGAAGAATTCATTTGTGGCAATAGTTGGTTCTGTCGGCTCCGGTAAGAGTTCATTATTAAGTGCACTGTTGGGTGATATGGAAATACAAGACGGATCAGTAAACATGTAATTATTATTGTATTTCTTATATTAATTGAATAAATTAAAAAATATTAATTGTTTAATATTAAAACATGTCTATAGCTGTTCCTCACAGAAAATAGCATACGTTCCACAACAGGCTTGGATTCAAAACTCTAGTCTTAAAAATAACATAATTTTTAGCAATAGATACGATGAAAAGAGATATAAACAAGTGATTGATGTCTGTGCTCTCAAGACTGATCTGGATATCCTTCCGGGAGGGGATGAGACTGAGATCGGAGAGAAAGGCATTAACTTAAGCGGAGGTTTGTTTCAAATGAAGCAAAAAATATCATTAACTTATTAAATCAATTGTTGTTATTATATAATTTATTTATACATTTTAGGACAAAAACAACGTGTAAGTCTAGCTCGCGCGTGCTTTACCGACTCAAATCTGTATCTATTAGACGACCCATTGTCTGCTGGTTAGTCAAACAAGTTATCAATAATATGTTATATAATAATACTTATTTTTTAATGATTAGTCGATTCACACGTCGGTAGATATATATTTGAAGAAGTATTGGATTCAAAAACTGGATTTTTGAAAGACAAGACAAGAATTTTAGTGACAAATAGTTTGACATTTCTTCCGTCGACAGATAAGATAATAGTATTAAAAGACGGAGCCGTCAGTGAAACTGGAACTTTCGATGAACTCATAAAAAATAATGGATTCTTTGCTGATCTTATTAAACAATATTCAGCCAATAGTTTAAACAAAGAGGAAGAAGTTGAAAATCAAACAAAGAAAACAAAGTCGGGAACAATTAAAGAGACTAACAATGAAAAGGCAAAGTTAGTTGAAGTGGAAAGGGCTGAAACTGGAAGAGTCAAGTATTCGGTGTACTTTCGATACTTTAAGGCCATCACATGGTTTTGGTGTATCAATGTTGTGGTCAACTTTGCTCTTCAACAGGCGGCCACTGCGGCTCAAAGTATTTGGCTTTCAAAATGGTCGGCGACTACTGAATCTGAAAAACATGAGACTTCATTTTATCTAATGTTTTATGGTTTGTTATTTTTTAAATATCTTTTTAAATGTGTTTTTTATATCTATTAAATATCATACATTATAAACTTTATTTTTCATAGGATTGTTGGGTTTATTACAAATTATTTTTGTAACAATTGGTTGGTTTGCATTAACTAAAGGCACTATAATAGCGGCCAAATTTTTGCACTCAAAAATGTTGGAACAGATAATGCATTCACCGATGAGTTTCTTTGATACCACACCTTTGGGTCGGATATTAAACCGATTTAGCAAAGATGTCGACATTTGTGATCAAACACTTTCTGGGACTATCAGGTAATTGACGATTGATTTGTTTTACTCTTTATTTTAAATAATTATCAATAGTTTTTAGCATACAATCATACAGTTGCCATAATTTATTTTATCTTATTTTTTATTATACACTAATTTAATATAACTATAACTAAAATAAATAAAAATTAATAAGCACAATAAATTATTTAATTAAATATTTTTATATAGGTTTTGTCTCACCTGTGCTTTTTCATCAATTGCCACAATCGTTATAATATCTATGAGTACTACAATTATTTTGTTATTTTTGAGTTTAAATATATTAATATATTATTATTTTAAACTATAATTAGAGATACCTATATTTTTGGTTATAATACTGCCAATTGCTATTATCTTCTATTTTATCCAGGTTTGTAAATAATAATAATAATAACAAAATATAGTTTTTTTTAATAAAATATTTATATTATAATACATTTAGAAATTTTATATAACAACATCTCGTCAATTAAAACGTTTGGAATCTATTACCAAATCTCCAATTTATTCCCATTTCAGTGAAACATTGACCGGTGTTACCACTATAAGAGCCTGTATTATAATAAATGTTTTAATGTAATGATTATTTTTTGACTGTTTTTTAAAATATTTATAATTAGACGGTGTGAACGAACAATTTATTAAAGAATCAGATAATGGACTCGATTTAAACAATAGATGTTATTTTCCTAACGTTGTGGCCAATCGATGGCTATCTATACGTCTAGAAATGGTCGCAAATTTTATTATATTCTTCTCAGCGCTATTTGCAGTCATTTATAGGGAAGAGTTGGATGCGAGTGAAGTCGGACTTATTATAACATATGCTTTGAGTACGACTCAGAATTTGAATTGGTTGGTCCGCTGCTTCTCCGACTTGGAAACTAAGTATAGTTTTACTTATAATATTTCTATTAGAATTACAGTAACTTTATTTAATGACAATTTTTTAGCATTGTTGGTGTGGAGCGCATCTTAGAGTATACTGACTTAAAGACTGAGGCCGAGTGGTATATAGAAGACACAGCGCCTCAAAGTGGTTGGCCTATTGATGGCAATATTGATTTCGATAACTATTCCACCAAATATAGGGAAGGACTTGATTTAGTTATCAAACAAATCAGTATTAAAATCAATTCTGGAGAAAGGGTAACAAGATTTTCAACAAAAATTTAATTTACTATAGAATTACAATATATTTWTCAAATAAAAAAAAAGATAGGAATAGTTGGTCGAACAGGTGCTGGAAAGTCATCTTTAACTTTAGCTCTCTTTCGACTAATTGAAGCCACAGAAGGCAACATAACAATTGATGGCATCAAYATCAGTGACATTGGTTTACATCAATTGCGATCACGACTGACAATTATACCACAAGATCCAGTACTCTTCAGTGGAACTATTCGTCAAAATTTAGATCCTTTTAATACATATACCGATGAAGACATTTGGAAAGCATTAGAGTTATCRCATCTCAAAACATTTGTTTCAACACTTGAATCCACTTTAGAGTACAAAGTATCTGAAGGCGGAGAAAACTTGAGTGTCGGTCAAAGACAACTCATATGTTTGGCACGAGCTTTGCTAAGACATACCAAAGTACTCATCTTAGATGAAGCCACCGCTGCTGTCGATCTCGAAACTGATTCATTGATTCAACAAACTATAAGAAAAGCTTTCGCCGACTGTACTGTACTGACAATAGCTCATCGATTGCATACAATATTAGACTCGACTCGAGTTCTTGTATTGAATGGTAAGACAATGACATTATAGATGAACTTATATTTAATATAACTTTTGTATCCAATAGAGGGACGAATCGCTGAATTTGATTCACCCGACAACCTGTTGGCCGACGAAAACTCAGTATTTTATTCACTGGCAAAGGACGCCGGAATCAAATGATATTGATTTACATAAAACATTAACTACTTATTATAAATGTATTTTAAAAACTAATCTTAAATTTTAGTATTAAAATTGTGATTTCGGATAATTTTTATTTTCAAAATACATAATAAAAATATTTTTTATCAATAAAATAATTCATATGTCGTCGTTAAGAAAATCCATTGTCATAATTACTTTAAATTAATGGGACATATGATGGTTGGGTAGATATGAGTGATAATATAAACTTAAACTTTAACCTATTCTTTCTTGACATCGGACCTAAAGCACAGATCAAATTTAAACAATTAATCTTTTATAGCAATTCACACGTAATGACTAAATCAATACATACCTATAGATACCAACAACGACAGCGTGATCTCTTTCATAGGGYTCAAGAGTCACCTGTTCTAAGGGTTTAACTTTTTCTAATTTTAATTTATTCACTTCCTGTGCAAACACTGCTTCTGCCGGAGCCGTAGAGTCAATACAATTGGCCTGAATTTGCAAATAATTACATTATATAATACATCATTATTTAATATTTTATAATAAATACCTTAATTGAAATGACAACGTGACCACCAATTTTGAGGAAGTGCTGAGCATTAAGCAAAACAATGCGGGCCTGATCTGGTTGGGCCACATCGGCAAATATCGTATCAACCATTGACAATACCATACGATACTTGTGTGGATGTCTGGCGTCTTCAATGATCGGAACTATATTACTACGCTTTTGAGCTACACCTAAGAGGTCTACAAATCCAAACAAATGTTATAATAACTAAAATCATAATATCATTAAAAAGTGCTGACCTCGACCCGATCGGTGTGAAAATTCAACAGCATATACACGTCCTTCAGGACCTACAATATCGGACACATGTGAGACAGTAGTTCCAGAGGCGGCGCCCAAATACAAAACTTTAGACCCGGGAGCGATATGTATGTTCTCCACCCCTCCCAATATAGCGGCGCCCAGTTTTGATCGGAAAGGATTCCACACGCGATACTCAATTTTTCCGTTTTCATCATCAATAGACACTCTTTTTTCTCCGTATACCGAATCTCCGGGAACCATATTTTTGGTCACCAAAGCATCTTCTTTACCTCTCGCTATGAACACACCATCAAGACGTTGATGTGGTTCAACCATAACCTTTTTACCGCCTCTAAAACCAGCCCCTCCTCCTCTACCACCTCTACCTCCGCCTCGTCCACCTCCGCGACCACCTCTGGGAGTTCCACCTCTACCTCCTCCTCGGCCACCACGACCTCCGCGGTCACCACCACCACGGCCACCACCTCTGCCACCACTAATCAAATCATTTATTAATTTTAAATCACTTAATTTAAAGAAAACTTACCGAAAACCTCCGCGTCCTCCACCTTGGCTTGAATTCGGACATTCTCGTGAAAAATGTCCGTCTTGTCCACACTTGAAACAACCGCCGCCACCTCCTCCTCCACCGCCGCCTCCTTGACTGGCATTAGGACACTCGCGTGAAAAGTGACCGCTTTGTCCACATTTGAAACAACTATTATCTCCACCACTGCCGCCTCCACGTCCACCACCTCCTTGGCTGGCGTTAGGACACTCACGTGAAAAATGTCCGCTTTGYCCACATTTGAAACAACTATTATCACCTCCTCCTCCTCCGCCACCTCCACGGCCTCCAAAGCCACCACGACCTCCTCGGCCACCGCCGCCACCTCTAAACCCTCCACCGCGAGGACTGAAACCTAATATATAACCAAAAAATTATAATAAATCGTTTGAAACATTACTTTAAATGCTTATCATATCGTTAGTAAAGACCTGGTCTTCCCATTTATGACACGATTGATGGCAATTAAAATATGATATTAAAGACAAATACGAATTGTCTTAAATAGTGGTCACAAGTATTAAAAGATGTGTTCAGTTAACGTGAAATAAATATTAAAAATAAATGCTTTAATAAACACGTGTTTTGTTTAAAACACTATTTGAATGCAACGCTGCCTTCAATACAACAGTTAATGTGTTTTGTTGTGACTATAGATAGCGTTATTCACTGAATATGACTAATATATAGGGATATTATAGCCGGCATTGCATTGCTTTGAATGCTATAAATACATGTTTTTGTATTAATAATACAATATTACCGGTAATTATAAAGCATTAGTTTTTATGACAAATTAATAATCATTTTTGTTAATATCATTCATTTGATTTTCTTCTTAAAGTCATCGATAACTTGGATCAACTAATATACAGATAGTTTTTAGTTATTTATAATCAAACGGGATATTACTTGTCAATTGAGATAATGAGTGAAAACAGTGCTGTTGTGGCCAAAGATGAGATAACGGTCGCATCCGAAGGCAATTACAATCAGGACTTAACTGATGAAGAAGTGGATCGACTTCGCAAGTCATGGGAGATAACCGACCATTGGTTGCTTAGAAGAGACTTTATTTGGACGCATCGACATCGGTATCCAATGGACAGACTGTTATGTTTGGCGCAAACCTTTGTCAATGTGACAATTCTCGGCAATGAGTTGGTGGTCACATACCTGTCCACTAATTATTGATTATTTCATGTGTTTTTTGTTTGTTTTTCAGATATGATTCAAATATAATGAAACAAATTGACGAATTGGCCAAAGATGTCAAAAGTTATCAACAGTTTAGCCGAAAAAAGTGATATTTTGCTTATAATGTACTTTAATTTTATTACAATTTTTTTTAGTTTAAGACTTGATTTAATATTTTAAACATTTCATACCATTTTAAAAATATATTTCTTAATATCTATTATTATTTACTCATTTAGCATATAATTGTAAATTATATATCATATTAAACTGTGATAATTTGTAATATAATACACTAAAAATAAATAAAATTGAAAAATGAATAACAAATTTTTAAAGACATTGAAATTGTAGTCAACAAAGACTTGTCTCATGAGAGATGTCTTATAATTTGTTATCTCAGGTAATGTTAAGTTAGATTTGAGTAGGTTTTAGGTATTTCCTGACTTAAATTTTTATCAATTCATGATTTTTAAGGCATTTGATATTATGAAAATAAATATTTAAATTAAATTAATAAAAATTCAATTTTATTTAGTCTATTTATACATTTTTTATATAAATGAAATATTTAATCCCTACACATAAAAAATATGTTTTTTTGTTCACATAAGAGAATATAAAAAAATTATAAAATGTACGGTAATTATAAAAAAACAAAATCAGTTCCTATTAATCAAATCTATTAATTAATTAATTTAACTCATTATCGAACAATGCTTTTGCAAAATAAACCAAAGTTCTCATCGGACGTCCAGACATACCTTTACCTAAATAAGAGACATCGTCTTTGTTATCCATAACACCAGCGATGTCTAAATGCATCCAATTTTGATTAGTGACAAACTCTTTAAGAAAGGCCGCCGCAACACAAGCCCCGCCCTGACCGGCACCACCTATATTGTTCAGGTCAGCAGTGGGACTGTCGGTAATCTGTTTGGTAAAGTGTGACAGTATAGGCATTCGCCAAACACGATCGCCAGTCTGGACGCCACACTTTTGTAACAGATTATAGTGTTTAGTAGACGTGGAAAAGACACCGACCATTGCAGCTCCCAGTGCCACTCTCATTGCACCAGTTAGAGTGGCAATATCTAGAATCAATTGCGGCTCAAAATTGTGTGCATAACATAAGGCATCGGCCAATACAAGCCTTCCCTCAGCATCGGTATTATCAATTTGAATACTTTTTCCATTCATAGCAAACACAACATCTCCCGGTTTTGTTGCCTTTCCACTCGGCATGTTCTCAGTTAATGGAGTCAAACCTATCAATTATACAATTATTAAAAATAAATTATTTTATCAACAAATTTAATCTACTGGTGTGTAGTAGTATTAGTTTAGTTTAGGATACTTACCAATTATATTGACTGATGCTTTAAGAGAAGCCAATGTATATATGGTACCAAAAACATTAGCAGCACCTCCCATATCGGCTCTCATTTTGTCCATATTCAGCGATGGCTTCAATGATATGCCGCCGCTATCGAAAGTAATACCTTTGCCCACAAATACTATTGGTTTAGTATTGGGAGCGTTATTGTAATGCATCTAAAAAAAATTTAAAATAACAAAAAATATGAAAATTTGTTATAAATATCAATAAAGGCTAGATATTAAATAGAGAGGGTAGGGGTGGAGGGCATAAGGAATAGAGCGGGGGTGGGTGGAGGAGATACGGCTGTCATCAAAAATATCTAAATAGAGAGATAAAAATGAACAACTATTTATTCAAATAAAACCTAACTTAACCCGCGCACCACAAACTTGATCTAACAATACAATTCAATATTTATGGATAGCTAGCCTACCGGTGCACTATATCTCATACCATACAGCTAGATTGTCTTATAGAAAAGTTGCCTAACTGTTCCCCTAACCTACCGGTGCTAAATAATTATTTAAAATTTTTTATTGAAAAAACATTTCTTTAAGTAGTTTTATATTAGACGGCTAACCTAACAATATAATAATTAAACAATTCTTTTAGAAATTTTTATAAATAAATGGGAAAATGTGTTAAACAAACAGACAGACAGAGATTAATATCTTAAATATTTATTTTAATAAATTCCTATTAATTAATTATTTAATAGTTAATAGATTTATCCGACTTTAAACCCACCCAATACCCCACCCCCAACTAGACAAAAAACAACAACAAATACCTCAAGAAATATTGGTGGTTCATCTGAACCATTGGCTACACTTAAAAAAGATGCCATTTTCTGGCTTTCAGCCCAAACCCTATCTCTGATATGAACTTTAACACCTCTAAAAAAATAATTATAAATTAGTAATTTAAGGTAACATTTGCGGTAATATTACAATTTGCTTAATTCTTCGACAGCAATATTGCCGAATCTGGTCGGAGTCATTAGATTTGCTGGCGTTTCCATTAGTCTTCGTGTAATGTTTTGTCCGTTGGCCAGAGTTTGGCCATAACTCCACTTAAGTCCAGCTTCTGTGTTGTCGTCATTCGTGTAAACGTTTAAGTGATTTAAGTTAATAATTGGCTTTTTTAGTGATTCGCCTTTAAGTTCATCATAATTATAGAGAATCAGATGACTTCCTTCAGCTGCTGCTATACTGTCACCGCAATCGTCGACATCGATTTGATCAATAGATCCCAAGTCACGCAAAGTACGGATACCGACAGCAATGGCTGACCGGATATTTTCGCGATCTTCGTCTAACTGTTCAGAATCATTATAACCGGCATTGTTTGGTCCCAAACCAACCACAGCCACCACTGGATGTTTTGGACTTAAACCGTAAAAGACTCGACACTTGTTTTTTTTCAGTGGACCAATACTTAGCAGATATAACAACAAAAAAGTAAAAACAAAAAAATTAAAAGATTAGTCAAAAATAAAAAGACATATTATATGACTTACACATTGATGGCATCACTCAGTTTGCCATCAATTGTATCATCAAATTTGATGGCATTTTCTGTTAGCAAATATTTTTCTTTGTCGTCACTCTTTTCAAAACATCCTAAAAGAATAGCTATTTTCTGGAGAAAGAGAGAGAGAGAGAGAGAGAACCAAAAAATGTAAACCAATTTAAATAATGGATTTAATAATTAGTTAAACAACAAAACAAACCCCCATTTCTTGTGATGATATTTTGTTTGTCGACACAGATGTTGTAATTGAATTAATTAATAATTTTGATTTAATTGCAATCAATTGATTATTTCTTTTGTTTAATAATAACTTATGACTTGACTTGGATTTGAATCCCGAAACTAATGATCTAATAATATAATAATGTTTACTATTATAAAAACAAAATGTCATTTAAAACTAAATGATTTATTAATTAATTGATTATATTATAGACTTTATATATGATATCTCGTAAACATTTTTAATATCAATTTCAATGATTTTGCAATTTAATAGACAGTATTTGTTATTATTATTATTATTAAAATGAGAAACAATAAGACAACTGTTTTTAAATATACAGTATTTTTATAAAAGTGTAATATTATTGTACAATACATTCAATTTATGTATTGTATGTAGAGTTGGGGCAATTTCCAAGTTAGGAAAATCCCTTAATAAAATCACTACAATTTTCCCATAAAATATTTTATATTCCCTCCTTTCATAGTTACGATAAATAGTACCAAAACTCAAATATTTTGCATAGAATTTCATTGAAATATTTAAAAATACCTTTCGATATACATTTGTTTTTTAAAAAGTATAATAAAATTTATTTTAAGTGTTAAATAGATTGTCTGGTATTGTGTTTCACAATTTAAGTTTAATCGTTAACTGTTGGTCAGTGTTGACGTCATTTTGGCACTTAATTTCATGTATGCAACTGTTGACCATTGGCTTAGGCACCGGGATATTAATGTCGACACTAAAGTCATTGCTTGAAAATTGAAACTTTTGTCGTTTATCAGTGAAGTGACTTTTTTGGCTTTCGTAGAATTTCTTGACCACCAAATCAATTGTTGATGAGAGGGGTAGGGATGGGTAGGGAGGTGTGGGTGGATAGGGATGGGAAGGTATGGTGTGGGTGGATAGGGATGGGAAGGTATGGTGTGGGTGGATAGGGATGGGAAGGTATGGTGTGGGTGGATAGGGATGGGAAGGTATGGTGTGGGTGGATAGGGATGTGTGTCAAATAGAAAGTTTTTGTTTGACAAATATATTTATGTTATTATATAAATGTTTAATATTCAGTGGATGTCTATAATATTGATTTAATCTAATAGATTCTATGAATTAAAACTATGTATTTACCGGTTCCTTATAATCTAGAGTCTAGAGTCTAGACTTATTCCCATTTCTATATATCTATTATTATGTACTCATTTAGCATATAATTGTAAATTATATATCATATTAAACTGTGATAATTTGTAATATAATACACTTGAAATATAAAATTGAATAAAATTGAAAAATACATTATTTTAATTATTTTAATAATTTTAATACAGTATTAATTTGTAAAGTATTTATCGCGTGAAATAATTGACTTACTTTTTATTTAAACGGTTATTAAAATTTTATTACTTATTGTAATCATTGGTAGTATTATATCGTCTAATAATACTACAGTATATCTTAAGATTATAAAAGACTATTTCCATAAAAGATGACTGATTTGTCAGATGAATCATTTGATACAATAAGTGATTCAGATATAGATTTGGGTCTTATTAGCGATGATGTCAACCCTTCTTCCACTTCGAACCAGTCATTTGAATATCAAGTGCTTTCAGTCAAAGACGTCCAGAAACAGATGGAAGAGACCATTGAAAACATCAAACATGTAATCCAATTGTCTTCGGCTATCATTCGGACTCTACTCAAACATTTTCGATGGGATTCTCAAAAACTTTTAGAGCGAATATTTGATGGAAATGAAGAACAACTTTTCAAAGACGTTGGAATTGTAGTCAATAAAGACTTGTCTCATGAGAGTCATAACAAAAGACGACGAATGGACCAAAAAATGAGAATTTCTTGTGAAATCTGTTGTGATTTGGTTTCCAAGAATTAYTTATTTGGTCTGAATTGTGGTCACGACTATTGTAAAGAGTGTTGGAGGAAATACTTGACCACTAAGATTATGGCTGAGGGAGATGTAACTGCCATTACTTGTGCAGAAACTGAATGTAAAGTGATTGTTGATGACGAAGATGTTCTACAATTGATCAGTGATGACAACCTACTGAAGAGTAAATATCAAAGATTAACAATCAATTGCTACGTTGAGTCCAATGGATTGTTGCGTTGGTGTCCTAAACCTGATTGTCTGCATGTCTTTAGTGTTCATTTTCGAGAAGCACATCCCGTGACCTGTATTTGTGGCACTGAAATATGCTTTGCTTGCGGTCAGTCCAATCACGAACCCATTACTTGTGAACTGATCTACAGATGGAATAAAAAGTCCGCCGGAAATAATGCCGAAAAAATTGACGGCCGAACAGCCAATTGGATTATAACTAATACAAAGGAGTGCCCCAAATGTCGCACAAGTATTGAAAAGAACGGCGGATGTAACCACATGTCTGTTGACTTTATTTTTTATTTTAAGATATTTGCCGGTAATAATAATCTATAATTATTTATTTCATATATGTAGGACATGTCGGAGTCTTAAGTGTAAGTTTGAATTTTGTTGGGTATGTCTACAGTCGTGGGCCACTCATGGGACCAGTTATTACAATTGCAATCAATTTAATGATTCCAAAGCCAGAACCGTTAAAGAGAATCAAAGCGATCAAAGAAAGTCTTTGGAGAGATTCATGTTTTATTGGCAAAGATTTATGAATCACAAACAGAGTCTTAAGTTTGAGAGTGAGCTCATGGCTACAGTTAGGACACGAATGACTCAAATGCAGCATAACTTCAACAATGCTTGGGTTGAGGTCCAGTTCATGGAGAAAGCCGTTCACGCGCTTTGCAATTGCCGACAGACATTGATGTACACCTGTATGTTAAATGTCATTTCTATTACAAATTTACTTTATTTTATTACATTATATCAAATTTAAGATGTGTTTGCCTTTTATAATGAGAGGACACCGCAGATACAAATCTTTGAAATAAATCAAAGAGATCTTCAGTCATCTGTGGAAACATTATCCGAATTATTAGAAAGAGAAATTCCAAGCGATGACCGACAAGAAAACAAAGACATGAAACAATTGAAAGATCAAGTGATCCATTCAACTAATTATTGCAATAAAAGACGAAAAGCACTGATAGATCACATTATTGAAGGATATGAGAAGGATTGGTGGCTCTTCAGCTCCGACTAATAAAATCAAACAATTTTTGTTATCATTTGCTAACATTTGTTCATATATTTACATTACCGGTACTTCAAACACCATATTTAATACAATATTTGATTATTTGTTTGATTGTATTAATATGTTTAATCATTCACTTTGTATTGTTCATCAAACATATCATTATTTGATAAACTCTTAAATTTCTAATTATTTAAATTATATATATATTATAAAAATATTGTAATGAGTAGATTTTATCATTACTGTTATAACTATAATATATCCTAATTCTATACCGTTTCAATATTATTTTAATAGCATTGCCATTTATATCTGGAAAGTGTTGATTATTTAGATGTTTCATGAGAATTTTTTGGGGTGAGTTACTCGCTTCACTTTCCATGCAATGATTTCACGTAAACCACTGGAATGGCCGCCACTATTGGCACAGTACTCCTGTAGTGGTTTAGGTTGTCTTAATTGTACATTGGGCACAATATTAGCTTTTACTACACAATTATTAATACAATCTATGTCTGATTGATCGTAAATTAAGACATTACTACTTTGCGGACCAATTATATAAAAGGTATTATCTCTGGTCCTGAGATTATTCAATTCAATTTGACCTTTACTATCAAACGAAACACTATTCAATGTTAAGACAGACTCATTGTTTTGAGAGTTAAGACTCGAAGTCTGTACCACTCGGGTCTGGTCAGAAGCTCTGAGACCAGTAAAAACTATTTTACTAGTTTGGTCACTCACTACACGTGACACAACTATAGTATACTGAAGACAGGACGATACAGTGTTATCAGCATCCATACAATGGCTGGCTAGCCGCAACACTTGCGCTAAAAACAAACAAAAACCGACATTACTCAATGACAACAAATGTCTTGTCGCAATTATAAACTGGTAACTAAAACATAACGATTGACTAACTGGTCGGGCCCTACCAATAATTGCCAACGAGAGAAGCCTCAAAGCCTCCCTCTAACCAAAACATGCAACTCAATACCCAATCTACTAGTAAGACTGAGTCTAATGGTCAGTACCATCACTCGGTACTACCGTCGGTAAAACCGGCGTAGTCTATTCAAATACCCACTATAGGATAAGTAATGCTATACCCGTTGACCAACCCTGTGGCCAAACTATAAATCAGAGTCCTCTGACTCTGATGACATAACCATGGGATCGTCACAAGCAATCTCTGGGGGAATCTAACCCATCTATGTCTCTCCAGCCGTGCCTACCCGGCACTAAATAAAGGCGTTTAAACACTAGTTAAACCCTACCCGACACTCGTCGGTGAAATGTGATAACACCCGAAACCTTTGTTACGGTGACTATCACTGGACTACTAATCTGTACTGTATAACATTACAACAGACAACAAAATTACATTCAACTAACATACATAGACAAGGACTATATTAGACAAAATTGTATGTGTGGTGGCGTCAATGATAAGGCGCTCATTAACTACAGCAAGCGGTGTCGCGTACACAACCGCCGCCGCGACCGTCAACGAATGTATTGTCGGAGAGTCACCGATCACATAAATTAACATAAATCTATACAAACACATCATACACTCAAGTACGAAAAAGACAATACATGACCGAAAGATTGCCGACAGTATTACATACTTATCATAACATTTCTATTATTTCACATACTGTATTCAGTTTATTTGGTCAGACATGACTATGTCGTCTCCGGGGACAATTGACATCACCTTTAGGTTTTTGGCCGTGATATTGTAAGAACAGTGCATATGTAACAACAATAAACTATTAGGTGTCCAAATATTTATTTATACTGGGTCAGTCAATCCCGAAGGTGACTATAGACTCATAAAGTTAAGGCAAACCTTAACTATACTCTCGGATCACTATTGAGGAGCGTATGTGTACGGTCTTAAACTCAGTGTCCGTTATCGGCTATTAACACACAATCACGCGATCGGGAGACCGGAACCCTCTTGGGACCACTGGCCTGCCTAGTCAGTCGGTATCGAATAGTAACTATGCATTTCCCAACTAGGTTAGCGAAAGCACATATGTACTCGAGAAATCCACTGCTATGCATTCACACACACATTCACTCAAACAGCCGATAATTACAACAATCAACCAAACTAGTGCTATTGTCACGAAGACAGCAACTATTGGATCACCTAGTAAATTGTATTTTAAGGTCAGACTATTAGTGTTAAATAACACTGAGAACCGACAAAACTACAACTGTTTCACTAAAACGTAGGACTATTGCCGAAAAATCGGGCAGAGCCTTCGGCGGCCTGGTACAATCTCGGGGATGTCGGAGACTTCCATATGACACATATAGTAGTCTATACCAACAATAACTAAGTATAGGTCAAAGGAGGTAAGGGATGAGGACAGCATAGCCGTACAGATCTCTCGACACGACAGATCCGTTAGCATACTATCAAAGGTAAAGGAATGACGGCAGGACCGTACGAATCCCCCGACACGGCGGATCCGATGGCCAACCATCATAGGGTATGGTTAGGTAAGGTTACATAACTGGACCGGAACCCCCGACACGGCGGTTCCGTCCATTAGCTATATACGCGGGAAGGCTCGACAACATAACCGACCAGATCCCCCGACACGGCGGACCCGATGGCCAGTCATCTTACCTTAAGACTGTAGACAAGAAGGGACCTTTACGATACTGGAGCTCCCGACGCGGGAACCCACGGATTTAGGTCGCTTAGAAAAAAGTAGGAGACAATAAATGGTAAAAACTTACATTAAATCCAAAAGGTTTTTATTTAAAAAGACATCAAAGTGGTATACATCCAAGTATACGGACCATCAATGAGAAGGGGGTCGAACCAGAAGGGGAGAGAACTGATCTGCTAACGGCTCTTAGCAGTACTAGTCTATGCCAATGACTACCAGTATCTCAATGATTCTATCATTGAGGATACTTGGGGTTTTATAGTCTCGGTCGCATCAATATAAATTTTCAAGGGAGGTAAGGTATATACTAGTGATGCGTTGGAGCCAAAAAACACTACAATATAATACTATTTATGCTATGTTATGTAATGATTGATGTCTAAAATTGGTAATTCTGGCACCGGATAGGGGAAATTTTATATAGATTTATATTACAGTACGGGAAAGAAATTTGGATTTTTGGCACTATGTATGTAGATGTTATATGCAGTATATTATGTATTAATTTTAGGGTGCATCTAAAAAATTTATTTGTTAGTATATTTTGATATAGTATATATATATATATATATATATGTGTGTGTATTGTATTATAAATCTATTGTATGTCAATATTTTCTATAACATCACTCCCTTCTCCCTGTAGATTCGACTCGAATCTCATGATATCTGTCCGCTTATAAAGATTAAAATTACAATTAAACATTAAAAACATCAATTATTAAATAGGATATAAAGTAAAATTGTTATAAATGTAATATAAATGTTATAATAAATATGTTTAAATATTCATTATATAATATTGATTAGAGTATAATATTAAGTTACACTAATAGGTGTTTATATTGGGAAATATTTATACAAATATATGAATTGGTTATTTTAGTTTTGCATGTAATGTAATGTAAGTCACAAAATATATTAATAGATTATATAATAATAGATTCATAGTTACGGTTATATAATAATATAAATTATATCAGAATAGTCTCATTAATTGTGATATTTATATATAGTAAATAGTATACTAGGACTAAAATATTGGATAATAAGTGTATATTATATAATTATAAAAGGGTTAAATTGTGTATACAATATTCAGATTATGTAAGTATATTGATTATTATAGTATTTGGTTGCAATAATTGGTTGACTATAAAGTTTGTTTTATATAATAAAAACATTGTTTATAAGGTTATATAAGTAAGTTCAAATTATTAATTAAGTTTATTAAATAAGTCATTGATTATATCATCGGCTGCTATGTTATCAGCTTCAATAGGTATGGTATAAAACGAATTAAATTCACCCAGTGTTCCCATATCCGATATCGCCTTTGTTAGTGATGAATAGACAACTGAATCCGGTGATGCTTTCTTGATGTTGCTTTTGATGATTTCTTCAATTTTCGTTACTCCAACATCATAGAAGTACCGTCTTATCCATGTCAAAGCATCGTCTGTGATGTCTTCACCATAATTAAATGTAGAGACTTCCAGATGTAGAGGTTCTTGGATATCGGTCACATGGTGTGATATCAAATGATCAATAATGATACTTAGATCATTTGCAATATAATGGTCAATAGAATGTCCATTTTTGTATTGACTAAAATGTTTCGCACGACACAACAAACACAACACTGATTTCATATTAATATGGTTATAGAAAGTGTTTAAGACATTTGATATGTCTTCACTTTTTAATATATTTAATAATTCATTACTGTCGGTTAATTTGAGACAATAAATACATAATTTATTAACACAATGATTACGGGTGAATTGTGGAAGCCATGTAGTTTCCAAAGTTTTTGCGAAACTATTTTTAAGACAAAATAGTTTGCATTCTGCGTTGCAAATTTGGTTGTTATTATGCCAGTGATCATGTGTTTCACACATTAAAATACACTTGTTGTTGCACAAATGTGTGATCTCATTCTTATTAATTTCGTCGACAATATGGTTAGTAAAGTAATATCCATTTTCATTTAATAAATTGCAGTATATACAAATATAGCGTTTTGTTACACTACGYTTWAACCATTTTTGACTATTAATGGTTTKGGTTAATTTAATTGAATATTTAGGTTTTATATAATTAAAAGGTAACATATTAGTTTTATAATAATTAAGTATACATAATAGTGTATATTCAGATCTAATTTTATAAATAAGAGATCTTCTTGGGTTATGAGATGAACTAATTAAAAATATCATAGGCTCTCTGTTTTCAATAGAGGATTTTCGAGGACCAAAAATAAATTGTTGATAATAAACAACATTATTTTTGCTCACAACGACTTTAATTGTTCCAAAGTCTATGTCTCGTCTTAATATATAATTTTTGTTATATTTTCGATTATATTTCCTTATTAAATTATCATAAGGTTTGCGATTTTTGGGTAAATATATAGGAGGATTGGGTGTTTCTGGTCTATGATCCTCATATAATGGACAGTCCTCGTCACAATTGTGACTGGTACTGGGTTGAGACATTTTTAAATAATTCTATAATTATTTAATTCTAAACAATAAAGTTTAGTTTTCTTTTGTTTGACTAATCGGAGAATTTGTTTTTTAGTAAAACTATTTAAATTAAAATTGCCTACTAAAGTAATTGATGCAATTTTAGTTTTACTTATTAACTCAACCAGTCCTCTTATACCGGTATTATAATTCTTTAAAAAGGTTTCAAAAGTTCTTTTTCTTTTATTGAAATAAAACTTTTTATGATTTTTGAATAAATCACTATTAAATGAAAAACGATGGTCTTTAGTGTCAGCAAATATAAAATCTATATCTAAATATTCAATTTTAGGGCAATATTTAGTAATATAATTTAGTATAGAATAATTGAAAAACCCTGTAGAAAATTTGTTTTGGTAACCGTTAAACGTAAAGTATTTAAGGTTTTTAAAGGGCTTAACAATAATTGATGGCACACAGGTTGTTTCTTCAAACCAGCCATTCAATGTAAAGTCAATTAGATTAGTTAATCTATTTAGAGGTTTCAAGAAATCAATGATTGATTGATCTGAATAAACAGTAATATCAATATTAAGCACAGATAAATTACTGAATTTTGTAGTTATATTATTAAGTGATGATAAACTATTAATGTCATCAATTGGAAATCCTGATATTAAAAGTTTATTAAGTTTTTCACATTTTAAAATAAACTGTTCGACGTGTTGGATTTTTATTTCATCACTGTCATAAGAATGAATGCACAGTTGGGTTAGGGATGGGGATAAGATTTCAATTAAATAGTTGTTAGCGCTAAGAGATTCATCGTAATACTCTACGGCTAATTGAGTTGTTTCACAAATTCTAAAGTTTTCTTCTTCACAATTGAAAAAGTCGGCAATATATTTGTCACGCGTTTGTTTATTATATATTTTACACAAACCTTCTGTAAATTTATGGTCGTGTGTGTAAATTAAAAGAAAATCAAGTTTAATTATATTAAATGAAATATAATTATAAAGTAAATATTTTAAGTCACAGTTTGAATGTTCACTATAGTACAATATTTTTATTGATGGGGCACAGTAATGAAGACACCAATAAATAATAGGGTCAACAAAAGTGTAAGACGGTGGTATTCTTATTTTAAATTCTTTCACATTTGTTAAAATAGACTGTTTATTAACTTTATTAAGTTTGGTTTCTCTCTCATTCTTTTTGACAATAATGTTCAAAAATAAAATTATTAACGGATGAAAAACCTTAATTGATAGTTTATTAATACACTTAATGTCGTTAGATAATTTTAATAAGTTTTTTAGTGATTTAGGTGTTGATGTAATTTCACTTAAAAATCTATTATTTAAATTTATATTGATGGGCGTATCATATAATATATTGTCAAATGCTTTGCTCACACCTGTAGCTCTTAAACGATCATATAAATTAAGTCGATTAATAATATGATACTCTAAAATGTCTATAGGCAAGTCTAATAGATTAAGCATATCAACGAAGTTAATCACTTAGGGATATTGCTCAACAAGCCAAGTGAAGTAATCTTTATAATAATACTGAGTACGTAATATTTTCTTAAAGATATCACGTATTTCGGGATTAAAAAATATAAACTCGTCAACTAAGCTGTTAACTTTGTGCGTATATTTAATAATGTCTTCGTTTGCATAAAAGATATAGGTCTGTGTGTCACCACAATATTGTTCACTATCTTTCAATAAAAATCTTATATAAATCTCTTCAAGTTTTGAGGATATTTTTAATAATTGCTTAAATTTTCTCTCAAGTTTGTCTAATAGTGGTATATTATTAATCTCTGGTAATGTTTTAATTATATGAATTGTTGAAATTTGTGTACTGTAAAAACGTTGTCTACACTCGCTATGTCCTCTTTTAAGTTTTAATTCAGTTCTACTTAAAATCATTTTGGGACAAGTTACACAAAAAGGTCACAATTAAGTTTTATTAGCAAATTATTAAGCACTAAATCACTAATGTTTACAAGTACTTAATAAATATTACACTAATATTTTAGTTATTAAATGGGGCAAATATTATCACTTTTTCAATATGCATTGAAGTATTACGTTGAAACACCAGTTGTTGTAAATGTAATTGGTGTTTCCAAATTTGATTTAAATCTGAAATAGTTTTATATAATAAAGTTCTTGACCAACATTTAGGTTTATGGGAATATTTTATAGTTTGTAAGATATTAATTACTAAATCCTCGAACTTTAAAATTAGCTCATTGGTCTTAATTAATGCATTTACAAGTGCTTTTATATTGTTAGTGAAACAGTTTTTGTATGCCAGTAATCTCATGTTATACAACACTAAGTGATGTCTTAGTTGCAAATGAAAGTCGAGATTTTGTAAGAATGCTTGCATATTAATCGATTTCCGGTTTACATTGAGTTAATAGAAACATTAGGAGGTCTCGATCCCAATGAAATTTTTGTTTTAATTGGCTTGTAAAATTTACATTATATGTTATTAAATAATTTTTTGTATTTTCAAATTTTAATGTAATTAACTTTAGGAAAAAGTTAATGTGATCTAACATAACGACTAATACAGATTTGTTTGTGTATTTCAGAGTAAATTTATAAAGTATTTCAATTCGCTCATCTAATAAATTTTTAATTTGTTCACATAATATAATTATATTATCAATAATACTTAATTCTACTAATATGTTTTGTTCTTTCATGTGTTTGTATTCAATAATTTTGTTTCTGATATACAAAGTATAGCCGACATGTTCAATAATTTGTTTCTTAAGATTATTCATTTTTTAAATGGTTATTATAATCTTGAATAAAATAATTTTTGTAATGACATAATCTATCTAATTGCTGATTACTAAAATAAAAAGTATCAATATTATCTTCAGTAAGAAAACTAAATGATTGAAGTATTTTTGCTTTTAGATTTTTATAGTAATCAATACATTGTAAAAATCTACTTATAAATTTAATAAAATCATTTTTGATATATTGATATTCTATAAGAATGATATATCTCAGAAATAATCCTTTTAAAATAAATTTCTGTAGTCGTATTAATTCATTAAATAGATCTCTTAATGCTGTACTGAAAGCCATTAGCTTATAATTATTAGGGTCAATGTTTCTTAATTTAAACCGTTTACGATCAAGCTCATGCATAATTTTGATTTCATGTTCTAGCATGGGCCAATAGATGTGAGACTGGTCATGTTCAGACATTTTTACTAATTAGTTTTATAAACTGTTTTTAGGATTAATATACACTTTGCACTGTTCACAGTTAGGCCAATGTTCAGAAACATCATCACATTTATAGATTTGTAATGGAGGTTCTAAACGGGAACATAGTTCAATAAAGTTTTCAAGTCTTTGTGAAAATCTTTTGTATTTTACAACAGGTGTGAGAAATTCTGTAGTAAATGTTAACGATTTTGCATAAAAATATGCCTGAAAAGCTTCACAACATTTTCCAATTTCACTCTTATAAAAGTTTGAATCAAGTCTTTTCAAATGTGTTAGTCTGTCTAAAATTTTGTCTCTTAACAAATCTATTGAAACAATAATTTCATGGTTTGACTGATGTATAGTTACTTTTATAAATGAATATTTATCAAAAACTTTACACATTTTTATAAAGTACTTTTTGAATTTCGTCTAATTCATTTAAAAGTTTAATTTCTTTGGCTTTCAGTGTCACAAAGCCAAGTGATGATTTGTCAATGTCATTATAATTGTTTACAACACGATTAATAGCACTTAGATTTTCTTTAAGTGATGATGAACAAGAAAACAAAGTTAGATAATCGGTTTTAGTGATATGTGATTGCAATAAATTTATTTCAACATTGAGCTGTCTGTGGGTTGCACTAATTGTTGAAATTAGATCTTTAACTTTGTTTAAATTCATAGTTTTTTATTAACAGTTAATTATCTTGATTTATTAAATCACTCTATTAAAATAAATTTGATTATTAAAATATAAATCTATTCATAAACTGATAAGGTATATTGTTTTCAGTTAGATTTATAGTTATATTCTCAAATCCAGTTTCAGTCAATGGGTTTGAAAAATTGGTTTCAATTTCTGGTATTTTATCATTATCTATTAAAAAGTCATATTTTGGACTTTGAATATTAAAATTAAGGTTATGTGCATTGGAGACATGTTCTCTAACCACTTCAAGTCTCGATGAGCGGTTTGGGTATATAAATGAGTTTAAATTACCATTGAATTTACATATTGTACAAGAAAAAGGTTTATATCCCAAATGTTCAAATAAATGATATTTACTACCCATTAAAACACTTATATCTGTTATACTAATATTGTTTACAGATTTTTCTATATGATCTTGATACAATGTCATTATTATCTCACAAACACGACAACCCATATAAAGTGTACGATTAACAAAATAACCTCTGGGTAAGATCACATTGTCTCTATTCATACATTCTGCTAGAGTTAATTGGTAGTTACATAGACTAGTTATAAGAGCATTAACATAAGGTAATTTTACAAATAACGAGTACTGGAAATGACATTCTTCTATATGCTTACGTAAATCATCAATATTATCGAATATTTTAAAAACATCTGCACGTGTGTTAGTCATTCTAATAATATCGTTAGCTTGGTAATTATGTTCATCATCAAAAGGACAAAAATATGGCTTAAAAGGTCTCTCAATATTAAATAAGTCACTTATTTCTAAGGTAATTAATTGTGAACTCATTTTATGGTAGTTCTAATGTAATGCATGTAATTGAGAAAAGACTTTAGTTTCTCTATGGACTAAATCATGTCCATGTAAATAATTCACTGCTTTACTAGGTATAGATGTTTCTTGTTTGAGAATTAAATCCCTTAATCTTTTAATGTCCCATATCTGATTACGCAATTCACGTTGACAATTAAAAATTCTAGTTAAATATACTTTCTTTTTAATTATTTTCATGCTATATTGTCTGATATAAAATATCCATTGTTCACAACAATGTATTGATTGAGTATAGGCTGATTGCAAGAGTTCGATACGATTTTCGAAATTTAAATTAGGAAACTCTTGTAAAACTCTATCTAAGTTCATTTGATATCTTTTAATTTGTTCAATATTTAGATAAAGTTCCTGAAAAGTATATTCTTCTACTTCATCGATAGACTCAGGTACGGCAGTGTTTTCAAAATTATCAAAGTTCATCATTTTTGCTGAATTGGATTTCTCTATTAAGAGGTAAATCTCTATACAGGTTTGATATGTTATTTCTAGGTAAAGGAGTATATAAAATACCACCCTCTAGAGTTAATTTTAATTCAACAGGTAAAGTATGTTGATTAACGTAAATTATTTGGAGTAAATCTTTGGCTGCAATATCTATATTTCTATTTACTACATACACATCTAAGTCTATATGTACAACGTAAAAGTATTTGTTTTTGTTGTTATAATAGATTTGGGGTTTATTTAATTCTAATTGAAATAAAGTCCATTTTAATCTTTCCCAAATTTTACTGATCGGTCGCCAATTAATACGACACAAGGATTTAAATTTCATAATCGAAATTTGAAAACCATTTTGCATATGTTTTAATGCAATTCTTTGGGCCTCAGATTTATTATCACCAGTACCATAAAACACTACTGTCTCGTTTTCAGTGGATAAAGTACATCGACATTGATAGAAATTATGAAATTTTCGGTAATAATAATCTGGTGTTGGCAGATGAGATCTCGATGAAATTGTGTTAATTACATCTCTGATATCGTGTTTATTAGTGTTCATGAGTTATTACACTTTCCTATAAATTATATATATACATATATACAGTTAAAAGTTAAACTAATGTTTTAAATTCTAGGTTTACTGTGACGACCAAATCTAGTCACATAAGGTACGATCACTTTTTGTTTTTTAAGGCTATTCTTTGGTCTGCCTCTTTTTGGTTTACTTAATTTAATGTTAATTTGGGATTCAATTATGGGTTCATTTGAAGGGTCAGTTGGTTCTGTATTTACATTGATTTGATCATCATTGCTAAGAAGGTTGAATTGTGGTTCTTCATCTAAAACACGCAATTCGTTTTGCAATTCTGTAATATCTAAACTGTCTAATACAGTGGGGTCTACTATAGTACCTCTATATGGTTTTAATCTTTGAATATTTACAGAAAATACTTTTATTAATCCGCTATGAACTACGCCTTGAACTTTGTATGTAGCGTCACTATATACATGAGTAATGACCATTGGGCCATACCATTTATTTAAAAATTTAGTTGTTTTCCCAACATATCTTGTGGGAAAATATACGTAAACTAAATCGCCTTTTTGAAATTTAATTACGTTTGTTTTACGGTTATATATAATTGCCTGATTTTCTTGAGCTCTTTCTAAGCAAGCTTTTGCTATATCACGAGCTTCAGAAATAAATATAGGAATTCTTTTACCATATTTTATATTTGTATCAATATTTAGTGGAATGTCTAAACCTAATACTGGATCTCTACCATAAATTAAATAAAAAGGCGAAAAGCCAATAGAAGACTGTACAGACGAATTATATGCAAATGTAATATAAGGTAAAAAATTGTCCCATAGTGTTTGATCGGTTTGTAGGTAATGTTTTATCATTCCTACTATAGTACCAATAGTTCTCTCTGCTAAACCGTTTGCTTGTGGATGATAAGCAGTAGTAAATGACTGTTTAACTTTTAATGTTTTTAATACTTTTTGACACAACTCAGAAATAAAAGCTTTACCTCTATCACTTGATATTGTTTTTACATAACCATGTCTTAGAATTATATTTTCTAACATAAATTTTAAGGCAGATTCTGTTGTTGCACCTTTTACAGCTCTAGTTTCAAGATATCTACTAGCAATATCAACACCTACAATAATATTATCATAACCGTTTTCAGTCACAGGTAAGGGACCTAAAAAGTCAAATACTACGTGTTCAAATATTTTGCCAATTGGTAATGGCTTAAGGTCAGCTCTCAAAGGTTTAACTGGTCTTTTGGATGCATTACATTCAGGACAAGCATTAATATACTTTCTTACTATGTCAAGTAATTTTGGATAATAAAATCTATCTCTAATTTTCACATAAGTTTTATATATACCACAGTGGCCACCGGTTGGGTGATCATGGGTTTGGTACAGTATTTCATTTTTTAGATCTTTAGGTAAAACAATTAAATTACTTTTTGAACCTTTTTTATACAACACCTCATTTATAATTAAATATTTATTAGTTTTATTTGCCTGGACTAAATTAATGAGTTTTTTACAGTATGAATCTTCAACCTGTAATTCGGATAAATTTTTCTCTTCAATGTTAAAAATTCTAATCTCATCATCTTTATCTAAGGGTTCTCGTGTAGCATACCGTGACAATAGGTCAGCATCGGAATGCACTCTACCTTTACGATATTCGATTTTAAAAGGTCTATACTCTTCTAATGACATATACCAACGCGCTATACGGCCATTATTACATTTACTATTCATTAACCAAACTAATGCATTATGGTCAGTAATAACTGTAAAATTTAAACCTAATAAAAATGGTCTAAATTTCTCAATTGACTTAACCATAGCTAAAGCTTCTAATTCTGTAATACTATAATTTTTCTCAGCAGGTGCTAATAATCGACTAAAATAAGCTATTGGGTGAGGTTTGTCATCAATGATTTGTACTAAGACTGATCCGATGCCATCATAGCTAGCATCGCAATGAACTCTAGTATCTCTTTTAGGGTCATAGTGTGCTAATACTGGAGCGGATGTTAAACAATCTTTTAGCTTAATAAAAGCATCATTGCATTCATTAGTCCACTCGAATCTAACATTTTTCTTAGTTAAGTTAGTCATTGGTTTTGCTAATAATGAATAATCTTTAATATGACGTCTATAAAAATTGCATATCCCTAAGAAACTCTGAACAGCTCTTAAACAGGTAGGTGGTGGTATCTTAAGTATATCAGAGATTTTATCTGGATTAACCCTCACACCTTCTGCTGATACTATATGACCTAAAAATTTTAATTCACTGTAACAAAAAGAACTTTTTTCTGGGTGTAATTTAATATTAGCTTGTTTGAATCTATCAAAAACTATTGTTAATCTATCCATGTGTTGTTCAAAATTTGAACTATAAATAATAATATCGTCAAGGTAACATAAAGTCATTAAATAATTAAGTCCGGCTAGTAAACAATCTGCAATACGTTGAAAAGTATGTGGAGCGCCTGATAAACCAAAAGGCATTCGAGACCATTGGTATTGACCACAATGTGATATAAATGCAGTTTTTGGTTGGTCTTGCTCTTTGACCTTGACTGCATGATAACCTGATCGAGCATCAAGAGTAGTAAACATAGACATGCCCTCTAAGCTTTGTAAGATAGATTCTAATGTAGGTAGTGGCCAGTGAGGTATTTGAGTTATTTTATTTAATTTTCTATAGTCTATACACATTCGCCATTTATTTCCTTTTTTGGGTACTACAACAATAGGAAAGGCCCATGGAGACTGGCTTGGCCTTACATGTCCAGCGTCTAAATATTCTTTAATTTGGCTTTCTATAATATCTCTTTCTTTAGGGCTTGCTCTAAAAGGTTTTAAGTAAATAGGTGGGTGATCCCCTGTTTCAATGCTATGTTCAAATATCTCAGTTTCAGTGACCTCATTTTCACTAAATGCAAACTGTTTAACTCTGTCATTTAAAAACTTTTTAATAATATGTTTATGTATATCTGATAATTTAGGATTTATGTCAAAACAAACATCTGATTGCAAATTTTCTGAGTCTTGTATACTAATATTATTTAGTTCTACTTCTTCGTAATATGGTTCAAGAATAGCTATATTTGTTTTTTCATAAAGTACATGTTCATTAGCAGTGACATTAATAATAGGGATTGCCGTCTCATAATTTTCTATCGTAACTACACATTTAGGTATAAGAATTTTAGGATATTTGTCTTTATAAGTAGATGGTTCCGTTACAAAATCACCCTCTTGTAAGTCACTGATACATTTGACATATGAACAATGCATTGGTCTTAAGACAGTATTTTCTAAAACCCTTAATTTTGAAAATTTATAATTAATTGTATTTACTGATACTCTCGCACCCATTTCAGTGAATTTTATTATAGCTCCGCTTTTCCTTAGCCAATCACATCCTAACAACAAAGTGTTAGTCATGTTATCAACAACAAAAAGCTCAAGTGTTATATTTGATTGTTTGTATTTTATATTTACATTAACTATTTTGTTTAGCAATATTCTGTTCATGTTTGGTAATAAACCATATTTCGGATTATTACTATATATAATTTTTTGATTTAACTTTTCAGTAAAATCAAATCTAATCAAACTTATACCGGCTCCGCTGTCTATACAAGCTAGAGTTTCGACATTATTTACATATACATTTATGTTCACATTATTTTTTGGTAACAAATTAATGTTTACCATTTTAATTACATTAGAGTTTTTCGCCCCCAATTTTAGTTTGGAGGCCTCAGCCCGTTTGGGTGGTCTGTTAGAGGACAAGGTTCTTTCGGCATTGTGTTTGGTGTTGATTTAACAACACTAGCAATTGGTACTGGACATTGTCTAATCATGTGATTTCTATCACCACAATTATAACAACTTCTCTCTACGTTATTTGTTCTGGGATTAAATCTAGTACTTTGCTGACGATTATTATAATTTGAGACTGGGCTTGGTCTCTGATACTGATTTTGACGAAATTTCATTACGTCTACTATTGTTTCTAATCTCATTAATGTTTTATCCAATCTATTTAAAACCTCATTATTTTGTTTTTCTATTTTATCGAATTTTTCTGGTTTAATTTGATTAATTTGAACTTCAGTACCCGTTAATGGGTTATTATATTGTAACTGATATTTTAACCCAAACTCTAGTTTGTTTAATTTTTCTTCCAATTCTAATGTATTTTTGGGATCTAACATAGTAATAGACTGTACATAATAATAGGGTAATCCTAACATTATATAAGTTATTTTACTTTCTTCCGACATATCACTATCATATTGAGAACACAATTGCAATATATCCTGTAAATAGATATTTACATTTTCATTTACACCTAATTTTCTTTCCCTTAACTTTTGTTGTATTGCCAATTTATTAGCATAATTTGGATCAAAAGTATTGATGAAACTAGTTTTAATATCATTCCAACTTTTCTCACCATTTGAGTATTTATGTGTATCCCACCAATTTAGTGCATATTTATCTAAAAACCCTAAGATCTTTGTTATCTTTATCTCATCTGTACCCCACTCATTGTGAACTGATAAAGCTTCAAATCTCTTGAGCCAACCCAATGCATTTTGTTTACCGTCACCCAAAAACACTTCAGGTTGAACCTCATGTCTTACTCTATTATGAGTAGTCATGTTATTTCTAGTATCTCTATTAAGAAATCTAGAAGAGCTTGCTATCAATCTAGATTGAGCTAAGGGAGTCGATTGATTTATATGGTTGTTAAAGAAATAATTATTAGGTAATGAGGTTTCTCTTATATTAATATTTTGGTCAGTAGAGGTATTGTTTACAAGGGGATTATCGTCCTGTAACCAAAAATTTCTTAACTCATCAATATAATAAAAAGTATCCTGATCGTATCGGGTCAGAACTGGCGGTTCCGGAGACGCATCAACAAAATTATCGTCTTCGCTTTCATTGAGGGATTCACAAATGTTCAATAAGTTTAGTGAATTCTCATCACTATTTTCATCAGTATTTTGAGAGTCTGTAATCATATGATTATTACTCTCATTATCGAAGTCATTTAGACTAGCCGTTGTGAAGAATTTTGTCTAAATAATTATTTACAAAATTTACAATTTGTTAATAATTTTAAACTGCTGTCTGATCTAACATTTCAAGACTAATTTGTCTTAAATTATTAGATCGACTTCTTTTACGTATATACATAAGTCGTACACATAAGATAAAATTAAACATTAATATTGTAATGACAATTGGTAGTATTACATATATATTTTGATCAGTAAATATTTCGTTATATTCAATTTCTAATCTTATTGACCTACACTGACTATCATATAGACATGAAATTGGTTTCATTCTATTAATATCATTTTGGTCAAGTCTTAGGTTTAGCTTTGGATGATTGATGAGCTTAGGGCTTATAATACCTTTAGCCCACAGCGCACCGATATCGCTAATAATAGAGTCAAATTCAACAAGTTTATTAGCTATAATACTCATTTCAAAATTTAGTTCAAAATCAGTTAAATTTAAGTGTTGGTCAATAAAATTTGATTTAATTTCTCTCTTATTTATTTTAAGGTTATTCATTAGCTCTCTATGAAATATTAAAGTTTTATCGCTATCTTTACAAAACTTTTCAATGTTTTGTTTAAAGAGTTCTCTAAATTTTTTCTCACACATTTGAACTGTTTCTGGATGTGTATGAGATTTTCTTAATAGCAGACTTTCACATGGGTTTTTATATACAAAATTTATTACAATTAACTGCTTACATTCGAACTCTGGTAAAATTATAAGCAGTAAAAGCTGTGTTGTTATCAAACTACGGGTCAATTTAGGAGTAGTAGGTCTACTATGTTTTTGTTCAATTGAACAACAACTATCTGTATCTAAAGTTATTTTAGTATCAATATCAGAAACAATTGGGTTATCATTATTATCAATGTTTTTTACATCTACATCTATTCTATCTGAGCGTTTCTTAATTAAATGTACTTGCAATGACAACCAAGACAAATAAATTGTTAATACTAAAATTATGGCTACTAATCCAGATATTATAAAAACAATTAGTATATTATCAAAGTTTAGGCTATATCTGTCGGTAAGAAAACTGTTATCTATTTGTGTTATTGTTTCATTAAATTCTTTAACCAATGTATTAAAATCAAATTTGTAAAGTTCAGGCATTAAATTAAAATTTATTCGGTTAGATACTGGTAAATCTACAGAAGGTCTTAAATTAAAGCGATAAAAATTAGAAGTATAATTTATAGTACCTATACTAAAGTTTGAATATAGAGGTAAAGCTATAACAAAGTCGGGACAACTTAATTGTTCATTAAATAAATTGATATTTTGTGTATAACAGAAAATTAAGATTAAGTCTTTAGTATATTTAATTTGTATAATTTCTTTAGACTGTATTTTAATTTTGGGATAACACTCATAGTTATTCCATAATTTTCTATAATCTAATTCTATAGACTGTAGTCTTTGTGTACAATTCTTTTGTAACACATTGATTAACCCGTGTTTTCTAACAAATGCAGATACTTGTATCTCTTGTATACAGTTAGTATCAGAGTCATAGATTATTTGACTTGGACCTGAATATTTTACTTTGCAGATTTCGTTCTCATTAATACCTTTGACAAATATATCAAATGGATCTGCAGTCATAATATATGAGTTTAATACCTGTTCTTTAATTGTAAATTTTAATAATATCATTCGCTTATCTTGATCTATAAGACAGGTCTCTGGATTAGCATATCTCATTTGACATCTCGGATAACACGGCAAAGAAAAATTAGCAAAGTATAATAAATTTCTAGAAACCCTATTGTCATGCCAATCATTAGATATACTTCTGATTTGGTCTCGAGTGGACAATAAATTTGCTGCTAAATTTGATACAATCATTGTAAGGTTTGGTAGATTTTCAGCTAAGTATTTAACATTTGTTATAACTTTATCTATTTTGTCGTTAAGCAATAAAGTCTGTTTCTGAAGTATTTCTATAGATTTAATAATATTAGGTTGATTTTTAATTAATTTATCCATATTAGATCTCATTATATCAAAGCGATTTTCAAGTTTATCTATTCGACCTGATAGTTCTCTAACTTCAACTAATGCTGTTGTGCCGATACCGACTGCGGTAACAACTGCACCTAATATACCGAAACCTACTAAAAGTAATGAAGATAACCGTTTTTTCCTATAATGTTCAGTTTCATAATCTAATGATTGACTCTTACAGAAATCAGTTAAAGGTATTAAATATGATTCTCTATATAAATGTTTACACCATTCTGTTAATTTGTTAGCAGTATGCTCATCGGTAATATCATGAAATATAAAACAAGGTGATTTATATTTGATAAATAATACTACTTGATGAGTGCCATTAATAAGTGGCTCAGGCTCTTTATGCCAAATAATTGGAGAGCCTCTTTCCAATTGACAATTACAATATGTCATAATATAAAATACAATTATAATATACATTCTTATAGCTATATTATATATTGAGATCTATCAATTTGTAATTGAGTGATATAATTATTATTCCATGCAAAAATATTTGCAACTATTGGGAAATAATATTATTATTTAAAACAAATCTGATATACCATGTTTGATATTTTATAAGTCTATCTCTAATTTCATATGTTATCATAGAGATTAAGTGTTTTATATAATTATTGTTAGTATTTAAAAGTAAAATTTGACTATACAACTCCATTCTAACATTTATCAACTTTACTATTTCTGTACATACTAAAATACAATAATTAAATACAGATTTTTCTAAAATGTTGTATTCACGTAATTCGAAATATTGTCTTAATTTATTTTTAACATAAGATCTATTAAGTAGATCAAGAAAAGAAAAGTCTTTAAGTTTAGGTAAATATACCCAATTAGGATTCATACTACAATTATAACTTGCAATTGAAATACAGGAAATCGCTTAATTAGTTAAGACCGCTTAACTACTAAGGTTAGAATGAGCTCAAGATTTGAAAAAATAGTAATAATAATTTCAATCTACACTCTATACCGGAGCACCTCCACCATGATGTAATGAGTAGATTTTATCATTACTGTTATAACTATAATATATCCTAATTCTATACCGTTTCAATATTATTTTAATAGCATTGCCATTTATATCTGGAAAGTGTTGATTATTTAGATGTTTCATGAGAATTTTTGGGGTGAGTTACTCGCTTCACTTTCCATGCAATGATTTCACGTAAACCACTGGAATGGCCGCCACTATTGGCACAGTACTCCTGTAGTGGTTTAGGTTGTCTTAATTGTACATTGGGCACAATATTAGCTTTTACTACACAATTATTAATACAATCTATGTCTGATTGATCGTAAATTAAGACATTACTACTTTGCGGACCAATTATATAAAAGGTATTATCTCTGGTCCTGAGATTATTCAATTCAATTTGACCTTTACTATCAAACGAAACACTATTCAATGTTAAGACAGACTCATTGTTTTGAGAGTTAAGACTCGAAGTCTGTACCACTCGGGTCTGGTCAGAAGCTCTGAGACCAGTAAAAACTATTTTACTAGTTTGGTCACTCACTACACGTGACACAACTATAGTATACTGAAGACAGGACGATACAGTGTTATCAGCATCCATACAATGGCTGGCTAGCCGCAACACTTGCGCTAAAAACAAACAAAAACCGACATTACTCAATGACAACAAATGTCTTGTCGCAATTATAAACTGGTAACTAAAACATAACGATTGACTAACTGGTCGGGCCCTACCAATAATTGCCAACGAGAGAAGCCTCAAAGCCTCCCTCTAACCAAAACATGCAACTCAATACCCAATCTACTAGTAAGACTGAGTCTAATGGTCAGTACCATCACTCGGTACTACCGTCGGTAAAACCGGCGTAGTCTATTCAAATACCCACTATAGGATAAGTAATGCTATACCCGTTGACCAACCCTGTGGCCAAACTATAAATCAGAGTCCTCTGACTCTGATGACATAACCATGGGATCGTCACAAGCAATCTCTGGGGGAATCTAACCCATCTATGTCTCTCCAGCCGTGCCTACCCGGCACTAAATAAAGGCGTTTAAACACTAGTTAAACCCTACCCGACACTCGTCGGTGAAATGTGATAACACCCGAAACCTTTGTTACGGTGACTATCACTGGACTACTAATCTGTACTGTATAACATTACAACAGACAACAAAATTACATTCAACTAACATACATAGACAAGGACTATATTAGACAAAATTGTATGTGTGGTGGCGTCAATGATAAGGCGCTCATTAACTACAGCAAGCGGTGTCGCGTACACAACCGCCGCCGCGACCGTCAACGAATGTATTGTCGGAGAGTCACCGATCACATAAATTAACATAAATCTATACAAACACATCATACACTCAAGTACGAAAAAGACAATACATGACCGAAAGATTGCCGACAGTATTACATACTTATCATAACATTTCTATTATTTCACATACTGTATTCAGTTTATTTGGTCAGACATGACTATGTCGTCTCCGGGGACAATTGACATCACCTTTAGGTTTTTGGCCGTGATATTGTAAGAACAGTGCATATGTAACAACAATAAACTATTAGGTGTCCAAATATTTATTTATACTGGGTCAGTCAATCCCGAAGGTGACTATAGACTCATAAAGTTAAGGCAAACCTTAACTATACTCTCGGATCACTATTGAGGAGCGTATGTGTACGGTCTTAAACTCAGTGTCCGTTATCGGCTATTAACACACAATCACGCGATCGGGAGACCGGAACCCTCTTGGGACCACTGGCCTGCCTAGTCAGTCGGTATCGAATAGTAACTATGCATTTCCCAACTAGGTTAGCGAAAGCACATATGTACTCGAGAAATCCACTGCTATGCATTCACACACACATTCACTCAAACAGCCGATAATTACAACAATCAACCAAACTAGTGCTATTGTCACGAAGACAGCAACTATTGGATCACCTAGTAAATTGTATTTTAAGGTCAGACTATTAGTGTTAAATAACACTGAGAACCGACAAAACTACAACTGTTTCACTAAAACGTAGGACTATTGCCGAAAAATCGGGCAGAGCCTTCGGCGGCCTGGTACAATCTCGGGGATGTCGGAGACTTCCATATGACACATATAGTAGTCTATACCAACAATAACTAAGTATAGGTCAAAGGAGGTAAGGGATGAGGACAGCATAGCCGTACAGATCTCTCGACACGACAGATCCGTTAGCATACTATCAAAGGTAAAGGAATGACGGCAGGACCGTACGAATCCCCCGACACGGCGGATCCGATGGCCAACCATCATAGGGTATGGTTAGGTAAGGTTACATAACTGGACCGGAACCCCCGACACGGCGGTTCCGTCCATTAGCTATATACGCGGGAAGGCTCGACAACATAACCGACCAGATCCCCCGACACGGCGGACCCGATGGCCAGTCATCTTACCTTAAGACTGTAGACAAGAAGGGACCTTTACGATACTGGAGCTCCCGACGCGGGAACCCACGGATTTAGGTCGCTTAGAAAAAAGTAGGAGACAATAAATGGTAAAAACTTACATTAAATCCAAAAGGTTTTTATTTAAAAAGACATCAAAGTGGTATACATCCAAGTATACGGACCATCAATGAGAAGGGGGTCGAACCAGAAGGGGAGAGAACTGATCTGCTAACGGCTCTTAGCAGTACTAGTCTATGCCAATGACTACCAGTATCTCAATGATTCTATCATTGAGGATACTTGGGGTTTTATAGTCTCGGTCGCATCAATATAAATTTTCAAGGGAGGTAAGGTATATACTAGTGATGCGTTGGAGCCAAAAAACACTACAATATAATACTATTTATGCTATGTTATGTAATGATTGATGTCTAAAATTGGTAATTCTGGCACCGGATAGGGGAAATTTTATATAGATTTATATTACAGTACGGGAAAGAAATTTGGATTTTTGGCACTATGTATGTAGATGTTATATGCAGTATATTATGTATTAATTTTAGGGTGCATCTAAAAAATTTATTTGTTAGTATATTTTGATATAAGTATATATATATATATATATATATATATGTGTGTGTATTGTATTATAAATCTATTGTATGTCAATATTTTCTATAACAATATATTAAATATTCTACTTTTAAAAAGAGTACATTTTTAGTATTATTTTTTAGTACTTTTAATTTTAAATACAGAATAATATTTTATTTAAACTATATATGTTTTTTGTATTTAGAATAAAAATATTTAATGTTATTTGCTTTATGCGAAAAATTAAAATGAAAAGTAAAGTATTAACTCTTTTATATTATAGCATATAATTAATATTATAAATTAAATGATTAACAGTAAAACAACAATGAGAAATACTGGTAATATAAACACAAAATTATATTTTATTTCCGTTTTAGTGGACTTTAAAAGTCATAATTAATTTAATATTTTATAATAAACTGATGAACGCTTATCTAATATCTATTATTATTTTTACACACAAAGTGTCACTATTATTCTGTATTATTAGATTAATACTAATATAACATTACTGTACTTTATATCATATATCAATAATATGATAAATACTGTATAACACTATGCCGTATGTGGTCTTTTAGATACAATTGTATTTTATAAACATTTTTATCTCCCATACGGTTAGTGTATCACAAAATGTTAATTTACGTTTGCCATAAAAAAAATAAATTGTGAACTCATTTTTCATTTTATATAAATATTTTGTGTAAATATTAATGACACTTAAATTAATATATAATGTTATATAATATTTCTATATTTCCTCTAACAAGTTATTTATTATACAATCAATGTCTCCATTATATAAAAACTACTGTACATCTCAACTAATAAATTAATTTAAAAATGTTATTAAATTATTTAATTTACAAAATTTTTAGATAAAGTATATACACTAGTAGTTTGTTAAATTATGTATAATTATAAGTTATATATAATGTAAATTTAAAATACTTAACCATTTTTATTGTTTTAAATTAATCAAATTCTTAAAATAAAATTTTATTTAATTTGTAATATATTTGGAAATATAAATAAAGTACATAAAAATTAAATATGGTTATAATAATAATCATTAATTATTTAATGGTTACAGTAATATTTATTTTAAATATCAAATATTAAAATATTACATTTTTATATAATTAATTAATTAATATTTTTATCAAAAATATTTATATTACTATGTAATATAAAAAATCTTTAATTAGAAAATATTTCTTTTTAAATAAATTAGTGTATAAACAATCATAACATTACTATTTAGACAATTTTTTAAATGCTGTTTACATTAACTTTTTAAATATGCATTTCAAATGTATTATGAATTAGATATTAATTTATGAACAAAAAGTTTATCTAATCCTTTGACTGATCTCCTGAATCCTCGTTATCTTTATTGTGATCATCAGTTTGGTTGTCATTATTTCGGTCCGATTCTTCATTAGGACATTCTCTGGCGTAATGTCCTTCTTGACCGCAACGGAAACAGTTGTTTCGTTGAATATCTGGACAATCTCTGGCCATATGTCCTTCTTGTCCACACTTATAACAGCCATCTCTGGTCCGATTTGGACTATTAGTGCAATCCCTGGCTTCGTGTCCTTCTTTACCGCATTGATAACAAGTGCGCTCAGAGTTTTGACAGTCACGCGCAAAGTGACCATTTTTATTGCATCGATAGCACGTGTTAGGACCAGGACTGCGACAATCGCGTGAAAAATGTCCGTATCGGCCACATCGGTAACATTGGCCATCATTATTATTTAGGCGACAATTTCGTGACCAGTGACCAGTTTTGCCACATTTGAAGCACTCGTCACCACCACTGACCCGTCCAACTGACCGACGGTCGTCCAAACCTATGGTTATCAACACATCATTGTTATCATATGATCCGTCTATTCATTATTTAGCGGTCATTAATGGCCGCTATTAGACCTGGTTTTCCCATTTGTCAACACGTCTTGCAATTATAATAATCGATATAAATAGTGATAGAGTTGTCAATCAATGGTAAACAATGGATTGACAGTTGATATTAGAGACCAAATGGTGATAATCTTCACACAAATTATTGTCAAATGTGTGACAAAAACACTAAAACAAGTGTCGAATCAAATGTATTGCTATTAATGTATTGATATTCATATCATATGAACTCAATGTTAACGCAATCACTAATAGTTAGTCACGTGTCACACACTGTCAATCATTATTAGTATTATATTAGAGTACATCCAAAATATGCATTTTAAGTGACAAATATGTAATCAAATATTAATATACAATAATATGTACTGAAAATGTATTTTTTAAATCATAAAAAGATATATAGTATTGTAAATATTAGTTTTATTTTCAAAACAATTTACATTTACATTAATAACAGTCAAAATATTTATTAATACAACACGACTACAGTATATTTAATTTATTATTTGTATAGTCCTAATATACAGTATAATTATATACAGTACAGTACAACACTATTTATAAGTTATAATATTATAAATTATAGCATCAATTAAATGAAATTAGCGCTCATTTCGGTATATGGACTGTAAATATAGACAATAAATATTATATATATAGTATAATATATTATATACAGTAGTAGTGATTAACATATAGTGATGTCAATAGTCGGAGATCAAGGGTTAAGAAGTTAGATGCGGTCAGCGATTGCCGTCAAATGTTATAACTTATAAGGAGTAGTTAGGAGTAGTTAGGAGTAGTTAGGAGTAGTTAGGAGTAGTTAGGAGTAGTTAGGAGTAGTTAGGAGTAGTTAGGAGTAGTTAGTAGAGTAGTTAGGAGTAGTTAGGAGTAGTTAGGAGTAGTTAGGAGTAGTTAGGAGTAGTTAGGAGTAGTTAGGAGTAGTTAGGAGTAGTTAGGAGTAGTTAGGAGTAGTTAGGAGTAGTTAGGAGTAGTTAGGAGTAGTTAGGAGTAGTTAGGAGTAGTTAGGAGTAGTTAGGAGTAGTTAGGAGTAGTTAGGAGTAGTTAGGAGTAGTTAGGAGTACCCACACCTAAACTTTATAACCCCCACCTGTTTCCCCCTCAGTCTATATTCAGATTTGACTATATTTTCATTGATTAACACAAATGTCAAACAATTGATATATTTTGTGATGAATTAGTAATTGGTTTGAATTGTTTGATTGAATGATTGTCATTGAAATGATGTCAAAGTGTTAACACTATTAATGATATTCAATGAGTGTTTGACTGCTTATCAGTGATAACACACTTTGAATGTGTGGACACTTAAGTACAGTACAGACACAACATTCATGTCTATCGACACCTCAAACATGTATTGAATGTGTGGTAAAGTCTGATCACGTCTTTGACAGTTTGGCCGTTCAAATGTTACCAGTAGTGCATTGGATGGCATAAAACATACCATCAATGATACAACTGTTCAAATAAATGTCTAATTTCACTACAATTCAGTGAAATGTCATTTTTGGCTATTATTTTATTATTTATTTTTATCTTAAGTTAAAACACATAACATGTTGTTTATTATTGTCTAAAAAACTAAAAGTTTTGTTGTTATGTAATATATTGTCTATGTTTGACATCAAAAGCAATAATACTATTATATTAATAGATTGAGACCTTTGAATTGATACACAGTTTTGTTTAAAAAACTATATGAATTGACACAAACTATTATTATAACAACAATTATTGTATAAAATATTTTGCTTTAAAACTTTATTCAATTAGAAAAGTTGTCAAACATTGTATTAATAGCTCAGCACCGGTAGCTTTAAATGCCTTTTCACTAATAATCACAACAACAAAAACTTATGATCGCAATGACTTACATATACAGTACATTGACATGAATTGTAAGTTATATTGAAACTACAATTCAATGCAATTGATATCAACAACAAAATGAAAAGTTTAAAAAAAACTATTTTCTGATTGCAGACAACGAAAGTTTAAGTTTTTATATTTTAATCAAATGTTTGATAGTTTTGTTAATAATTGAAAGTTTGATTTTCATAACTGAGTTGAATGATCTTTCTTATCGTTTTTTGTATATAAAGAGAGAGAGAGAGAGAGAGAGACTATTAAATGGATTTCCCTATTATTTTTCTGTAGACATGAGATAACTTATCAGACATATTGTATATAAAAAGTAAAGTATTTTATCGCAAAGTTAGCTAAAATTTGTCACAATTATTGCTATGAGTTAACCCAATAACCAGAGGGTTTCATAAAAAAGTATAAATATATAAATGTATAAATATTTGTATATTTGTGAGTATCACAGGAATAGACATCATCTGAAACCCATTTGTGTCGACACATAACATGATTGACTCTGTGATGACCAATACCTCCGGCTATCATATAGTAGGCAATGGCAGTCAATAAACTGAAGTGAAGTCTCATACTGTATGTGTACATCCATATCATATAATCAGTTTTGCAGTTATAATACTTTATAAATTATAACCAAATGAAGGCAATAACTTAAAATCAGACCCGCATTAGACTCCCGACTCATGATTTTTTTGAATATCTAGTAAACCATATTTTAAATATAAAAATGACCAATTATAAATATATTCAGTATAAAATTGTCTATAACTTTTCCATTTATCAATTTTATATTTAAAATATGGTTTTCTAGATATTCAAAAAAAAATCATGAGTCGGGAGTCTGATGCGGGTCTGATAGTAAGATATTGCCCCAAATGAAGTATTTCTACAAAAAAAAATGATTATATTTTTATTGAACACAAATATTTAATTTATTATTTGTAAAATTAAAATTATAAAATATATTAAATATATAGAGTGATCAAATGTATAATTGACAACCGGTAATGGTATTAATAGAAATAAATAAAATTAACCGATTATAACATATAAAAAATAGTTGACAAGAAAATATACCATTGATAATGTATCAGTGATTTTATACATAATATAGTCAACTGTAACTACTTGTGCGCCAACCACTTGATTCAAGTTTTTTTATTATTAACTTTCGTTTCTCAATTTTTTTTAGAAAACTTAAATAATATTAATATGTATTGAATTTTTGATTTTTAAAATATCAATATATAATTTTAAAGCATTTGAAAATAATTTTAAATACAATAAAATTCATATTAAATTACTTTTATAAACTATTTATGTTGAAATACAATGTAATGTAATTACACAAAAAAATGTTATCTAAAGTAATGAATATTTTATTTAACATAACGTTCACAACACAAACACAATGAAGTTTGCGATATAATGGATGCAAACATTATTGTATTCAAAGTGATGTTTGCGTAGAGTTTGCATCACTTTTGATGTGTTGTTAAATATTACACAAAAATAAAAAGGTATCAAACATTTAGTGGCAAACTTTTTGTGCGACAATAGAGTCAGTTATGTGTAGATAAATGTATGCAAATATGAGATGAGATTTGAGAAGAAGTGTATAATATAACTAAAACATCATTACTTTGTATGGCATGAGTGGTATGTGAGCTGTAAGACCAATGGTTTCCCTAAATATAGTGTTGGGTTATAAAGGAAATGCATTTTCTCTTTAATCGCCGCTTCAATGCTTTCCACATATAAAACTTAGCCATCATTTGGTTATATTTATTATAACATTTATCTGTATATTGTATTTATATTGTATAATATACAGTATAATACGTGTATATATGTCTATTTACACTATATTATAGACTATAATTTACAATATAAAATCACAGCTCCATTGCCTTTACAAAAAGTTTGCAAAATTTGGTAGTTCATAATCTAGGGTTGTAATCGTACAATAATACTCTAGTAACTAGAGTCTAGTTGTATTAAATTTAGTATATTTTTATTGCTAATATACTACATTACTTACTATATCTATTGTTTGTTAATCTCAATATTATAATATATGATGACATAATTTGTCTATATTATTAAAATATTATAAAATTTCATAGGAATAGTGTATTTCTGAAATTTATGTAATTTTATAAACAAAAATAAGAGATAACAATATGTTTAGTTCAAGTACTTTAATTTATTAATTAAATATCAATGCTTTAAAATAATGATCAGTTAAAATAATACACATCAATATAATCCAAACAATCTTATCGACAATCACTTAATGATTGAAATTGAAATGAACCTATGATTAAAATGTTAATATTTATTATTATATTTGTGTAGATAATAATAAACTACATGTTATATGATTGTATGCTTTCTTAGTATAATTGTTTATTAAATTTATTAGATTATTAAAAAATAATAGTTTTATTTTATTTAAATTTTACGTCCAATGATTTAATTATTGTCAAAATAGACACCAATATTATTAGACAAATAAGGTATAAAACAAAAATAGTGAATATTTGGTTTACACATCAAACGCTATTTATTGTATTTCTACGATTGCTTTTAATAATTATTAATTTTTATAATTATATTATTACTAGTATTTAATTGTTTAAAMGGAGAATACAACAATCAAACTTTATTTTAATATTGTTTTTAATGAATAAAAATAGTTATGTGCGAAAATAAGCTGTTTTTAAGTTTATAAATCAATTTGAATGTTTTTAATATCTCCTTATACTTATAATGATATTTTTAAATGACAGATACGACTATATATTATATAAGCATAAATTCAAAGTAAAATATAATGTAATTTATATAAGGATGAGATCAATGAAAAACGGGAAAACATCTCAACAAATATATATATATATATATATATATATATTGCATTTGCTGAGCCTTTGGGCAAAAATAAAAATTTAATTTTAAAGTAAATAATAAGTGGTTTTAAGTCAGCGGTTTAAAACGTTTGTCAAAATAGCAACAAAAATAATTTACTTTTAAATTAGAAAATAAAAGTCGCAAATACTTTATCATAGGATTTATAATTTGATGACACATAAGCAAAACATTTGGTAAAGACATACATACTGTATATTTTATCTTAATTTATGAAAAACTATAGATTTAAATATTTTGTTTGAAAAACTTTATAGTTAATAGAGTATTGATTCAATTATTATTATACACTACAAACTATTTTTGAGTTAACAAAAGCGCTTTTAATGTAAATTTTTTCTCGATTTAAATGTTGATTAATAATCCGATTTGTAGTTCATTTCTTATTTGATATTTTGTCAAATGTTTGTTTAATTATCCGATTTTTGTTATATTTTATTAAATATAACATAAATGATCCCTCAGTTTCACACATGAAWCTTGCAGTCATACACTTAAGGTATATTAATAATACAGATAAAATATACTATTGATTACAATTATATTTATAATGCATTTAATTTACAAATTAATTTAATATTTCTACATTCATAATTTGGTTAAACTAAACAATTTTATATCTTAATTTCATAATAACAAATATGTCTAAATATAAATTTAATTTTATAATTAAATTTTTATTTAATTTATATTTTACATTCTTATAACAAAATCTTAATAAACAAATGAAATAATGATATGTTTATTATTCTTAACAATAATAAATTAAGTTTAAAACATAACGTCAAAAATCAAGCAAAAATAATGCACTTATTTAACTTATAATTGATAATTTCTAAATTTCTAAATTATATTAATATACATTTCTAAATTGTACAAATCATTAAATTATATAAATAAATATAAAAACTTCATAATTCTTGTGTATAATTTATAAAACATTTTTTTAAATAAATAATTTTCCAATATATATGTGATTTTATGCTTGTCTTACAATAAATTAGCTGTAAATTGTTTGATTTATAATAAATTTAAAAATTATATTATAAATAAAATAATATATATTAGTGTTGAGCTATTTACTTGTCAAATATTTTTCAAAATATTTAACAATTGTATTATAATATGAATTATATATATATATATATAACATTTATGTGAATTTTGTAAACTATGTAAATCTATGAATAATGTGATGATATTCATGTAGAGAACACCCTTTGCAACTGCCGGTGCAAATACATAGCAAATAATACTGACAGCACTTTCCACTCCTTTGGCGGTGAGTCCGAGTTATGGATGTCCTTAGCTTCAGAGCGAACTAAACAAAAAAAAATATATAAAATATACTGTATATACATATTATATTGAGGCAAATAAAACATTTTGCTATATTTTAATACACTTTATTGTATTTTATTATCGTTTAATATAATTATATTATATATGCAATGCTGTGAGTCTATGAATGAGTGGAATAAATTAAATTACGAGTTATCACTAATAACAAGTAATTATCAAAATTACATAAAAAACTTTTTATATTTAATGACTGATTGTTTTATACAATATGTTTCATAACAAGTTACTCTCTATACTCATTAAATTAAAATAATAAAAAAGTTTGTTTTATTCTGACATTCAACAAAGTACTGAAATATTTACAAAATTATAAAACACTTATTTAAAAAATATTTTATTTAAATAATAAATTTTTATGAAAACAATACTAATAACATAAAAATTAATCAAAAAACATAAGATTCGTGCGATTCATTTGTTTTGAAACTATGAATACAATCGTATTTAATGACTAATTAGTTTTAAGTTAATATGTTATATTTGCAATACAATTGTATAATTTATATATTTGTTTATATATAATATATTTAAAATATTATGATAGCTAGATTTACAATATATAATATTTACTACAATACTTTATTAATATTAATATAAAATAAAGATTTCCATAAATATTTAAGGTTTTTTTTATATTTTAATCAACTAAATACCGCAATTTAAAGTACTAATATTATACAGAGAAATAATTAAAATTAATTTATATCATATAAATTTGATAATTTAATTTTATATTGCAACAAATTTTTTCTTTCATAATTTTACATTTAAAATGAACATTTAATTATTGTGAAATAAAAATATTGCAACATTATAACAAAACAATAACATTTAAAATAAAATAATTTATATTAATTAAACATAATATTTTCATAAATTCAATTATCATCGTTAATGTAACGATTTGTTTAAATTTATAAAATATATAAAAATGTCATTTTATTTTAAAACTGTTAACTAAACTAATTTTCGTGTCATTACTGTTTTTTATCAAAAATATTAGTAAAATTAAGTCATTTTAATATAAATATTGATTATTAACTTTAAAAATTATAATTAAAGATAAAGCAAATAATCAATTTAATGGTTTTTAAGACATAAAAAATAATTGAAATAATTTGAAATAATTTTTAAAAATACAATTTTTTATTTAATTAATTGTGTGATGAATATATTTAATATGTTATTACAAGCCATGATATGATCACATCATTCATATTATTATTAGCGACTAATTTATCAAAATATATGCTAAAATTTTACTATGACTACAATTATACAGTAATATTTCATAGATATATTGTAATAAAAGCAATGGTTAAATGTTTTCGTTTAGTAATCTCATAGTTTTAATGTAAAATAAATATTAATTTTAAACTTTGATTGAAACTAATATTAAGTAACACGAGATTTGAAAGGCATGTGTTGCCAGTAATATGTTTGCGTGTAATTCAATAGTTATCTAACGAGTGAACACAAAACACAGTCAAAGTAATGCCTTTTTCTCCGTTAATTATTTTTGCAAACTGTTGTCAACATTTAAAATATGTTTTAACTTTTACTAGTTTTGTATTTAAACCAAAATTAAACTTTTAATTACAAACTCATCAAATAATTTATTATTTTTATAATACCAATGTGTGTTTTGCAGATAAATGGCAATGATATGAAAAGTGTATGATAAAATGCATTTTAAAATATGATACCATAAAAATAAGTAAATAATATAATTTATATTAAATATAAAAATTGTTTGTATATTTAAATACAGTACTATTGTATAGCAAAATTAGAAATGATTAACAAAATTATTGATACAAACCTTGGCTTAAGTTTTCACTATTAATGATGTGTAGACCTGACTGTTGCTGTTGTTTATCGTCGGCATTATATAATATAAGTTGGGCTTCATTTTTGATTTGATATAACTGTGATATAGTGGACATACACTTTAACCTCATGTGCCCGGAGTTCATAAAATGTTTTTCTTGTGCTTTAAATCTCAGACTAAGACTTGAAGTCTCTAAGCCGTCGGTGTGCAGAGTCGTACTGTATTCAACATCATGTTCCGCACCCACCTATTTTTGTTAGCAATTGATACAAAAATATTTACAAATTTAATTCACAATATATACTATATATAAAACTAAAGGAAAGATATATAATTAGTGCCATAATTTATAAAATGACAAATTTTCTTCATCCAAATAATTAACGTCACAATCAATCAGTTAACCAATTATTATGCAAAATATGTATTATAACCTCATATAGCTTTGCATTAACATTAATACTGGATATCATTTTATTTAGTAAACTTCATTATTATCTTTTTTAAAGATCCTAATGTATATAAAATATGAGTTTATAATTCTAACAAAATCACTAAAATTCATTACTTAATGAATGATTGAGATTAAGGCAAATATTATGAAATACACGACAAATTTCTTAAAATTGATATAAAACTAAATGTTTATTACTATTATTATTATTATTATGCTTATTGGGAATGAATTATACTATAATAAAGAATAAGAGACAATAATGGATATAATAATAACATAAAAATAAAAAGCATTAAATTTATTGACTATGTATTGACTTACGGGTTCGTCATTAATGGTAAAATTAAGATAAGCTCCCGGTTTTGATTTGGCTGACGTACAGTTGGCCACAACCAGCTCTCCCGGACTGTAAGCAATTTTTCCATTACCCGTCGATATCCGGGGGCCCTCCGATGGTAACACTGTTTTTTTTAATAAAGATAAAGCAAATTGCACCGTTAGATAAAAATAAGTTTAAAATGATGGGTTGAAAAATACTGTATCAAATGAAATAATGCAATAGTATTAGTGTTACAGTTAGTGACCCGTATATAAAGCTAATGCCCGGTATCTGTTGGAGCGAAATATTTCCCATTTGCTGAGTGATTCACATTTCATATTATTTGCTCTCTATTTTTGACTCTAAAATTGATACAAAAAACTTCACTATTTTTTTTGTTCAAATCATAAAATATCCAAAAAAAATCGTCTGTAAAACTATTACATTAAAAAAAGTAATTTTTCTCTAACTCTTTTCAATTGTATTAAATATATTAGTTATTCGACAGATTTTTTCTGTTTGATTTAATCTTTTATATATTAGCCAATTATTTAGTTTCCTATTTTTTATATCTCTTATAATTTTATAACAATCAGAAAATTATTAGAAATAAAAGAAATCTATGTCTTATAACTACATAATAATAAATTTTGGATAAATGATGTAATGTTAACTTCAAATAAAATCTACACCTATTTTAGTGTCAACTATAAGAAAAATACTTTATATGAGCTTTAAAACATTGACTTTAAAAAAATAGATTTTTATACCATTTGCCTTTAAATACAATTGTCTATACTTTATGCTATCACTATTTAAGTAATAAAAATCAATATTGAAAGTCAAAAAAAGTAAGTTTACAAATTTGTGTTCAGATTTTTTATTACCGTTTATCACCAAATAGTCCTCAACGGCTGCCGTATTAAAACCTAAATAAAATATAAAATACAAATAATAATAATAACAATAATAAAAGTAAAATACATTAAAACACATAAAATTTGTTTTGTTGGCACACATATAGCAGTGCAATAACAATAATTTTGTGGATGACTTTATTTTGTTATATTTTGTTGCATATTGTTGGAGGCAAACAACATTACCAACATTACTAACATTCAATTTTTTTTAAATACGACAATAATAGTCAATAAAAAATGTTTGTATCACTTACTCGGAGCTTCGGCACTGATTTCGCACCGGTATTTGCCACTTGTGCTTAAGTTTACATTTTGCAGATATACAGACATCTTATCGGATCGAGATAGCTATACATATAATAGATATACAGTATATAAATATAAGTATTTCTATCTAATCATGTTTTGATTATTGAAAAATTTATTTATAATCAAAGTGTATATAATATACTAAGTTATTGATATATATTGTAATAGAAATAAACTGCATATTAAAGTGCTATCAAAGTAAATGATGAGTTAATTCAATTGAATCCACAATATATTAAGCAGTTTTCGCTGTAATTATTTAATTAGTTTTTGTTTATTTCTTATATGTAATCCAATGGGCCATTAATGAGATTAACATAAGGACAGGCAGTTTGATGTATCTGATTGAATGATACTTACATCGACTTTAATGCCAGGCATCGCCAGATACTGAGCCTGTGGCCAATCGCGAGGCACATATCTATAGTCATAAAAATGATCCAATAGTTAATTATTCACTTTTAAATTAACCATAAATTTTCATTACAATTTATGGCTACACTTACCTATAAAATTCGTACCCATTTTTATACCTAATATTATGGGAATCAATAAAATGAAACTGTATTTTTATTTATTTTTACGTCCAAAATAGTTTATATCAATATATTATGTATAATGAAAGCAATAATAATCAATAATTGATTTAAGTATCAATACAATAATAATTACCATTTAATAGAGTAAAGTCGATCATTTTCTAAGTCATAACTACACCTAATAAATAAAACATAAAATATAAATGATTCGTCTATTTATTGGTCACTTTAATCATATTTAAAACTAATTTATAATAAATTATATTTACATTAATTCAACCGACTCTCCGGCCATTGAAGGGCTCGGTATGTCTAACATTACTATACGTAGTGCTGATACCATTGCAGTCAATGTGAATATTAATATAACTGTAAATAAGAAATTCAGTGATTATTATATGCCTGTTGGCCAGTCATCATAAACAATGTCATATTTACTAATATATGTGATATCAATGTTAGTACAGAGTAAGAGAGAGAGAGAGAGAGAGAGAGAGAGAGAGAGAGAGAGAGAGAGAGAGAGAGAGAGAGAGAGAGAGAGAGAGAGATGCAATTGACTAGTAAAGTATAGTACAGTAGAGTATATAGTTATTTGATTGTACTTATCAAGTGCTGCAAACATTTGATTGAATTTAATAACATGATTCATGATTCTCAAAGTTATTGAATATAAACGAAAATACTATTTACTTGTGAAGCAAAATATAAACCATTTCTTATGACTTGAAAGATATTTAATATTTGACAAACAGATACTAAAATAGATATAAGTTTTGCTTAACATTTGACTCATCTATAGTTATAAACTGATAACCAAATGGCACTCTTAACCATCAAATTAACTGTCAATCACTACAATAATATTCTGTGGTCTTAAATAAGATATTCACACAAATCCATCAAAAGACTAACAATTGTCTGTTTAGCAAAACTTGCATTTTGTTTGTATTACTACTAATATGACAAACAAATTTGAATAAATATGAGTGTCATTTTTCAATTGAAATATTTACTTTTGACAATAACATCACTTGATTATAATGTATGAAATTGTGTTACATATGTCTACAATAAATATATTTAAAATCCGAGTTATATTTCTTGATTCATATTGTATTACTAACTATTCTATTAAATAGTTTATATTTTCAATAATTATCTCTCTTTAAAAAAGTTTACGATTGTATGAATCGGAAGCTATATAATACTAACGGATGTACAGTATATAAATTAATACTATATTTTTTATTCAAATAATTCAAAATATAATTTAAAACAAAGTTTTGTCTCATCTTAAATAATATAACATAAAATAAATGGCAATTATATTATAGTTAATATTTGTAGCACAAGGATAACGAAGGACTGTGATATACCTGAATAAATAGAGGCGTAATAATAATGAATACTAAGTTATTAATAACAATATTATTATTATAATATAAGAGCCAACAATTAATATTATTATTTATATTTAGGTTAACAAATCTATATCATTGACTATCTAATAGAAATGCAAATAACAAATACACCTAAAAAAATTTGATATGAATTTGTAATTTTATAGAATTGCATGTTATTAATATCATCTAATATTAGTATTTTTCTGTTTTGTAATTTATTTTTAATATACATATAGCATTATACAAAAAATATTAATAATATTTGCAATAAAACAAACATATTGTTTATATAAATGGTTGCATATTTTGATTATTGAAATCTATTTTAATTATATAGCAAAACATGTAATATTGTATATTATACAGAGTGTGCTTAATATTTATTTAATAAAACATAAAAAAGGAAAACAATATTATTGCTACAATAGTTAGTTATTTGTAATAACTATAATATAATATTAATTTTGTTTAGTAAAAGTAGACGATCTTTCAATTTATATTAACTACATAAAATTTATAATAGTTAATATAATTTAGTTATATTATTAATAGTAATTATATTATTAATAATATTATCAATTAAGTAAGGAATTTATTAAAATAGTGTTTCATATCAAATACTTTGTATATTTATATACATGCATTAAATATGACTCAAAAAATATAATATTATAACTTGTATGCTATCGACAGGTAAACTCCCATATTGTTTGCTGATTATAACATTTATCTATCATTACTTTCTAACATTAGTAGAAGTATTATTATTATTACTTCAATAAATGTGTATTTATTAAATGTATTATTTATTTTTTTATTACATTATTTTATATAATTATATTTTGGTTCATGAGATGCTATTTTTAATGTTTGCTGAATATATATATAACTCTCTGTATACATTATACATAACGGACATATAATATACATATTTAGAAAGGGGTAGTAATAGAGGGAAAAGAAAAGGTAGACATAAAATACACATAAATATACTGTAATAATAAAAAGCATATATACAAAAAAGCCAATGGTTTGGAATATAAAAATCATATTATAGTGCAATAAATTATATTTAAAATTACATAACACAAGAATCATATGCAAAATATTTGCTTTTATTTTAATAGTAAATCAGTAAAAAGCTTACCTGAAATGTGAGTTAAATATAAGTTAATATCAATCATTTCTTTGTATATGAAAATGTGATCAAATATATGATGCAAATGATGTAATGTTATGATACTTCAGGTCATACAATAAATATGCATTCAAATATGATTATATTATTATTATTATTATTATTATTAAACATTGGGTTTCCTCTTCAATACTGAAAACATTGAATCAATTTTTAATTTTCAAAAGTATTGTCTTTTAATAAGTTATTGTTAATAATTCTAATATTATATATAATTTATATATTTATCCTCAAATGACATTTACTAGTTGTTAGTCTTTTAATTTTATTATTGGCACACATTTACTATATAATACAATATATACAGATATTATTAAGTAATTTACACAAAACTTTATAAACAAACTTTTTTATGTATTTTCACTTTCAAGTATGAGATGAGTGAATAAAAGGAAATAAACTGTTAAATAATATAATTTAAAATATATTTTAAAAAACTTTATGAGAATATTCAATATTTTTATTTAGAGAAATTTGTTGAATTGAATAATAGTTTTTTTGTATAATATATTTGATTCAATTGTTGTTTAATGACAGAGATTTGCAAATAGAGCTGTTATTTATAAATATTAAGGTGTCTTATGGTGTGAATGTTTGATGAAAACACCGGCAGATTTTTGTACGATAAAACTTTAGTGATTTTATCCCACGTATAATAAATGGGGTTTAATAATCAATAATAATCATATCTATTCAAATGACATATTTAAATCATTTTAATTAAATTACTAAATAATGTAATCAAATAAATATTTTATATTTACAAATATTAAATAGAAAAAATAAATAAACTAATAAATATTATAAATTGATGTTAAAATGAATTTATCAAAAAATAATAATTATTTTAATTGATTTTTATACTTTAAACTCATATATATATATATATAATATCAGTTGATATTATATTTATGATAATAAAACACCGGTGACTAATACAATGTATAATTTAAATGAATGGCCAGATAGACAATGAGTGATGACATTACTATATACACCCAATTTCAGTGCTATTAATGCGATAAAAAGTAATGTAATGCCATATATTGATGAATAAATATCAATGATATGTTTAGCTGTTAAACAAACTGCTAAAGAGTTAACATAAGAGACACTGTTTTATTATATAATATAATTACACGACACCATTGAAATGCAATGGGATTGTGAACAAACTGTATGATATACACACAGACACTCATACAAGTGCTTATGGGAAAGGCATACATACGGCTGGGTGTGTGAATAGATGTGCGTTTGAGCACATATTCAATCAAATAGTGTTTTGTATTAGATTTTTCACTGTTGACTTTATACACAATATAGCCGTTATATAATTGACAGTCAATGCCTACCTGTTTTCTCAATGCAATGCCGTTCCCCAGTTATTTGTGACATAGAGGTACTATTAAAAGCAGATGCATTAACTAATTTTAAGAGCCGCACCCCTTTTATTATATTGTTTTATTTTTTTTAAATTACAAAAACTATGTAAATTTTAATTTAATTTAATATCAAAGTTTTTTAGACAAAACAACTCATTTCATATTTACATAAACTTTATTCCTATCTATCGGTGCTACGATACCTATAATACTTTTGTAATTATTCAATCTACTCATTCAAACATTATTTATTAATTTTTTTATTATTTGTATTAAAACAGTGAATATACTGTACTATTATTATATGAGGAGTGTTATGACTAAATACAATAAATATATTACTATTTTATAATGCTTTCTGTGTTGACTGAAATTATTGATATACCGGTGATCTTTGAAATAGCATTTAAGTTAGTCATACCTTTTAATAACAATCAATGTAATCGTGTTTCTAATGGCAATCACTACACACTATCGCATTGATTGCAACAATTTGTTGCATTTGATAGCTATTTTGAAAACTAACACCAAAATGCTATTTAATGTTACCATTTGTTGGATTTGATGTTGTTTTGCACTTTTAGGATAAACTAGGACTGAAAGACTTAGAGATGAATACAGAGAGAAATAAACGGATAAACAAATAGACAGACAGAAAGATATTAGTAATGTTGTGATAGAGATAACACTATTTAACAATTATGCTTGAATTTAGTTGTTTGGGTCATAACTACGTTAGCTTTTATGTAATATTAAAAGTTGTGTCATTTACTGTATATCACATCAAATGTTTGCACAATTTTCATGTCGGGCTTCCTATTAACTATGATATTGCCATTTGATATCATTATTTGTTCACTTTTGTAATAGACATTAAAGTTGGCATCTTTTAAGTGGAAGCCATCGTTAAAATACACAACTTTACTATCAATGAATCCTCTCTTAATATCTTTAATACATTTATTACAAACTAAAAGAAAATGTAAGTAAAGTTTTTATTAAAAACTATTTTTTTTTGTATGAATGAACAATGTTTATAACAATATGACTATAAGTTATCAGTTAAATAAAACTAAAGTTTCTATAGATTAATATATCATTAGTTGAATTGAAAGAATATAAATCATAAAATAATTAATAATTTAATAGTTGTTGACTTAAAATAATATTTCTAACTAACGGTATAAATGAAAGTCTGTACATAACTTACCTAAAATCTTATCTAACAATGCAAGGTTCCCAAGTGATTGGCCCAAAACAAGTTAATATGTGTTTTAATATATAAAAAATATACCCGTTTAACCATTTTTACTAAAATTATCACCTAATGGGTGGGTATGTGGGGTTTAGGAGGCTTTTGACCCCCCTAAACCCCACATACCCACCCATTAGGTGATAATTTTAGTAAAAATGGTTAAACGGGTATATTTTTTATATATTAAAACACATTTTAACTTGTTTTGGGCCAATCACTTGGGAACCTTGCATTGTAAGTATTACATAGTATTACATTATTTTTATAGAGTAAAGAGAACTGACTATTTAATTGATGTTATCATTGAATATTTTAGACAAATATTGCAATTATTTTATTGATAAAAATTCAAATATGATTTTATTTATTATAACACATACCTATTGTAATGTTCATGACTTTTTAGCAAAGATTTTACTACAAATAGTATTATAAACTTAATTTTCTTTAAGCTATTATATCTAGTGTAGGCAAAAAAGAAAAATTTCTAAAATAATAGAAAAATTTCTAGAAAGATTCTAAAAGAAATTTCTGTCTGGGATCTCCATGTTAATTTTGTTCTATCAATATTAGTTATCTTGTAATAAGTTAACTTGTATCAAGTAATAATAAAATATTATTAGTAGTATTTTAATTAATAATAAAAGTAAAAAATTAGTCTAATTAATTAATATAACTATTATATTAAACTAAAAATATAATTAAATGATTAATAAAATTTTACAAAACTATAATTATAATTATTTTATATATAAGGATCCCATTTGTATAGTATATATATATGTATTGTCTCATTAATATATTATTACAATAGCTATAGATATGGGTATCATATAGTATAATAATAAAGTAAAATTTCTATAGAAATTTATTCCTGAGAAATTTACTAGAAATTTTCTCATGGAAATTTAGTAGAAATTTCTATTTAGACATCTCTAATTATATCACATACTAGACGTCTTTAGCTAAGTTATGCACAGACAATGGTTTAATTATACGATGACATCAAATACTAACTAAAAAACATATTTATATATAAATTGTTATAATATATAAAATTGATTATAAAGTTTAACAATCTTTGAAACTATATTCATAAGAATATCTACGATTTCACTCTATGTATTAAAACATATGGTTTTTATTTAAAATTAGTAGAGTATTGACAAACACTAAATAGAAATAATTATTTGATAATATTATATAATATTGTAATCATTATGTTATAATTAATTTTTTAATTTAGGTGTCGTTGAATAGTTACATTGATAAAAAATAATTAAAATTATCGTGATACTTTATTACAAAAAAATCAATGTCAACTGAATATTATAGTAATTATTGTTAAATTTTATTTCAGTAATAATAGTAATAATAAAATATGCAAACTATTATAGCCTTGAATATTTACTAATTAATAATTACAAGTATAATATATGTATAAAAATTCGTTTTGTTATTATATATACGGTTTGAAACACGAGTTACACAACTTTTCAATAAAGTATAACATATTTTACAATACAATAAGATTTTAAAAAATTGTTTGTCTATTGTTCACTCATTTCTTACTGTTTCTCATAAATGATTGTAAACTTATAGAGAATAATATAATAGAGAAATGACAATACAATAGATACGGATATAACATATAAAATAATATAAAATATGATTGTATCGGCTCAGTTACCATTGCTTTAACTATTGTCTAACGATATCCTTTCTCTCATACAGTTTTCATGATATCGATGGGCAAGAGATTGGAAAATAAGAGTTCAAATCATTTTAACCATTGATTATGTGTATTATATTTTTTATAATATATATTATATTTGTGTCTGTCTTTCTCCTCTCCCCTCTGTTTCTCTAAAATTTTGATAATCTCTGTCTGTTTGAAAGCACAGCAAACGATATACTGCTTAAATGTAAGCCTAAAATGTATAGAGAAATAAGTTAACGATAACAGTATTGAGTGCATAAAAGTGTTGGAAAGGCATTGAAGAATGAGAAGAGAGGAGAAGCGCATCAAAAAGACAACTCTTGTGTGGAGTTGGAGTAGAGTTAGACTTAGAGTTATAGAGTAATAGAGAACTAAAGGAAAGGGAGAAAAAAGATGAGAAAGACGTGACTTTTATGAAAAATTTGTTGCATCCATGAAACACACCATACGTGAAGAAATAGGCTAACATTGGATATATATATATATACAAAATATTGGTACTGTATTTACCAGCACTGGTAGTAAAGATGCTTATATATTATCAGTTCAAACACAATGACCTTTATTTTTCGTATTGAAAACACAAGAGTTTACCTTAAAATCAAATGTCTCATCCCTTAGTCCACATAATAGGATATTATTATATTGAGAGAGCAATTATTATGTAAGATATATCAAAAATTAAATTTTTCATTTTTGTCAATATTTTTATATATGTTATATCATTTCAAGTGTTTTTTCCTCAATTTTCTACTTTTGTATCCATAGTTTTCTTCCGTTAAGATTTTCTGAAGGCCTAAACATTTATGGGAAARTTGGTATATTTATCACACACTTATACAATACATACGACAATATATTATGACTCTGGTGTCAGAGCACTGTTAGCCAGAAATTGGTTACTTAGCAAATGCTTATCACAAATGACAACAAAATATTGGACACAAAATCAACAATAAATAACTTTACAAACACTGTGTTTACTTTTATTAACTTTCAATAAAAGATAAATATTGTAACAAAACAATTAACCAATGTTTTAGTTATTTAGAAATATTTGGAAAAATATATATAAATTACTGATATTAGTTCAAAAAATTAATTGTCATTAATTATATAACTTTATCGAAACTTTATTTAATAATTAGATCAGTATATATTTATAAATCAATGATTTGAATGACAAATACTTTTTATACTTTATATTGTTTGATTGATTGACAATTGAAACATTAAATGATTCACTTAATATAATTTAAATGTTAGTGCAGTCTATGAATCTGATAATTCAATTTTAAACAATTGTTAAAATAGATTTCAAAAATAACATCAAATGATTGCCAACTCTCTTGTCTATTAAGACCTTCAAAAATATCCAAACAAAGTGTGTTTTATATATTGACAGAGACTGACATTAAATTAGTGAAATACCGGCGTTTGTATTAAAAAACTACAGTACAGTCAGTACATCGCATGTCATTTATAGAGAGACGGATATGTTTGCCGTCTATATTATTATTATTATTATTATTATCTAAACATAGGTATAATAAAAGTATTTTTTTTTTGAATAAAACATTTCAAAAGTTAGATTAAAATATTTAATGACAATATTTAAAAATTTGACATTGTTGCATTTTCATATTTTATATTGAAATATTTACTAAATTAATTTTACTTAAATAAACATTATACAGTGTTAACGCAATAGAAATTTAGTTTTATTAGTTTTATTATTTATCAATTGTATAGATTCTATACTRTAAGTATATTAAATAAATACTMTATGATTTACAAATACTTAATGATATAAATATTATTAATATTGCTTTTAATGAAAAGCAATTTATATCGAAAGTACACACAATTCGTTGTCCATATATAATACAATAACTAAAAAACACAATTAATATATTGATATTATAAATATTTTATTTTTGTTTTTATTTAGTTATAATAAATAAATTGATATACAATATCTCAAGTAAATATAAATCATTTCAATGATATTTATATTAATTGATAGTCTGTGATATTTCAGAACATTTGCTTAATTCAATTGAAATAACTTAAATTTTAGGCTAATTTAAATTTAAATATAATTTACATAATTATGATTCAATTTTTACTTATACATTATATTTTGTAACTATCGTTTAAGAACAGTTTAAACAGTATTATATAATAGAGTGTATATAATATATCAAATTTATAAATATATGCAAATTTTTAAAAAATTAATAAATAAATAAAGTAATTGAATTTGTTTTTATTAAACTAAAATATCATCGTATCTCAGATTTCATTATAAAATATCATTTCAATTATTATATTTTTATGAATGCTTTTTGAATTACAAATGTTGTCTGCTTTAGAACTTTGTTCAAAATTGTCAATTAGACTCATAGTGTTTAATACTCTCTAAATATTATATATACTGTATATTATCGCTTATGATAAACTTTAAAAGATATATACAGTATATATATATATATATAAATTTATATAATTTGTGTTCAACAGTCGCGCCCATATCTTGTATTTACAGTAATAATTGATTGAGACATATTAGATATGAGCTCACGATTGGGGCTATAAATAAAACCAAATGATACCTCAAATATTGTGGTATTTCGTACATAACAAAACAATACAAATATTGTATAATACTGTACAACATTATATATATCTTAACAAAAAACATTAGTATATTAGTGGACATTAATTGTCTGATTAAATGAATGCTATAGCGATCCCAACCCTTTATAATGACATTTGAATGACACAAATATATAACTTTATATGTTATATATTTTATTGTCATTTCTAATTATATTATGAATTGGTATTTTCATCTTTTTATTATTTCTATACATTTATTTAACAAAAAGTGCTACTTTTAATGTTAATTCTCAAAATTCCCTTATTATATGATTTGCTAATAACTAACAATTTAATCAAATATTCTTAAAATAAATAAATAATTTAATTTAACATAAAATTTTATTAATAGTATTTAATAATTTACATAATAATATAAAAACACCATATTGTATATTTAATTAAATAGTTAAACTAGATAAATTTTATGATTTACTATTGCAATAGTATACCTTGCAATTATACTTTAATATGTTGATGCAATTGTATAACAATTGTCCTAATACTGTATATTTCAAAACTAATATGAGATGACTCACTCACTTTAATTAATACCTTATGTCTGATTATTAATAAAACTATGCAATGATAAAAATTATTATTATATTTATTATAGCTTTATATAATTTTTATTAAATTAAAAGTTTTTTAATTAAATGAATTATATGATTAATTTAAATAAAATTTTAATAATAATAATAATGTACTTTAAATTGTAATAATAAAACATATATTAAAAATTCTATAAAATATTGATAGCAAATGAAGCGAGTGTTTTGGCATTACAGTACTGGGCAGAAGTTCATAGCATTGTGAAAAATCGGTATGGACATAAGTATACATAAGTATACATAAGTATACATAACTATAGTATTTTTAACATTAACTAAAACCAATAAAAATTATAATATTTTATTAATTATTAAAAAATAATGGTAATTAAAATTATAATGTATTGATATATAAAAAACTATTAATATTTAAAAAGATTGCAATGTTGAAATATCAGGATAAATATTATCAACAGTATTGAATTTTGAACAATATTTACATTATTTAAAAAAATTAATTTAGTTAAATGTGTATTTAAAAAACTACACTTTAAAATTAATATTAATATTTTATTTTTTTAGTAAAGTACTTACATTCTTATAAATATATGAGAAAAATTTAATTTTTGTAATATATAAGTAAATGTAGTTATAAATGATGAAAGTTGTTTAGTGTACAATAATTTTAAGACTAAAACTAATATTATGTAACAAATGATGATATAAGTGATGCATTTATGACATAAAATTATAATAAAAGTCTTTATTTACAATAATATTGTTTTAGTTTTTCGTTACTTTATTTTGCAGACACTTCTTACTCGTAAATCATATTATAATACATTTAAAAAACCTTTTCTCAGTTTATTTGTATAAATATATTTTCATTTGACTCTCCATTAGGGTTAATAAAACAATACATTAGACATAGTTTATATTGACATCAATTATACATTTGATAGCAATTATAATAATAAATTTGTATAAAAGTATAGTTATTGTCATTAAAAATGAGTTTATTTTATACGAATTATATAATATTGAGTTTGTATTTTTGCATAAACTCTTGCTTAAGAAAATTATATTACAGTATGTATTAAGTATAATAAAATTTGTATGTTTTGTCTCTAAAAATATCAATATAAACCACAATTTTATATATGAATTTATATAATACATTATATACTATACTATAGTAATAGTAAAATTATCGGTGAAAATGGAGATGTGTTGAGAGCTGGAGAATAGTGACTGCAATTTATAGCCTATTTTTCTCAGTATTCTTGTTATGAAAAGCCGTTATAATTTATATAACTTTTATAATGTTTGCTTCATTTTCATTATTAATTCATACAAATTGTTATGACTGTAGAGTGACTTTAGTGAATGGTATCAAACAATAATGTGAAGTGAATTGTTGTAGATATGGCATATGCTTTTTGTTGCTGACTCACCCTCACATACATATACACACATACACACACATACACACACATACACACACATACACACACATACACACACATACACACACATACACACACATACATACACTCAATCACTAATAAGTTTCCAAACATTTCTATAACAAGAGATAAAAGTATTTTTTCATTTATCGTTAAGAAAAGCATACATTTATTGTTGAATAAACTGTAACAGCCTTAAGGTGTTAGATATATGAGGAGAAAGTGATAACATGTGAACAGTTATACCATGTTTTCTAAACAGTCGTGTTATAGCATTTGGTTTTATGTCATCTCAAGTATAACTTGTATTGTAATGTAATGTTTAAAAAATGGTGTAAAATTTGAGCATAAAATGGGTTTTAAGTAAATTAATTATATTATATTGTGACGGTTAATCTAAAATAGATAAATAAATTTATAAATAAATAGTAACTAATATATAATAGAAGTATAATGAATAAAATTATAGTTTAAAATAAATCTAATTATTAAATATTATATGAAAATGACTAACTAATGAATGCAAAAAATTAAATATAAAAAAATTTGCATATTTGGAGATTTAAGTGAATAATAGTTTTAAACAATATTTCTAACGTAATTGTATAGAAATTTTTACATTATATTCTGTAGTATTTATTCATCATATTTTACAATTATAYTAAATAAATACATTTAATTTATTAATGCATATTCTATAGAAATAAATATGTATTAATCACAATAAAATCAATTTATAATAGTATTAAATATTTTTCAAATAATAAAATATGAATAAACTATTATTATTATCCTTAATAATATACGATATATGTTAAATTTAAATAAAATAAATTAAAAATAACTAGATTTAATTTATTTGAGTTCATATTATAATATTATTTATATTTAAATGTTTATAAAATGATGTTAATTTTTTATTTTCATTAAATATTTATTTGTTATAATTTTTGAATTCGGAAACATAATAATTATGAAATTTTAGACACTAAACCCATTACTATAAAACATAGGATCACTTATTTCAAATACAGAAAACAATGATTATGAAAAATTAGTACATTATTTATTTGTATGTATTATCGTATTAATATTAATAACATAATGTATAAATTGACAAAAATATTTGAAATTTCTGAAAAGTTGCTAAAAGAATTTTCTGCTAATTTTTGTATATTCTTTTTCTAAATTAATTATAATAAAATACACAATATTTATTGTATTAAAAGTTGACAATTTTAATAGATTTTCTATCATTATTTTATACATTATTCCCTATATTATGCTTCATATACTTAATAATAATCTGGATCATTTAAAATTCATTATAACATTTACAAGTCATTTAATATTATATATATGATAAAATCTATAAAATAGTAGTAATTAAAAAACTTTCGTTTATTTTTTAAAAAATTTTGTAGAAATTTTCATAAGAGAGTTTTATGTAAATTACTATTGCCATCCCTAATGTAGTTGCATATAATCATACATAATAATAATAACAAAGAAAAGTGTTAGTCAAATACCATTAGAATAATTGAATCTAAAATATTAAAATTACTTGTTTTAATAAATTTATTATTACAGTATATATTATTACATATGTTATGTAAATCTGTTTTTTAGTTATCTTACGGTTCATCAAGAATTGTATTTATTTATGACATTACACTTAATTTAAATATATTATAATATTTATAAAATACCTGTTTTATCTTCATTTATATAAATAATTTCTATTTACTTATGTTTAAAGATAAAACATTAAATAGTTTTTATCTGAAATCTTAAAACTATAACATATCTAAAATTTATTTTTATTTCAAGAATCTCATAGCATTTCAAAAGTTATCTCTCTCTCTCTCTCTCTCTCTCTCTCTCTCWCTCTCTCACTCTCTCTCTCTCTTTCTTTCTTTTTCTCTCTCCCTCTTTCTTTCTATATACAGTATATATATATCAGTATATATCTTTAAATGCATTTATTAAAACTTCAACTCAACTATCAAAACTTTAATATTTAAGAAGCAATTCAAATAATACTATATGTCTAATAAAAATGACACAAAAAAAGAAAATTTTCAAATTATTAAGTTATGCTTCTATTTATACTAAAAATAAATATTATGTGAAATTTTTCACATAAATGACATTCAAATAATTATTTAAATAAATGATTTAATTCCATAAACATTTATTCAGATGTTTATATTATTTTTAAAGTGTGATATGCAGTGATAAGAAATAAAAATAATGCAATTTTTAATTCATATATTAAAATAAATCTAAATCATAATTTAAGAGTTAAAATTTTGTTTTGTTTGTTACCAATTAATGCATTAAAATATTATAGTCATATTATTATATCAGTAAAATTTCATTTTTGCAAATTTCAGTTTATGATAAGTTGCATTGCATTTCATTATATAGTGTGATAGAAAGTTTGAAAATTATATTTAATAATATAAAACAATTGTTGTTAATTTAGGTATACTTAGTACAGTTAAAACAATTGACGAATAATCGCTTATTTATTAAGTAAAATAGTTGTAATAGTTTTGAATGACATAGAGGTTTGTGCTATGAATTTGTATAATACTGTATAACAGAATCAGATAAAAAGTGATAAATAATTTTATATTGTGCCGACACTATCACACAAACTTAGACTAACTTATACTATCAATACAATTAACTAAACACACAGAGTGAGTGCTTCAATATATATTTGAATATAAACAATGASTCCAATGTATCTGTATTTTTGTACATTTATTGTATATATAYTGTATACTAGTGTTCACTCAATCTTATTACTGGTCGACTATATGTTTGTGTTATGTATTATAGAGAATATTGTGAAGCAAAGCACACTTGAATCTAACATATGGTTCGGTCACTAATTTTTAAGCTTTAATATAAAGTATGCATAATATTAATACATATCTCTATCGCACTGTCAGTACGTGAAATGCATTTGTAAATGTTTGGTACGACACAAACACAACAATTACTGTAGTGCTGTATTACATAACTATAATATAACTATTATTATATAATATTACTTATATAAAAATAAATGAGAAAACATTTTTTTTGTATTATTAATATATTCACAACATATATACCACTAATGATTTAACAACTGGAAAATTAGGATATCATAGGTGAGTGCAGTTATAATCTGTATGTCATTGATTAGACAACACTAAGAGAGTACCTATTGATGAGTCCCGGATCCATAAAAAATTAACATATATATAAAATATTAAATACATTAAAACAAAATTATGGTTTATGGGCTTATAGTTTGTGTGTATTGTAGTATTGTTATATTACAGTAATATTTATTTTCTGTCAATTAACAGTCAAATTCATTGCATTTAAATATAATGAATGAATAAAATTTTAATAAATTAATTATTGCTTAAAACTCATTATTTAATTCTTAATAAAATAATAACTTAAACATTGAATACAATGTGTGTATAAGAATATGTATCTGTTTTGTCAGTAACAATAAGTAATATATTTTAATAATAAATAAAAACTTATTTTAAACAATCAAAGAAAAACTTAAAATATAATATCAATTATATCCAAAAAAATATTTTATTATATATTTTTAAAGAAAACTTGTTGTGAAGTGAAGTATAAAAGTATTGTTTTTCATTSTATTTATTAAACTTTTTTTTAAGAATTTCGTGCATCAAATAATTTGATCTAATATATAGTTGGTATTGAAATTTAATAAAAAATAAATAACAAAATAAGAGTTTATAAAATATTGAATCTTTCTCTCTCTCTCACTCACTCWCTCTCTCTCTCTCTCTCTCTCTCTCTCTCTGACTCACTCACTCACTCACTCACTCATTCTTCTCCCACTTACTATAGTCTTTATCGAAAGTCACTGTTCTTACTGTTCATACAAAAAACATTAAAACCCAAAAACTATATGTCATTTATGGCCCAATATTAGCTCATTTTTGAAGTGCACTATATTTTTGGTGTAAATTATATTTTTACTCAAAAGCTATAAAATAGACGTTTTGTTGTTTTTAGGTCTTAAGTCATGAATGCAATAAAATCTTTAATAGATATCATTTTTATTATATAATTAAAGCGCTATATAAAAGATAACTCTAAATATTTTGTACACAAAGTTGTCCACAAAACTAATATTTAAAATATAAAATTCCTTCAAAATCTTTTATTGTAATAATAGAGTATATTTTGTAAATATAATAATTTATGATAAATAACATAATTAAAAATTGTATTAAATTATATCAATATTTTGCATTTTAATAAATTCTAATTTTTAAAATATTTTTTTAGATGTTATCGTGAGTTCTAAATATATTTTATTTTTAACAATTTCATTTGTATTAGAAATTTTTTTAAATATAAAATAATAGTTTGAACTATATGTATCAAATTAAATGTAATTAACCATTTTTATATTATTATGTTTACATATGATCATTATAATATTTTCAAACGATAATATTCTGGTAACAAAATTATTATCAATAAGTGCTAAAATAATATTACTATTATATGTATTCAAGGTCTGGATCTAAAAAGTGGTCTAAAAAATAAAAGATGGGATCTGGATATCAGGTTCGACTGTTTGGTACAACCCATCCAATTATAATTGTTGTTAACAATATGGTAGTGCTCTTGTGTTTTGCCATTAGACAGTAATTACTATAACTTTTTTTTTTATTTTGCACTTTTATTTCACACCAAACAATCAAAGAGTGAGAAAAAGTGTGTAGAAAAGATGTAAAGAGAGAGAGAGAGAGAGAGAGAGAGAGAGARAGAGAGCAAATGAGTAAAATTACTGTACATATAAAAGACTATAAAACAAGAGTTATATATAAAATAAACTTTGAAGACGTGATGTGGTTTTCGTGACAACAAAAGCGCAATATATATATATATATAGTTTTAAGTATAATTTTTTTGTAACAAAACAAATAATTATAGAAACCATGAGATATGTCTAAAAGTAAACTTATGATTGAGTACTATATATAATATATAAAAAATATATTCGATATTTTGCAAAACTAACTTTTATTTTATTTTACAATTACTATTTTTACAAACTTTATTATTAATATAAAAACAATAAACTAATTCAACAAAAATATATAAATTTATATTAACTTAAAAACATATAAACTTATATATACTGTATATACAGTCTTTAGAGTCGATTGTAAAAATTCTTTGAAACAACAAAACCGTTGAAAAAAAGTTAATTTTCTGTAATAACTATTAAAAAATGTAACAAAAAAAGTTTCATAATAAATATGAGAAGTATATGAAACACAAAACAAAAGTTTACACTTTTTCATATACAACTCAATTTGATGTCAAAATAAAATTAATGTCAGCACCAAATGCGGACATCATTGAAAGTCCCATTGAAACACTTAAATTTAATGGAGTTATACCCCCGGTGTTGAACTCAAACAAACATATTTGTTAGGATATATAAATTACTACCAGTGCTATATATGGCTTTAAAATGACATGAATGTACATTTAGTTTACTGGTATAGACTTAAAACAAATTTAATGCTCCATGAGACCTAGGTACAGTATAAAATAATAATATACACAAAAATACTGTACATTTATTTTTTTCTAATAAAAATACATATGTAACAAATTTAATTTTTTATTAATCATTAAAAAAATTAATGCAGTAAACTGCAAAATTATCGAGTAATAAATTTTAAAATATTTAATAAATAAAATCTTTAAAAAAAATTAATTTAAATATTATCACTTTTAGACAAACAGTAAAATTAATTAATTACAGTACATTAATTTATATTTTTAATCATATTATATTTTTCGTTAATAATATTTATAATATAAGCTTCATATTATTTACATAAATATAACATATCTATAATGATTGTATTGAATTACAATTTAGTTATTATTTACTGTTACGTTTTAAATTTAATATAAATCTTACCTTAAATATTAATAATTGTAAATTTCTATTATCGTCACAAAAGAATTAGATTGAATATTAGGAGTTATTATTGTTTTGTTTTATTACTTAATATAATTATTAATAAAAAAAATTAGCAATTTGTTAGTTTTTAAAAAATATTTAAATAATTTATTGTATAATTATTTTTGTTCAATAATAATTTTTAATACATTTTGATGTAATAGCTTTAAAAGTTATTTACATTTAATATACAGTATAGTACAGAATATTCAACTATAAAAGTAGTTATATATTATATATTGACTTTATATTCTCTATATATTAAACGTTTTATTCAATCGTCACTAAATCATATACTTTATAAATGTATTCAAACAGAATATTCTCTATAAATATATATATTTATAACACAAAATTAGTCAAACATTAAAACATTAAAGTTTTTAGTTGCAGTATTACATAAAAGATAAATTGAAAAAAATTGAAAATTTTAGTCACGAATATATTATTTTTATATACAGTATAGTAGAGAAATAATAATATTACTAATAAAACACTGCAACTAAAAAATTAGTATTGCATTTGTGATGAGATGAAAAGCATTTATATATTATAATAACAATAAACACATACATAGACTAATAGATGAGCGCTAATACTATTAGCATATATTATACACTAAATTCATTACAATAACATTACTTTCATTATATTATTAATATATAAAATTCATTTATTGTATGTAACAGTATATGCAATATAAACTTCTATTAGTTAAACAAATTTTTACATTACTTTCTATGATAAATAGCGGGAATTTACGGCTTCTCTATTGTTTTTGATACCAAAGCTTTTTGTCAGGTTTGCCATCAATTTTTAACACAAATCAATATATTTTCAATAAAAATAAAACATAAAAACAAAGAGTTTGTTCAAATTATATTCAGTGGAGACCTTTTAAGAGTAGAATATCATATTTATCTGCATTTTATAAACAATAATAAATATTATATATATATTTTTACAGTTAGTTAATGTACACAACTTTTAAATACACATACACTGAGTATTTAAACATACAGTTATCGACTGTCATATATTATTGCAAATCAATTGAAGACAAACCTACAAAAACCAACTACTTTTGAATGTTACAAAAGTTGTGGTGTATTTGCTTTTAGCTAAAAAGTCTCATATGATTTTGTGACTCCGATATATTAGTCAATAGCGGCGACGCATTTACTGTACTCTCAACTGTATCTCCCTTTCCCCGACTCTCCTCTCAGTCGACTCATTGAATACAATATATTAAACATAATAATAAAACAGTTGAGATGTGTTGTAGTTATCCCTCACACCCATACTATTAGATAAATTAGAAAATAGTGTATTCAAAATCAACACAATATAATAGTTTGGATAATATGAGAGTCACTGACTGTAACCCTTAGGCCAACCACTGGATTAATGCAACAATGAAAGTCATTCCCAGAAAAATCAATTTTACTATTAAATTACATTTTTAATATTAAATATATTTWAACCCCCCTTTTAAAATAAATGTAAACTTATATACAATATATTGTATTTACAGTATAAACTATATATAAATTTATATATTACTATTAACAAAATAACATAACAAAGTTGTTCCTTAATTTCCATTAACTCTCATTTTTTATGATATTATAAATTTATGCAAAATTATGATGTGTTTTATATCATATTTTATTATCTCGATATTGAATTGATGGATGATTACCAACAAATTCAATACAATTTCAAAGGGGAATAAATATTTAGGAAATACCCGTCAATGGATTTACCGGTCTATTCTCTCATGAATTCTGTATATTTTTGTTATGTATTTTGCTTTTACTCCTATTAAATGTATTAATAAAATATAATTTATGCTATAAAGTTTATATAAGTTATGCCCTATTTATTAAAAATTAATATAATGTTAACGACTTTAATTCATATAATAGACAAAAAAAATTGTGTCAGTTTTAGACATCAGTTTTGATGAAATTTAAGTTATTTATAGATATATTTTGAACCTATTATTTTTATATAGTTATAACAAAATAAGATGCATTTTGTTATGTTTACAACAATTTTATGGTATATATTTAATAAATAGTAAAATTAATATAATTAAAAYAAATCATAAACAAAAATTTATAAAATTATCATTAAGCTAATTGAAAAAAATAAATACAATAAATGTTTGTATTAAATTATTTTTTAAAATACTAGTTTATTTGTCAAAAAATATTTTAATGATTAAATGTCACCTTAATTAGACAACTTATGTCAATAAAAGCTAAAATCAAAATTAGAGGACACAATTCAGTCCCGTTCGGACAACTTTAATGTTTTTCTCTAATTTATTGTTTTTGTTATTTTTATAATATTACTCAAATAATCAAGATATTAATTTTGTTTTTAATTAATTTGATATTAAAAAAATAATATCTACAAATACACAACAATTATTTTAAAAAAATATTGTAAATATATATTTTTTAATCAGGGTTAATTATTGTATTTACAATTAGCATTCATTATAATACAGATCTAAAAAATATCAATTCATTCATTTTCTAGTGTATTAAAGTTATGTACTTTATTTAGTTATACTTAGAGTTCGATCAACATTACCAGGGAGGGAAGTTCCCTAAAATATTCCTCCATTTTCCCAGAAAATATAGCAAATTTATTTTCCTTCCCTTGATAGTTAGAAAGGAAAAATATATTTTATATTATCACAATAAATAGTAACAAAACTTAAATATTTCTGCAAAAAAACATTGAAATATTTAAAAATAAGTTTCAATTCAATAAATTTGATGAAATTATTTATCAATACAACTTAAAATACAGTTAAATATAATATTTATTTTTAAAACATTATAATAAAACGTGTTGTTTAGATGTTAATATATGACACCACGAGGAAATAGATTCTTTAGGAACTCCCAGGGAATAGGGAACATAAACAACATTTGGAAAATAAGACGAGGGAGGGAATCTGATCTAACCCTAGTTATACTGTATATCATTCATTATACAGTATTATAAAATATAATAATGAATTTATAAAATTTTTATGAATTTAATCATAATTACTGTTTTCAACGGATATTTGTTTTTCAACAAACACAGACACACAATAATATTAATACTTATATATATATATATATATATATATATATATATATTTCAATATATACTAAAAAAGATAATTATCATAAATGAAAGTAAAAGTTCTCATGGATATTACTAATTATATTATTATTTTGACACTTAATTTAATTGATGCAATATTGTTATATTTATGTAATATATTTTATTAAGATTTTTCTTTTACATTCATAGTGCATATATTATATTGTATTTTATTTTGTTTGCCTCACTCATAAAACTTTTTCATAATGAGAGAAAGAGAAGAGAGAGAGAGAGAGAGAGAGAGAGAGAGAGAGAGAGATAAAAATAATAAAATGAAATAAAACAATGAAAACATTTTGTTTGAAAGCATTTATTCATTTGTACTAATTGTCAATTAGTGGAGTGAAAAATCAATTATTTGTCTAATTTGTTAATTAATCTACAAAAACATTATTTGTCACTTATATATTGTAATATACAGTACTAAACATCGGAAAAAGTGAAATCACACGCTGTTTAGGGATAAAAATATTTGAAATATTTATTTTTTATTATAATTAAATATTTATTGTGTTTTAATAAAGCACTAGGATATCAATAAATGCATTTATGTAAAATTTGTAAAAGCAAATTTGTCAATAAAATTAATAGTTTAATTATAGTTTAATAAATTATTATTTTGACCGCAAGTGGTATCAAAAGATTTGAGTGACAACTCTATTATTTACTATATTGTTGTCTTCAAACTATTTCTCTATTCAGTAGTATTAATAAAACTATGTATTTGTGTGTTTTGACAGACAGTTTTGTTTAGGTATTAGACATCACATGTAGAGAGATATTGTGTATGTCATCCATATAGACATGACTTGGAGTACATGTCGTACACTATATGTGGTGTCAATGACGAGCTTTTGATGGGATCACCAAATGATAAGTATAACAAAAAAGTTATRGTCTTTATATATATATATATATATACAGTCATAACTCAAGAGACTACATAACATAGAGTGACAAACATTGTAAAAGACAATAGCAATTATAGTATTTATATTCATCTTTAATAATTCAATAAATATAAAACTAATTTTTTCAATTTTGATAATTAATTTGTTAATATTTGTTAAATATAACCAATTATTTCAATTTGAATCATTAATTAATTTATAATAGATGTGAATAAATAATACTTGGAGTGGATGTCCAAAGAAAACCTAATATTTTTGGTCATTCTATGGTATAATATCTATGGTTTGTGGAGTCGACAAAACAAATGTCAGAAATTATCTCTTAATTACGGTTCACTGCATTTATTAATGCAATGCCGTGAAGTCGACATGCATTTTGCAAGACTGGTAACAACAGCTAACGGTTCCCTCAATACTATATATTGCAATACAATTGATGTATTTTTTGAGTCACCCATCCATTATGTACCGCATATAAGGCAATACCCTTAAATCAAAACAGTCTAACTAACTGTCCATCCCTTTGATGTGTACTTCAAAATTTATGCCAACTCAGGACTTGGGTCTCCAGGGCACTAGTCATAGGTCTACCAGTGCTAGCAATAGCTTTAGTAATTCATGTCCTATCCTTCACTCCATATCCTGTTTTTGTTTGCAACTGATTTGTAGTTATGTCTGATGTAAGACATTCATTGATTATCGCGCCGTTAAATAATTGGCGTTCACTTGAATAATACATTTGAATGCATCGCTTCGTGCCATCAAAACTGGACTTTCCTCTTATATATAGCACAGTGAGTCCACACATAAAAACCATAGTGACTGAAGTGGTCAGCTATTCATTGCATTATAGATACAAACAACAAATGAGTATCACTTTGACAATTATATGGCACACGTGAGCACCCGGTTTGTCAGGTCTGTAATATACTATACATTAGTCTATGTGTTAGCGCCTGGAGATTGTAAGCCTTTCACTTCATTAAATTCAATGATATCTTAAGATTTACTCATTTACTATAAAATTTATTAACATTTACTAACAGATGAATCATTGGTATTAAGGCATTAACTTTTGTGTTAAAAATTTAACGATTTATCTAATCATAACTATCGACTGATGTTTTGTTTATACATAATTTAATCACAAATACATTAACTCTAATATTATTACATTGAAAATATTTAAGTTAGTAAATGGTTATTAAATAATAATTATATTTTTCATCAATAATTTCATTAATATACATATATTATACATTTAAATACAGTATTAGTTATAAAATGAGAAAAAATGGATTTGAATTTAAGAGAGACTATTGTATGAATTGTAAAGTTATATATGAGATGTTAGATACACCTAATGCTTGTGTCCGATGGTAACAGTGCTATGAATACAAATTCAAATTAAGGCAATCTGTTTACAGACCAATCATTACAATCAAAATAAATGTCTCTTTTGTTGCTCTCTTTTGAAAGCAATTTTCAAAGTGACTTTAATGTACAACACGTTTGCATTTACAATATACTGTATTTTGATATATATTATATGTTTTATGTATTTATATTTGATTCAACAAATTATAATTTTGTTGACATTATATAAACATATATGATATACTGTATATTATATATATATATATATATAAATTTTGTATACAATATTTTTATATACAGTATATATACAATATATGTAAACGATTGCCTATTTGTTTCCACGCATTTAATGGATTATTCAATAGTGTATTATATATTTGATGTAAAGATTACATAACTTACACAACATGTTTGTAGAGATAAACAGTGAAATAGAAAGAAATGTAAGAAATGTAATGCATTAACGCATTTGTCAAACCTGTTTAAAGACATCAAAAGATTTGTGACAAAAAAAAGAAAAAAAGTTTTTTAAGTAAATTATTTTCTAAAAGAAAAGTAAACGAGAAGTCAATGGATGAGATTAGATGTAAAGAAAAATAGGATAAAATATGGTATAATCACTGATTAAATATTTATTTTTGCTTTCTTTTATAAACTTAAATATTAAATATACCTTTAGTTAAACAGATGGTTATRTATTGTACATTAGTTACAAACTTTTTGAGTACATTGTTGAGTATTTTAGTATTTGATAAATTAAAATTTTTCATTTACCKGTATAATATAAAAATTACTTTAATGTTTATGCTAGTTTAACATAAAATAAATAGCAAAAAAATGATATTGTATATTATTAGTGTAAATTATAATATCGGTTTTTGCAAATTATAATTGTAAAAATTACTTTTGCTGTCAATTTAGATAATTGACTAATTCATGTTTATTATACATTTTGTAATACATGTACAGAATATATAATATTTTTATTAAATAAAATATATTTGTTTTTTTTGTATTTAACACTTGATATCAAAATGTGTGTTTAAATGTTATTTATTTATTGTTATTTTAATTAAATTTATATCAAGGAAAGCATTTAGAGGCCAAGAAAATKATCATTATTTAYATAAAAATCAGTCATTAAAGTTAATTACAMTATAATWACATATAAAGCGATTTAATATTTATATAWTACAGTAGTTCTCAACAATTAAATTAACATTTGATTATATTGATAACAATCACTGCAAATCATAACATACTCTTGAATTTGATAAATATTTTATTTTTAATAAATTTTTAAATYGAGTGGATTTATATGATTTAAATATAACACACACACATATGCACACACATACACATACACACACACACACACTTKTATATTATTTTAATCATATTATTTAGTTTATTAAATATTTGGTTTGATTAAAAAGAATAATATGATATTATATAAAATTACTCAAAAAAATTAACTATTTTTTATCTCATTGTAAAATAAACTTTTTACATAAAAACAGATAATCAAACAACAAACCGACAAAAATCTGTATTTTTAATAAAACRTTTTTGTCTTTTACAATGCATTCAACTCGATATTGAGTATAAAATTTTTAAAATTATTTAATCAGATTATATCTTACAGTGAAAAAACTAGTAAATGTTTAGATGAGTACTATAAAAGCTATTATATTTTCATATCACTGTTTAAATCAAATGTGTTGTATTACTTAACGATACATTTAGTAAATAGACTATACTGTWTGTATTCTATGGATAAACTTATAAATAATAATTACATTACTTTTTATATTTATGTTAATAACAAATCTTTAACAGATAATGAGATATCACTGTTAAAATATATTAAACTGCAACTAAGGTAGTAAAAATAAAATAATAATTAAGTTAAAACATTTTAAATATAATAAATAATTTTGTATCCATAAAATATTCATTATTTTTTTCTATTCATAGTTTTAATATTTAATTTTTATAAATACAATGTAATGATTTTAAGCAAATTATTTAAATATAAAATAATATAATACTAGTAATTGCGTAAAATTGCAAATAATGATATTTATAATAAAAAACATATAGTAAAAAAACATTAGCCTAACATTAGATTGATATTTCAGTAAATCAAAAATTAGTTAATTGACTGTATGGTGGAAACAATTTGGATTATTATGGCCATTAATTTTATTAGCAAAAAATAATGTAAATGTGCCATATTTTGCTATATTATAATATGTATTATACAATACATATATTGTATAAATTTATTTATGTTGTGAAAATTATATGAAACCAATTATATTAAGCCAATATTTAAATGAATAACAAAATTATATATAATGCATACTAAACAATGATATTTGTGTCTTAAATATTACATTATTGCATATATTAGATTAATATTAAATTAGCAATAATGATATTATAATTGATTGCAAAAATTTATTGTTTTAATGCATTTGTATATTATATAAAATATTATACATGGTAACATTTTATATTTAAATTAAAAAACATTAAATTATTTAATATAAATTTACCTCATTTGTTTAAATTGGTGTTAAATTTACATGTATATAATTTTTCTAATTTTTATTTATCAAAACAAACTGATCTATAAAACATATCATTTAATAATTTTCTAGTATTTTTAATACAAAAAATAATTCAGTCAATCACTGGTAAAGCAAACGCAAACATAATATATTTTTGATAAAATATATGTATATTAAATGAAATTTAAGTATAAGTTAAACATTTTTTATAGTCATTAAAATAACATGAATTGCATGCAAACGGCTATAATTGTTATAATCATTTGGTAGTCAACTATAGAGTGCTCTGAATGACTCGTCAGGCATATTGTAGACGATATGAATTGCAAATATCTTATGGCATATAATGTTATAAAAACAATTAATACCTCAATATTTATAACCACAACAATTAACCACATCTGGGATCAGTTGAGAGACGGCTTTAATATAAAATGTCTTAAAATGTCAGCACTTGTTTGGCTAATAGTATTTATTAAATGTTTAATTGGCTATTAAAATAAGTTAAAGAATATCCTCTTATATTATTAATTCAATAAATTGCCACAAAAATCGACAAAATTACAAGAAATTTGTTTGAAAATTGTGTTCATAGCTATTAAATAAATGTGTAATATTTGCTAAAAATAAAACACCGATTCATCCATTATATAGTTGTGAGGCAATCATAACATGGATTTAGTCAATAATTTACAGAGTTATTCAAAATCGTGTGAAAAATCTTATGTTATTTCATAATTGCAAACATTATACATGCATTGAGTGCACAATTTTGAACGCATTTATAATATTCATATTTTTTAAATAAAAAATGCATTGAAATAATGACACAAAAAACAAAAAGTTATTTCTTTAAATTGTAGTTATGATTGATAACGACATGTCTTTTTAGACTACAATTTGTAACATTATATAAACATTTTTTAGATACACTAATATTTCATATATTCGTTTGAATTTCTATCTCATGAGGAAAAACTGTCATTTATTTGTATAAATATAAATAAATATGAATGACATTCAAGAATTTGTATTTACTATACAACATAAATAAATTAAATTAAAAAAATTAAAACTTAAATTTTTGTACAATTTATATGCTATAGATTTACATAAATTAAATAATATAAATAATTCAATTCATGTGAGCATTGGTTTTATGAAAATAGTTTTTACTCTAAAAAAAGTCATTCAAAAGTCTCTATATAAAGGATTTAATGAGTAAAATGAAGAAACAAAAAGCAATGAAAATTTACATTTTATACTTTATTTATTTTATACATATATATATATTATTTATAAATATAAAAATCACTTTTTAATCTTTTTAGTATTTAAATAAAATATTTGACAAATATGTTTTTATTTAAAATCAGTTTATTTGTAATAGTTTTCAATTAAATATAATATTATTTACTGTACTTACGATATTATATTAATAAATGTATTAATAATAACTATTATTTTAACAACATTTTCCTTTTGAGTTGATTTTTGAAGAAAATTATTATCATATAATAATAATGATTATTTTTTTCACTACAATTTTTAATTCTATTTTATTTTTAGACTAATTTAAATTTAAAAAATAAATATGTATACATTATAAAATGTGTTTTTAATAAATATTTATTTTAAAATGTTTAGTTTTATATAATTTTGTTATTAAAATAAAAGTATACATAAATGATATGTTTGACTATAATATGACTGTCCTGTTATTAATAACTATTATGAAAATAAAAGAGAAAATAAATATAGAGAAATAAAAACAATGAAAAACATATAAATTTTATACATTATATAATATAATTAGTTTAATGTAATCTATTTATTCATTAATTTATATATTAATTAACTAAATGATAATCGGTTTAATTTTCACTCAATTTTCTTGTTGTTTCCGATTATAGATTAGTGTTTACAACAAATTAAGTAAGAGATGTGCGTAAAGAGGAAATGGATCTCATGTTTCAAAAATAATTTTATAGTAATGATTCACATTATTTCAATACACAATTTAATAAATAATATTTAATATTAAATATAATTATTTTGTATTAATATTAATATAAATCCTAAATAAAATCTAATAATTCTTAAATTATATTATATTTTTTTAATTTTAATATTTTACTACTAAATTAATACATTAAAATATTATCATTTATGTTTTTTATGTAATAGAAGTTAATTAAAGATATTTTAAAATTTGAAAGCTTAAAGTGGAAAACACTAATTTAAGATAAATTTATAATTGTATAGTTATATCTAGAGTTAAACAAGGGTTTCGATCGCATGGGGTATAGATATTTATATCAGGGTTAAGCAAAGGGGTAGGGAGGGTAAGGCCAAAATACCACTCCCTTAAGATCGAGATTTAGGGATTTTACCCCCAAACTTTTTGACCAAATTGGAAAAATTGTTGATTAAAAACGAGGAGAAATGACCCCCCTCTAAATTTTTTTGAAGTTTATGAAAATTTTAATTTTAATTGATACTATTTTAGTAAATGTTATTGTTTTTAAATTTTATATAAATCTAATTATTAATTTAAAATAAGTAAAATAGTTAAAAGCACGTTAAAACTCATCTAAAAATAACATTATTTTAATTAAAATATTCAACTAAAAAATTAAAAATTATCTATTTATCAAATGACAGTAATCCAAATTACAATTTAAATAGAAGTTTAAGATAAATAAAGTTAGTAAAACAATAAATACTTATAATATAAAGTTTTAGTAATAATTTTTAAAATTTTAATTAAATAATTAAAAAATATTTTCAATTTTATAATTATTATAACTAAAACTTTAACAAAAATTATGTTAAATAATTAGTATTCAGTCAATTTTTATATAAAAATAAAATTATGTACCTATAAACTATAAACATTAATTATTATTTAATTATTATTTATATAATTAATTATATTAAAAGTTATAAATCATTAAAATATTAAAAATAACTCATAGTTTATTATTAATTCTTTTATAACTATTTTAAATTTTAAATACATTATTTTATTTTTTGTTAAAATTTAAGTTTTTATTAATTTTTAAAATATTGTTTTATATTTTGGGAAAATTTACATATTTATACAAGAACTTATGGGAATTTTATTGAATTTACATGGAAATATTCGGGAATTATGGTATTTTTTCTAGACCCCCCTTGATTTTGGATTTTTTGCCGTTTAAAAATCTTTTGGCTTAATTTATATTCTATTTGGACTTTAGGGCAGGGGGTAAAATCATGATTTTAGACAAATATAAAATGATTTTCCCCCACCCCTTTTGCTTAACCCTAATTATAGAAATGGGATAAATAATGAAAATAATGAAATGGGATTTTATTGTTTATATAATTTAATTTTTTTATTAAACATACTATACTTTCAACATTAATATTTTGTTTAAATATTATAATAACTGTAATAAAGTATTTTAGTTTTACTTAAATTATTACATTAATAAATTAGTTTATCCAAAGTGACAATTAACTTTAAGTCTCTTAACGTATATAAAAGATTGAAAGATTTAAAAGATTTTTTAATAAATATTAAATTTATAAAATTATGTAATTATTAGGGAATTTAAAAACAGTTAAATATTATATTAACTTAAAATACTTTATTTCCAAATCTATGCAATGAATATATAGAAAATAATTTTTTAATAAAGTAATAAAGTTTTTGACATATGTTTACTACAAACTTGAATTGTTGGATAAACAATTGATATTAAAATAATTTTTATTATATTTTATGTATATTGTATTTAATATTGTTTTATGTTTTTATCGATGTTTTAGTTTATTAACTAGACTTTGTAAATATAKATAAATATTTTTAATGTAAAAAGAATTTTTAAAAAGGTATAGTAATATCAATTTTGAAAAATAGTAAAAAACAGAATTTTTAATTATAAATATTTAAAAATTATGTCTATTTGATAAACATTTTGTAAATAAATTTATCAAATAAGATAATGTATATAATTAAACGATTATATTTAGTATTAGTTTAAACTTTAAAATAAATAATTATTTGAATTATTTTTATAAAAATAAAACGCATAAATTTTTAATAAATATAATTTATTTTAATCTTTATTTATTATACCTAATTTTAGTCACTTTAATGATAACTGTTTTGTTAAAAATAAAATTAATATACATTATTTTACAGAGCTTTATAAGTGATGAGCTTTTTTATAATTTATTTTTTATGACATTAAAAATATATATAAATTAGTTACGAGTCACAGATTTTAATACCTAAAATATACACCTTATATGAAAATATAAAATATTTACTATATTTTAGGGTTTTATAATTGTTAGAGAGTTGTTGTTRGCTTTAAATTATACGGCAAAAAGCTATTTCCATAGCACTCATAACTTATGATGAAATTATATTATACAGTATTATATCATTCATTATACATGTATAACATATTCCTTATAATTTAAATTTAATTTTCAGTGAAAGATATTTATATTTATCATACTATATATATTCAGTATTGTAAAAATAATAATAAATATATAAAATTAATCAAAATAAGTAATCTAATTTGAAATAATTTTTATTTAATGTGTTAAAATTGTATTATACAATATAATACAAATATAAATACCTGTATAGAGCTAAAATAATTCTCACTTAATAATCATAATTTGTTAAATGAAAAATTGCACTAGATGATAATTGAATTTTATAAAAATATAGAATTTAGAAACCATTAATATTCTAATAAATATTATATTTAAATTTTATGTTATAATTAAAATAATAAGTTAATGATTTCAAATAATTTGATTTAATACAATCCTATTGATTATTGTATAATAATTATTGAGTTTGAACTATACATATATTTGCAGTTATTTTACAGGTTTATATAATATCAAGATAATAGATACGACTATAATTATTACTGAGCATTAATTACTAAAAATATTCAATTTTTATTAAGATTTAGCTTTATATTTAAAACTAATATAAATTAAAAAACTTATTTAAAACAATTTTAATTATACATAATTTTTTTAATATTCATTAAATAATTTTTATATACTTCATTTAACTTTAGTTATGCCTTTTARATATTAAAAATAGTATATATATATATATTATTTGGTAAATTATTATACAGTTTATTTAAACTTTAAATTATAAACTTGATGATAAATCGTATATACTTTACAATACTATTAGGTAATATACAGTAATATATAGTATATACATATTATATACTATAGGTATCATTACAATTATAAAACATTTTAAATGCCATAATTTGTAATTTAATTTAATTTACTTCTAATTTATAAAAATCATAAATGCATTGTATATTACATCATTTTTACCWAAATGTTAATGATTAATAATTTTTTATATATTTTAAAAATGAAATGTTAATTTTTATTTATAATTAATTATTGATTTATAATTTATAAACAGAAATTCAAATATTTTAGTGTACATTGTGTATCTATTTTATGTAAGTTATTATTTATTATTTTAACTTAAATAGTTAAACYCATTTTTACAAAGAAATGCACAATAGTTCTATTATATTTTAAAATTTAAATATAATTTTCTAGTTTTAAAGAAGTTTTTTCAAAAAAATTGATAAAATAAAATGAAAATAATTTATATAAATTATATAATTCTTTTTTATTATTAATTCTTATAGAAAAAAATAATTACAATATTTAAATTAAATTAGAAAAAGTTAATAAATAATATGAATTAATTTAAAATAGAATATATTATAGGGATGACTATTAAGTAAAAATAATAATTAAARAATATTTAATAACTTAAAACCTATTATTATTAAAACAATATTTTTTGGCATAACATTCAATTATATTTTGGTAAAATAAAATGTTAAAATAAATTACACAATCAACCAAAATAACAATAATATAAAATTTTATATTACAAAGTCAATGACTACGTTTGCAAAGTTTGCAAATAATTTGCATAAAACAGACTAATTAAAGACACGCCCGGTTTGGGCTAATTCTCGCTCAGGTATTCCTCAACAATGAAATGTTACTCTAATTTTAATACTAAATAATAAAATTCATTTGAAAATCGTTAATTGGTTTATATATTTTATTTGAATCATTTTCAAACAATAACAAACAGTTAAYCAATAAATCATTAATTATAATACAATATACAGTWATTTTTATAAAAATTAATAATATATTAATAAATAATAAATAATTTTTAAAATAAATTTATTTTTAAGAAAACCCTAAAAATTAAAAGAAGGGACGATATTATTAGCATAAGAATCGTTAGTATGTGGATGTGTTGGTGCAGCAAATGTTGGCGCCATATGTCCCGTACTATTAGGAGCACCGATGGTCGACATATGGGGAGTGGACGTCGTCCTATTATTTACGGTAATTTGAGGATCAAATGAGTTGGTATTGTGTGAACCCGAACTCAATAAGGTATTGAATGAATTATGATGTGTCGGTATTCTGACATTAGAGTGGTGTGAATGATATAAATTCTGGTGATGTCCCGATGGCTTCCATGTTGTCGGTGTTTGGTAAACACCATTATTCATATCCATAGTCGAGTTATCCAAAGTTGGGCCCATTGATGGTGTAACTACAGGTGCTACAGGAGGCGGTGGTGGTGGTGCAGCAAATTTTATTGGAGATAATGGTAAGCTATCGTTGGAATCGATATCAGGAAATATATTGCTTAAGTGAAAATTGGTTGCGTGTGATGAGTGATGTGTCGGTGCATTACTTGACCCAAAATGAGACGATGCTGTGGGCGGAGGCACCGATCGGTTGGAATTATACAGTGATGTGACACTAAAATTGGGTGCATTTGAAACATTTGTTGTTTGATTTGAATCACTCGACACTGTTGTGTGCGGTCTGAACAATGAATATGAAGAACTTGTGTCCGCTGTAGAAGTCGTGTTCTTTGAGCTATTATTTGAAGATATCGACGAAGACATAGCTTGTTGTCTACTATTACTATGTGTTTGACTACTCGTTAAAGTGGTATATCTATTGTTACCGCTATTATTATTATTCGTGTTATTATTTGTATTATTATTATTATTATTATTATTATTATTATTACTACTACTACTACTATTGTTATTAGTTGTGTTGTTGTTATTATTATTATTATTATTATTATTATTATTATTATTATTATTACTATTACTATTACCACTATTGTTTGTATTATTTGAATGAGAAGTATTTGTTGACAAAGACATTAAATCATTCATTGAAAAATAATTATCACTCAAATGTCGAAACAAGTTTGTTGTCGCAGATGAACTAGAAGTGTCTGAATGGGTATTATTATTATTTTTGTTATTTTGCTTTGAGTTTGATTTATTAYTCAATCCATTATTTGAACTAATTTTCGATGATTTCGATGGATTAGGACTTCTATTAACTGACGAATTCCTTGAATTGCTTGAGTTGTTGGACTGTGTTTCACGTGTTTTACCATTATTTGCATTACTGGAACTGTTAGAAGTAGTGTTAATATTAATCGATGGATTTACATTGAAATTGGATCCTGTAATAGAAGGCAATGGATTATTAGCTGCGGTATTAACGAATGATGTATTGAAGTCAGGCATAAAACTATTGGTAAACATAGCGGGTCTGTGGGCACCACTAAAATGATTGGTCGCATCAAAAGGCGAGGCAGAACTCGGTAATAATGCAGGAAATGGTGTCGAAGATGTCGTTGGAAAGTATGTCGTGTTTGATGTGGTATTAGAGAAGAAACAACCAGTTCTTGAGTTATGTTGACTCGTATTGACGGAAATATTAGAGCTTTGATTGCTATTTGTATGCAAATAATTGCAAAAACGATTGTTATTGTTATCGTTATTTCGTGAATTTCTCGGATAAGTATTTAAGTTAGTATTATTCATATCTGGAAGTGTTGTATTGGTTGGTATGTATAATCCCGACTGATTGTTATTATCATAACTTTCCAAATTAGTGTCCATAAAGTTTGTAAAACCAAATGTATTATCATTTATATTACTATTCGACCGTTTATTTTGTTGTATATTTGAATTATTGTTTGTATAGACAACAGGACTGTGTTGTTGACTATTTTGTTGTTGTTGTTGTTGTTGTTGTTGAGTTCGTGATTGTGACTGCTGTTGATTTGATTGGTGAGATTGCATTTGTTGTTGGGGTTGTGCTTGAGGTTGTGATTGTTGAGGTTTAGTCTGTTGCTGCGATTGATGATCCGATTGTTGTTGTCGWGGTTGTAACTGTTGTTGTTGTTGTTGTTGATGCTGATGTTGTTGTTGTTGAAGTTGTTGTGTGTGTTGTTGATTCATTTGTTGAAGTTGTTGTTGTGATTGATATTGTTGTTGTTGTTGTTGTTCTGATTGTTGAGTCATTTGTTGTTTATTATTGGTTTGAATCAAATGTGACGAATTGTGTTGCGTTTGAGTTTGATTTTGTTGTGATTGCTGTTGTTGTGGTTGTGATGGTTGTTGTTGTTTAAGATGTGTTTGTTGTACGCTTTGTTGTTGTTCTGGTTTTTGTTGTTGAGATTTGTTAAGTAATTGTTTTTGTTCTTCAGATTGTTGTTGTGTTTCTTTAATTTGTGACACTTTATCCTTTACAATCTGTTCCCCATTTGTTTGTTGATCTTTGTTTGTAGACTTTTGTAAAACTTGTTGTTGTTGTGGTTTTAATTGTTTTGGTTCTTCAATCGGGTTTTCTGTTTGAGTACAAATAGTCTTAGCCTTAACTTTATTCTTTAGTTTAGGTGATCCATCGACAGGTATGGACTCTATTGTTGTGGTTAACTCTTTAGCTTTATTATCGACAGTGGATTTAGTTTTCTTAATTGTATCCTTTTGACAGTTAATTATTTTRATTGTATTTGTATTGAGATTCGATGCTATGTTATCTGTTTGTACCGTTTGTCCACTCAATATAGTCGGTTGTGATATACCGGTACTGTTTGGTTGAGTCGGCGGTAAAACAATACTATAATTATTAGATAAAATCATAGGTTGTTGTGTAATCTGAGGTGGATTTACAATCGATAATATCTGTCCGTTTGGCAATAAAAGTGCTGTAGTTTGCGGCTGTGTTTGCACCGGTATTTGTGGTTGACTCAGATTCAATATCAATGGCTGAGCTGATGATATATGATTTGTTGACGATTGTAAACTGTCGAGTGAAGCACCGGTAGATAATATTTGAATTGATTGCTGTGAACCAGTTGTTGGACGGATTTGTAATGTGTTCAATGAGTTGACTTCATTTCCAGAAGAATTTGTGACAATCAATCGGGGAATTGTCTCATCATTAGAGCCAACCGAAGACGACATATTCTGGTCATTCATTATGAGTAGCGGTTCATTTAATATATGATTGTTTGTCTGGATATTGGATGTGTTTGGCAACAGTGGTGTTGGTATCGATTTATTTCGATTCATACATCTGTCTCTGTCTTTGGATTTCTTCGATTTATTTAAGAATGACTTTATTTTCTTGGAGACCGAACCCAATGAACTATTGTCATCTGAATCACTCATCTGATCTCCTCTTCTCTTCGGATTTTTTTCCAAGAACTGGTTTAGCTGTTGTTCAGTAATTTTCTTCGAGTACTTCATTGGTCTTTCAAAGTGAACATCAATTGCGGAACAATTGGGGGAAATTCCCGTCGATTCCAACAAATGAAAATAATTACAATTCTTTTCTTCCAATTCCTTRCAACGTCTGTTMAGACGTCGGATCTCTTCAACTATTGGATTAAATAGCAAAAAACGTTAAGACAAATGTAAATATTGGTTCAATTGATAACTAATTGATACCATGAATAGCATTAATTTGATTGCTATTTCCATAAAGATATGCATCACTTTTGTCCTTCAGATGAATGATATAATCGTATAATTTCTCCAATAAGTGTGTCTTTGACTCCCGTTTAGGCTCTTTATGTGGCAAAAGATCGGCCAACTTATAGATCCAGTAATTGATTTTGTCTTTACGTCGCTTCTCGACGCCATTGTGTAGCCGACGCTTAACATCAGTCCGTGAGGTCAATGATCTGCAGAAATCATATTTGTTGAGACAATTATTGGACAAATTGTGATCATTTACCGAAAGCTGTGGTCGAGATCGAGGACACCGATGTCATCACTATTGTCACACATTACTAATGCTTACAATTGTGTGGACACACCCTTTAATTGTCAATAGCTATGTCCGACTCACAAGTGGTCACATAGAGTCCGGGTATGTGTTGGTCAGTGACCACTATTGCGACCGAAAGGTCACAAAACACACATTAATGTCAACAATGGCTACAAATTGATTGAATTTAATATAAAATTCAATTAAATGTTTGTTTGTTTGCCTTTTAGTGCATAACATAAGTCAACACCAGATGTCACCTAATGTTCAAACAATTGTTTTCATTTAAAACCAGATTTAATATAATATTAATATTAATTAATAATTCAAATGAAATACATTTAGAAATTGAATTGAATTTTATTGCAAATTCTTATCTCAAATGGTTTTTAATTGAAATATATATTTAATCTCAAAATTAGTCATTAATTTTAAAATTATTTGTTGTTTTAGAAATATTATTATTATTTTATTGAATTAAAATATTCAAAATAAGAAGATATTACTTGTAATATACAGTAGTTTTGTATAATTTAGTTATTAATATATTATTGAATACTTAATACAATTTTTTGAAATACATTACACTTTAAATAATTTATATATTTATTGAGTGAAATATGGAGGAAATATAATGAAATTGTTATAAATATTTGTATTTATAAAAACAAAATTAAATTCATTAAAAACAAAAACATGTTATAAAATCTTTATTATTTTATAATAAATTTTGAGATAAATTTTTAATAAAAATGATTTTTTAATTATTAATTTCCAAAAATAGATTTTTAAAAATCAATACATATATTATCATAAACTTAATGTCAAATTCAAGTAAACTAGAGTGACCAAAATCAAGTATATAACTTGATTTATTTGTAATTTATTGGGAATTAAAAAATCATAACATTTTACATCAAATATTTCTTAGTCTAACATTTCACAAAAAAATGTTAAATTAAATTATAAAATAAAGTGATTTGTTTTGTAAGTTTGGTTAGTCTATTAAATTATAAAATAAAGCACAGTTGCGGAGGAATTGATTTAAGACATATAAAAATTCAATTGATATATAGAGTGCCATAATTTAGGTCTTTATTTTGATATTATTTGTACAGTATATACAGTATATTAATATATTGGTATTGCAATTAATTTTATTAAAAAATACATGTACAGTATTTATTGGTATTTTTTAATAAAAATAGTTTATTTTGATGTAATATACGTTTTATATACAGTATATATCAATATATAAAACGACATGAATGAATCAATTTATTTTTAGAGATAAAATGTAAAATATTTTAAAAATCGATTTATCAGATGAATATTTTTAGAATTTTTTCCAATAATTTACAAAAATGAGATTAAATATTAATTTTTATCGTTTAATCATTTAATGTGCGAATATTATGATTTAAAATGATTTGATTAGTTGTGATTAAAACAAAATGATTGAATAATTTTAAGGACATTTTTATATTTATATTACTAAAAATATAAATATTTTTTTGGTAAAATTGACAGAAAAAATAAAATTTAGTTTCTATGAAAAGCTATTTTTAAAAAATATTGTTAATACAGTAAAATATTATGGAAATGTTATGGAAATGTTATAATAAATTCATAGAACATTTTAAATTTAGATAAATTTAAAAAAATTATAAATTTATAAATAAATATTAATATTTCAATTGAATATGGCTTAAAACATGTAAATATAACAAATTATAAATCAAATTTGAATGATTTGTATTATAAAGTAATAATTAATAAAAGACCTATTAAAAAAATAATTGTGTAAATTTTTAATTTCTACAATTATATTTTATATAAAATAATAYATATATTATCAATAGTTAGTATATTATTTATATAATGCATTAATTAACATATAATTAATTTTTTACTATAACAGTATATATCAATATAACAGTACTATCATAAAACTGCATATTAGTTTTACACAGATATATAATTCATATAAAAATTATTACTAAGTTTAATATGGATAAAAAAACATTATATAATAATTAAATCAAAATACAGAAAAATTAATGTTTAGTTTTAGTAATTACAAGTTAGTGCTAAACTTAATATTATTATAATTTTAAATTATATTGAATGCGAATATTTGTTATTATTGATTTGTAGATTATTTTAGTTATTATTTAAAAAATTTATCGTAATACACAAATATTAATATTTTCTTGCCTTAATATTTATTATATTTTAAATTATATTTTAAATCTGATAACATTTTATTTTAACTCATTGATTACAAATTAATTTAACACTACTTATCATTAAAAGGTATCATTTAAACATGTTTATTTTTTAAAATTTATTTTACTACATTAATAAATATAGTATCGTATATTAATATACTGTACATATACTGTTTGATTGAGTGCATATTAATTTTTATATAGTATTTTATTACATTAATGTTTTAATTATTTTAAAATTAAAAACAAATTTTGATTCTTAAGTTTGAAAGATAAAAAACACATTATTTTACAATGAATTCAATTATATTTATTCCTAAATATAACGTATATATTAATAACAATTATCAATAAATAAAGTGAAGTATAGTTACAATAGTTAAACGGCATCGACTTATTTATAGTTAGTTGTATATAGTATTATCATTACTTAAATGTTAAAATATGCTGTTTGTATATAAATAAATCAATTCACAAAAGCCCAATGGTTTGCCTCTAAACTTGTATTATAACATTATTATATATATATATTATGCTGTAAACTATATGCCATTGTATTTGATTGTATAATTTAAGCATAATATTACATTAACTTTATGTGGGAATCAAATCATTTTTAACACAAAAATAAAAAAATTAAATATTTACGATAATAACAAAAAAGTTAATTAAGTGCTTTAATTCAAGGCATATAAGATTTATTGCAATATATATTGTTGCAAATGGTATTCAATATATCAATACATTGTCACACAATATGTCTCTCAAGTAATACTGATTTAAATAAAATGACATTATTTTCATTTTTAATGATTTGCAAATTTATTACATATTACTTTTTTTGAATTTTGCAAACTATTTGCAAATCTTATATTTGATATACAAGTATTTATATTATCAAAAAAATCAATGGCCAGTTAGCGATACCCCTGGGTTTATCATATGAGCTACCAGTGCTCTAAGCAATTGTATTGAAATCTTTCACAAACAAAATTGTTAAGAAATCAAAAGAAATGAGTTATATATTTAATTTAATTTTTTATTTTTAAAAGTATATTGCAATTTAATACACAAAACAAAAATATAATTTAGTTTTCCACACATACTGTATACTGATATTAGTTAGTTTTGTTAGCTAAATGATAGCTAAACTTTACTGTCCAATTCAAATATATTTGTTGTATTATCATAAGTTTAGAAACTGAATAAAATAAATATAAAATTTCAATAATTAATAATTTATTTATTAAATTTATTGAAATTTTTTTTATACAATAGTAATATACAGTTATCAGTTAGAGATAAGAATTTTGATATAAACTATTTGCTATTATACTTAATGTATTCTAATTTATTTAATTTATTTGTAAAAATATAGAAATTTACTCGAAAAAATCACTAATAATATTTGCAAATATATCGATTTTTATTATATTTTGCTATATTTTTATTATTTAGTTAATTTATTGCGTTTGTTATTTATTATTACAATTTTATTATTTATAAATTATATAGCTTTTAATTATTGCTATTTTATTGGGACTAATATACATATAAATTTAGTTCAGTTTATATGTCTTTTGCTGTCAGCAAACAAAACCAAATAAACTTTTATCTTATTATTGTTTACAGCAATACCTCAATTGATTAGTGATTGTGTTTTTAATTATTTAATATAACATTTTTGATTATTTAGTTTGTTATTACTTTTGAATTGCTAATACAATATATTATTTCCAAACACTTTTAACATAAAGTATAGACAAAACCATTAAGACATTTACATACATATGTACTGTAATATAATTTGTAACTAAAAAATATCATTTTAATAAACAACAAAATAAAGGCTTAAATATAAAGAAAATATATTTCAAATAAAAATTACAATAATTTATAAAACATTAGATAATTATTATATTTAAGTATTGGCTAAGCAAATGAGTGGCAAAATAATAGTTTTTATTTATTATAATTATGATTACAGCTATTATTTATGACTACTATTATATTGCCAGCAAAGACAAAGCTATATGATAGTCACAACTATATGATTATTGTTTAATTATTATTTGAATAATAATAAATGCAACAAGTTTGTTTTATGATACTCTAATTATTTCATTTATCATTTAACAATTATATAATCAATTATATGGAAATGTTATTATTATTGAATTATTGCTGAAATGAAAATAAACTTTTGTTTCTATTTATTTTATGCTAGTTTTTAATAAATAAAATACAGTTTAGCATAACTTAAACTTATATCCAATATAGCTATTACTGTATACACGTATAAATAAATATATGAATATATAACAAACACTTGAAAATAAAATACAAATAAAGCTTAAGAAATGTTTCTGAAAACACATTTTGTTATTCATTATTTATATATATATATATGTTTTGTATAATTTTCTAATAGATTATTTGCTGTTATGATACAAAATATTATAATAATATTGTAATTACTTTTGTTAAGGCAAATAAAATCACAATAACAATCATAATTTTTTAAATAAATTACTGTATATTATGTTTTGTTATATATATATCATATATTATATTAACATGTTATAGATTTGAAATATATTTTCTAATATAAAAATATTTTTTATTGACAATAACATGTTTATAGGGTGCATATTATTATGCAGAGATTATTAATGCAAACAATATATTTAATATCAAGAAAATGATAGTTGAAAATGTGTTAATATAATAGTATAAATTGACTTAAAAAAAATGTACTGACTTTCTAATTGGATATTTCATAACATTTTATATATTTTTGTTTGAATTTATTTCAATAACTACAATTACAGTATACAATAAAATTATAACAAGTTTTAAAGTTACCCAAAGTTCCCAAACCAAGTTTTCAAATTTTAATTTTTGGAAATCAAATAATTTTTAGATATAAAAGTATGAAAAATATTATTTTTTACAATGTTAACTAAATATCAATTTTTAAAACTATATACAGTAATATATATAAATTACAATATATATATTAACTTATATCATATAATAACAATCATAGTTAATGAAAGGGAGAAAGAGATGGAAATTTTTTTAAAATATAAAATACAGGAATTTTTATTATAAGTGATTGACCTAAACATTAGTCAAACAGTAGTAAAACAGTTAACCAATTGCACTCTTTTAAGTATTATTATTATTATTATCTTTATCAATGTATGGTTATATCAATATATGGTTATTATCTGATTATAATTCACTGGTAATTGTTGAGAGCACCAAATCATATATAAATATTATTATATTTGATTTTTTTCATACAATGAGAACTAATTTTGTGGTACTATTGTATATATGGATATGTATTATATTATAATAATTTTGAACTCGAGATCCGTGCCATMTATTTGATGCTTATCTTTGGCCTAACATTTATATAATTAGCTACTCTTCACAAGCACTTGAAGATTATTATGAGTATATTTAAACATTTCATGTATTATATGCATAATTTATTATATATACGGCCAGTTTTTTGTTGTTGTTATTGTATGTGTGCCCAGCAATTATGTGTTGATAGTGCACCACTAGTTTTTTATATAAAAAAACTAAGATTTGAATCACAGTTATAGTATGCAATTAAACCAGTAGTTGATGTTTTTTTTTTAAAAAAAGCTAAACTAAACTACTGTATAAATATATTGTTATAAAAGATTTCAAAATAATTGTTGTGTAATTAAATACAGCATCTATTCAAATATATTTTTTGATAACCCATTATTTGTATAAAAAACCGTCAAACAAATGTTTATAATTTTAATTGTTTAGGAGTTTTCTACTTACATCACATCAAAAGTCAAATTGTTTGATGACTTTATGCATAAAAATTTTAAGACATAATTATAAAAGCAGTAAAAATTCACTTATTATTTGTTTATATAATGAGTTCATTGGCTATATTGAGGGACAATATTTAAAATGACTATTAAATATGTAAAAAATAAAAATAAATGGTTATGTTATGCAATATAGAGAATATAGTTTATCCAAAGCACAGCCTAATTATGGTTCGACCATATCATAGGTGTGTCTTCACTGCTCAGTCATGATCTTTGGTCGACATTCTCAAAGTTCTTCAAATGCCAATCGATTGATGACTTCTATAGAGCCGTTACGGCAGTCCTCTTACAAACCATTTTTGAATTGCCATAACATATGCTTGCAATGTATGTAATACTATGTATAATATTATGGAGCACCTGATGATCATCTATATTGGAGTTCACTATCAGTTATTTAAAGCAAAATAATTTAATAGCAAATCAAATAATGATAATAATAATAATAATAACTAGTAATATATGTTATGTGTGTGTAAACTACTAATATTTTGATGCATTTAGCGTTAAAAATGCCCCAAAACTAACACGAATTCCCTTCAGCACTGAATATATAGCATATGTTATGTGATGTTTCAAAATAATATGAATTTCATATACTCTCCACTTATAATATATTTATATACAGTATAATGTGGTATATATGTTGTAATGGAAACAAACGGCTAAAAAATACTTTATTATTGCAAATTTAAAAAATAAATTAGTAGCAAATATTTTTCTTTATATGTTTCATTTAAGAGCACTGTTGCTTTGTTGGGGTATATATGGGAAGGTTGTATGAGAGAGAAAACCCAGAGAGTCATGTAAAAGGTTAGCAAAGTATATATCAATTGAGTGCCGATAGAAGGGATGCATTTAATAAGATTTATTGCATTTTTACATGAGTTTTATTTGTTAATATGAAGTTCATAGCAGATAAATATCATAAACCACGAAAATGCTAAGTCAAACATGATTTACAAAATGAACGATGAGTTTAGGTAGTTGTTGAGGGGCTGTTGGCTGATGACTGGTGATGGGGGCAGACATACAATTATGTAATAATCAAAACCATAAATATGTATTATATCGTATAATACACTTGAGATAAATGCTTACAATTTGTTTAATTCCTCTGCTATTTCAACATTGATTGTATGCTTTAATCGGATTCATATAAACTGCTATTTACATTGTATTAAATTATATAATCTTATGAATCCTAAAAAAAATATTTTTAAAACAGCAAAAAATAGCCTTTTATTATAAGAGAATTTGCTATTTTCGAGAGATTTTCGCTCACAAAATAATATAAATAATTTAATTTTAATTTAATTTTTATATTATTGTTTTTAAAATACGAAGATTTTAGACGATAAACTTATGTTAGGCATATRTAGTGGCATTTAGTGATAAAAACAATAACAATATGAATACATTTTTTTGCGGTCGGGTTTTGTCTAAAGTATTTATGCAAACGATTAGTTAGTTTATTGTAATTTCAAAAAGTTTTGTCAGTTGTTTGTTGTCTACAGCGGTTGTGCCGGCGGTTCCGTCCGACTCCATACGCGTGCCATTAGTGCGGCTAATATCTCATCATAAGCACAGGTATATACATATAATAAATTACAAGCACTCAAATTACATGTGTTATCATTCATTATCTTAAGCAACAACATAACGATTATATGTTTTTTTGTTATATTTTATGAAAATATGTGCTCTTATTTTTGATGTTATTTTGTTTGTTATTTATGCTAATTCTCATTCTTTATCTAACATATAATGATTTACTTAAATAAGTAGATTTTTATTTAATTTTCATATAAACGTAATCTGTTTTGCATTTACAAAAATATGAATAATTTTCAGCTTAGATTTCACATTAAAAAAATCATATGGAAGAGAAAAATAGCAGATTTGCATAAAATATATTATAAATTTGCCCCTAAAAATGTATTTCATAATTAGGTCAATTAGAAATTAATTTTTTTATTATCATATAACTCACCCATACATTACATTATTTATAGCACATACATAATTGAAGTCAGTAATTGCAATAAAATATACTGTATATTAAACTATATTTTATAAAAAAAACTATAAATTTTATTAATGCAAATAAAAATTTATAGATAAATGTTTGAATTATTTTATAAATTCATGACATTTTACAATTACAATATTGAAATAATACTTCATTTTTAATTTATAAACTATTTATTATTTTCGATGTGTTTTTTATTTTGTATAAAATAATGTGATTTATTTGTAATAAAAGATAAAATATAGTTCAATATATATATATATATATATATACTATATATGTATATATATAATTGAAAAGTAAGAACATAACATATTGATATATTGAATTAAAAATAGTATATACATTAAAACTAAATTATATGTATATAAAATTTATATATATTTGTATGTATAAAGTTTTTAAAATAATATATGACTAGAAAATACAAAGTAAAACATTTTACTATAACTACCTATTGGTTTCAATCAATGGCTAATACATTACTGTTTTAGATGCAATCTCTTTTAAGAGACGGCAACTGTGAAAAGATTTTTCAAATTAAGAAATAAAAATAACTATTTATTTATTTATTATTATTACATAAAAAGTATTCAATATTTGTCTGTTATTTAAAAGCAAACCGCCATTCATTTTATATGCATTTATCGAAAGTTGTAACACAAAAGTGTTGCATATCTTTCAATGATTTACTAGACTTTCGTATATTGTATGGTATTGTAAAAATAATTTCTAAATTAAGGTTTGATAGGTCTCTGTTAATCTTAAAATACAATTATACATAATATAAATACTATTTATTGATATAATATAAACAGTCATTACATTGAAAACAAAATCTTTACGATTTTTAAAACTTTTGTTTTATGCCTTTTAACATAAATWCTATATAAAAAATATGCATTTTTGAGGAGTGTTTTAGTTTATATTTTGTTAATTACACAATTTTTATTCAACTTTGTTGTGTTTCTATCACTTGTCAATGTATATTATTATTTTGATTAATATTATTTATTTAAATATAAAATATTTTAATATATTATAACGGATTCCACAATTAAACCAAATAAGTTTATTTTACTTATGAATATGAGTTAAATTTTAAATTTGTAAATAGTGTTAAATGAATTTCCTTTTAAAATTATTAATACATTATATGTTTTATCAAATAAATAGTATAAATAAATAACTCAAAAAATTATATAAATGTAATATTAATGTAATATTAAAATCTATAAATTTATTTGGTTTTCAGTGACTATGAGTATGCCTATATTTTACATGAATTTATACCTGATTTAAGTGAATTTTTATAATATAATTTATATTCCTATTATTAATAGATATCTATAAAGTAAATTTGATTTATATAGATCTATACAGTAATTTTTATTTATTCAATAAAATTGATAGTAATTTTTGTCACAAGGTTTTAATATATAATCAAAACCAATTAAATACAATAATGTGTGATATATCAATATGATATTAATGTATTAATACATGATTAATACATCACAAATAATAATAATAATTTTAATGCAAGTAATTCAAGGATATTTTATTTAGATAATGATTGACTAAATTAAAACCTTTTTTATATACTAAAAATAATTGATTACACATTATAATGTGTTTAAACATTATAAACACCAATAGCATTATTGTTATTTGCATTAAACAGTTTGCTATTGCCATTTCATTAAATTAAAATATAATTTTATAATAAATTTGTTGTAAAATTTTGTTAAATCTAATAAGTTTAACTGTTTTTATAACAAATAAATTAATATCACTATTTAGTTAAGATAAAATAGTATTTTACATTTATTTATATAATAAATAACATTTATTTGAGTAATTGATGAGAAAAGAGAGATACTTTTCCATTGATTTTCAGTTATAGGCGTCTGTAATAAAACATGCATTTTCTATGGCCATACATATGTATAGATAAGTCCTTCAAATGTTATTTATTTGACTAATTTTTCTTCTAGAGATTTATTACATTAATTAAGTTTAAATACAAATATTTATTATATTATTAAATATAATTTAATGCAAACCAATTATAAATAATTATTTTCACGATTTTTTAATTCAATAAGTTTTTAATCATTTTAATCAAACTTTTTAATAATTTATTTAAAAATCTATCAAAATTTTATATCGGTATTGTAAACTTATTATAATAAATATTAAATACTATATATATATATATTTGTTTATTTATCAATACATAATACATAACAATATACATTAACTAGATTTTTATATACCTACAGGTATATACTGTATATATAATATATGCAACAAATATAGATCTATTAAATACTAAATTTTTATTTCCTGACATATATTAAATTTTAATTTCATTTTGCAAAACATATATACTGTATTTTTATATACTATTTGTAAGTTTTACATTTACATTATAAATATTTTTACTAACATTTATAAGAAGATATAAATCTTTTGTAAATTATAGTAAAAACAAATTTTTAAAACACTTAAATAATAAAATTATTATGAATTAATTGATTTACTCATAGTCTCAACCATATATAATACCAAATTTTATACAAAAATTGCTTTATTGATAATATTTTTGACACGTTATTTATCATCTCTCTCTCTCTCTCTCTCTCTCTATATATATATATATATATATATATATATATATATATTTACGCCAATAATTAAATTTTTTTATTTAATATATTAAAATATATTGTATATTTAATATTTTTAAAAATTAATTATTTAAAAATCAATATATTGATTTTAAAGTAATCCAAAAATTTAGCCTCAATTTTGTAAAAATTTATAAACTGTATTAAATAAAAATGCATTTTTTCTGACGTTAATTTTTAAATCACATGTATTATTAAATTTATCAAAAAAAAAATATTATGACATTACTTGATTTAAACGATATAATTACTAAGTTCTTACCTGAATATTAATAATTAGCTCAAAATATTGATTTGATTTCGATAAATATTGTTATTTTGTGACATTAGTGATAAACAAATTTTAAATAAGAAATTTTCTATAAATTATAATTTATTAATTTAGTTTATTATTTTTTATAGTGTACATCAATATAGAAAGAATTTAATGTTTTTTAAATATATGTTAACTCTTTTTATAGTAATGTTAAAATTTGATTTATAAATATTATTTAATATATGATATATATATATATTAATAGTTACAATTTTAATAAATTACAAAATAATAATTATTATACATATTTCGAGTTAGTCAAAAAATTGATTGTTATTAAAATCTTATCTAAAATTTATTTCAGCACATAATATATAAATAAATTTATAAGTATTTTATAATACAGTTTTAGTCAATAATAGTATTGAAGTTATGAGATGTCTGTTTATTACCATTACTGACTATTTTTTGAAATTCATGATAACTGTTACAATTACAGTACATAAAGAAAAATATAACATTTGATGTGAACCCCTCTCCCATTCATTGAAATGTTTTTAATACTGGAAATCATGATAAGACAAGATATTTTTAACATTAAATTATTTGCCGATAAAATAAAACATTACCATTAAATGACTGCATAATTATCTAAACACAGCCCAACTCTAAATACTAGTTCACATATAGTAGTGATTTTATATACAGTACAGTTTCATTATAATTTATTAGTACATAACATTGGAGGCATATTATTGTGTAATAAAGTAGTATATTATTGCTTTTGAATAAGACAGACAGGTAACAGTTATTATCACAAAATAAATTCAGTATTGAAATAAAGGAAAAAATAACATAATATAAAAATTAAATTATTCGCATACTTTATAATGATATAAACATATAAATAACACAGTATTATAGTATTTATGTAATACAGTCCTTCTGTAAATCAATGTTAAAAAATCATGAACTGTCTCTTAACTATCAATTATAATTGAAATAAATGCAAAACAAAAATAGCAAATATCATAGATTGTGTTGTATTCAGTACTGTATTAAGATTTAATTAGTCTTCAAACACACATATATACAGTATATATACAATACTGTATACCGTATGTTACAAAAAGTATAAATCAAAATATCTATATTGAATTCAATTGGTTTTACAGTATAGCTTTACTTTTTATTTATTTCAAATTTAAATAGTCACAATATATATATATTAAATATATCAAATTGTTAAAATATAATTAAGATTTTTATATTACTATTTATTTGATATACATGTTATATAAAAATTATAATTTACTAACTCCTCAACAAAACTATATTGACTTTTATCGTATTTAAAAAACAATTTTAGTTTTGTTTATTATTATATTTATTGTAAAATGATTTATTATTAATATCTTTTATAATTATGAACTATTGATATATTTGAATAGCTATATTATTAATGTTATTATAATTTTATTGATTGCTTTTTTATATTTGAATGAATAACAATAATATATAGTTATAATATTCAAGTGTCTATGACCTCTACTGTTCAAATTTAACTCAATTTTATTTTGTTTGTATTATATTATTGTTTTTATATTTTATATATTAATTTACTATATATATTATTTATATTTTTAATACAGAAAAATATTTAAATATTTTTATTTATAAATTTTGTGTTTGGCATAAACAGTGTAACTTATAAATGTATTTATTTTGATTTAATAAAATATTTATGTATACGGATCGGCAATCTTTTGACATTTAAATGCAAAATATATGATAAAATATAAATGACATCAAACAAAATTTATTATAAATAAATAAAAATTATTTGTTAGCATTATTTAAAATAAACGTATGTAATCATTGATTAACATACAATTAGCATTGGTATGTAATTTATTTGTTCATATTGTATACTATAAACTACTATAAAATATGTTATATAAATATATTTTATATAATTCTTTAAACGACTAATTGGTATTATTAATATTATAGAATTTTAAACCAATTATTACATTAATTAAAATGTTAAATTTACAGTATTAACATATAACAAATTATTTTTAAATTATAAAATTAATACATTTATAACTAAATATATAACAGGTTACAAGTAAATATCATATATATTATAAATATAATAAAAATCTAGTGTATATAATTATATATATATTGATTACAACAACAACAATATTATTATTATTAGTGTTATTTTTATATGAAACAAAGCAACAAATTATTTTTATATTTATTTTGTAATTTAAGTTTCATAGTAAATTTTGTATTCAACACAAAAGTAACAATAATACTATAAAAAATAAAATAAAATAAAAACTGTTATACATGTAGGCGGCATTCAGTTAAGAAATTGTCAAGAATTTTAATTAATTTTATTAAAACTCAATTGATATTATGCTAAATTTATTATATAATTTTTTAGATAGTTAATATGATTTAAAATTATTAACTTTATAAATTATAAATATTAAAATATAATACATAAAATAGTGTATATTAGATTTTTTATCTTATTAAATGCTAATCAATCGATTATTTACAAATATTTTGCACTGTATTCYATCAATACTTGAAATTGCAAATCATTGAAAAAATTGAAATTTATTTAAATGATTTATTTATAGATTATACTGTAAAATTTTAACATTTATCTATACAATTATATTTCTTAATATTTTTTTGCAAACAACTATTAAATATAATATAAGGTAAGTATTAGATATATTGGAAATTAACAAAATTATAGTTTTATATTTGATATTTTGATCTTTAATAATAAAACATTAGTCTTATATTTTCAATGTTTTAAAGTTTTGTTCAAATATTTCTGTTAATTGAATTGTTTTATTTAATATACATTTTATATTATTTCATTCAATATTTTTTAGTAAACATAAAAATGCAATAAAAAGTATTTAAATTTTATATCAGTATTACTGATATAATATTTTTTATGTAGTTATTTTTAAAAATAATATAAAGTTTGTATTACTAAAAATACATAAAATTAATTGACAATATTGTTGTTGTTTTCTAAATACTGAATATAAAATAAGTTAAAAATGCACTAACCTTTGCTTACCGAAAATATAATGTATAAACAAAAAATAATAAAAACTGATGGTATATAATAAAAAATATATTTCAATTGCTTTATTGAGAGAGAGAGAGAGAGAGAGAGAGAGAGAGAGAGAGAGAGAGAGAGAGAGAGAGAGAGAGAGAGAGATTCTCCTGTAGTTTAAGATATATTAGCCAACAATCTATCACAAGAGATTTACAGGTGTTATATTATGCTATATAAGTTATATAACACACAAATAACAGCAAAAACAACAATATATTATTAAAACAACGCAAATTTATTGGAAACTTACAGACAATATGTGTCTACAATAAAAATAACTTTTATAATGTATATGTCATTTTAATTAAATATAAATAATATGTATAATATATAAAATTATACACTACACGTTTGTTATAAACAAATAATAAAACAATTAGACATTTTACATTATATACTGTTTATATATTTATACAATATAAACAATATATATTTATACAATATATATTATATTATGGAAAACATTTTTTTTGTTTTTCATAAACAATCTTTAAGTTGAGAAAAAATAACAAATTATTTACTAAAATACTTAATTTAAGAGAAGTTGTTTATAAATTTTCAATTACTCGATACATACTGTAATACACAATTTATATTATAAACTTTGACAGAGAGTGTGAAAAATTAAAGTAATATTACGTTTTTATGTTAGGAATTCTGGGATTGCCTATTGAATACAACACTTATATAATTGTAATAATATTATTGAATTATTACGTTGAAAACATTAGACTACTTATGAATAAGGAGTTAGATTGAGAGATACCATACCTTTAAACCTGACACTTGACTGAGAAATATATTTATATATATTTTAAATTGGTTTCTATTGAAATATTATTTTGGCAAACTGTGAATCATAATTATTGTATTTGAAATGTGCTATATTTTTAAATTTAAAAAAAAATTATTTTTGTGAGAAAAAAACAAATTAAAAATATTTTTTTTCACTAACAAAATAAAAGTGAAATATTAGCATTTATATCTAGTAATTATTTATTGGCAAAACAGTGACCAATAATTCAATGTTAGATCGCGCTATCGTTTACGAAAGTTTATTATTTTTTGGTATATATGGGAAAAGTTGATATATAGCATACGCACAGGTATGGACAGTATGGTACAGGTTTTGAGGTAAAATAAATTGTTAATGTATAGCACAGACATGACTTTAGACGGCAGAGACATATAGATATACTTAAGATATAGAGGAGAGGAAAGCCATTGCTTACTTACATCACTCACCATTTGATTTATTAATTACCAGTTTTTTTTTGTTTGAGAAAAGTGTTTAATATTTGAAGTAAAAGGTTTTGCAGCAGTAGTTTAAAATTAAAATCCAGTTTTTTCTGATTTACAAATAAAAATGTTTTATTTAATACCAAAAATATATATTTCTAAACTTGAAATGTGTGCAAAATGTGAAAGTAAATAAATAATATAAAATTAAATATTATTAAAATATATGAAAATGTGTATAATATACTGTATATATATATATATAGTTAAGTAATAAATGGTTAGCGTTTGAAAATAAAAACATAAATAGGAAGAAATGTTTGACAAATGTTACTAATATTTTTGGCAATTTATATTAAATAGTAAATACAGAGATAATTTTTTTTGTGACTGATTTTCTGTTTTGTTATGTGTGTGTAAAAATTGATGCCTTCCTTGATGGCTCAGGGATAACGTTAACAGTAGATAATCCTGAAAAATGATACCTTATTTTTCTTAATATAGCTTAACCATAGGTTAAGAAAAATAATAAAAATAAGAGAATTAAAAAATAATATAATATATGAAATATAAGTCGTTTACCGGAGTATTTAGTGTTGGAAATGGCATTTTAAGCACTTTTTTCATAGTTATGGATAAAAATTTCTAAGCATTTATGTAAGCAATACTATACTGTACTGTCTATCCAATGGACATCCATATCATACATACAGTACAAGTTTGACTAAAAATGTTTTTCTTTTGCTTTTTAAAAATAATGTTATATACAATCTTAAGCTTTCTTAGTAGAAATTCTTCAATTAAATGACACTAAAAGCTAAAAGTTATAAATTATTAAACATATAATTCAGACTGTTTTTTGTTTGCAATAAAAAACAATTTTTTGTTATATAATCAAATATAAATTTAATAAACACTCAAATTATGGCATTTTTATGTTTAAACCATCTCTAATAATGCATCCAAAAGATCATTTTACTTTTAAAGTATAATATCAAAAACCATTTGCCACACACAAGGGGTAAGAGCTCCGGGATGACACACATCAGCAATTATGAAACCTTCAATTCAATGCAAAAATGACTGTTTATTTTCAATGTAAATAAAATATTGTTTATTTAATGGTATGTGCGCTACTATTATTGCTAAATTATTCTCATTTTTAATGAGCTTACAGTGCAAATCGTGCCATTTATCTACTATACATTGTAGTCTATACTATAGTGAATGCGTTGAATTTATTAGGTGTTTGAAAAATACTAAGTCTTTAACAAATCTCATACATATTGTATATTTAAAACTATCGTAAGATTATTATTATGTAACTATAGATAGAGATAATGTCGGTTTGTCTTTGGTTATATGGGTTTATATGAATTACCGATTTGTTTTCAAAAAAATCAAGAATTATTATTATAATATATACATATATCATAGTTTATATTATAATTATTGACTTAACGGTTTCAAACATATTAATTGGTCGGTTTGATTCTTTAATGTACTTTTCAAACATATTTAAAATACGTATATTTTACTAATTTAAATCATAACATTGATTTTATACATAACCACTAAATTATTCATAAATCTCAATCTATTTAGACTTTTTAATGCCCATGTTTTTAAAAATCATTTTTCAATAATTAAAATGTTTTATATTTTTCATTTGAACAGTACATTTACATGTAAAATAAAGTTTTAAATGAGTAATCACTTAATATATACTAACCTTTTTATGTATAAATTGAAAAACTTACTAATTATAGTTGACATATAAATATTAACTTTGAGTTTACTTTTAATCTCTAATGTTTAGTAAAATTCTATTTATTATTGAAAAATTGKAATTTTGAAATATAATACATTTTATTAAAAATTAAACACAATTATTATTAAAAAATATAGATTAAATTACTAGTATTGTAAACAAAATATCACTCATATTGTTTTAAAAGTAAAGTGGCRTACATTAATATTATTGAATAAAAACTATTTGAATTTCATTATTCAATTATTCAATTTTGTATAGAAATTATTATAGATATTATAGAGAAAGTAAAACAMTAAATCTATAAACTCATACTTAGTGTATATAAATTTATAAAAAAATATATAATTAAATCACTAAAATATTTACTTTTTATGATATATTGTTATTGTTATATATTGTAAATGTGATAATTTATATTATTTTATTCTATTTAAGTTTTTTTTGGAATTTATTTTACAAACTATAAGTTTGTTTTTTTATCATTGATTGTTAATAAACTACATTTTGTAGATATAAAAAAATTGTAAATTTATGAATTTATCATCCATCTAATTTGTGTCATGCATTACATACTATATATTACATGCTTTACTGCTTTTATATGATTATTAATCTACTGTTTCCCGTGACATGAGAAGCACTATCAGAGATCGATGTCCATTGAAATACCAAAAAGATCTCGTTTATGACATTATACTAGAATAAGGATAACWTATTAACTTATTTTGCAAATTATGAAATTATATTTATAAAAGTTTTGTCGTTAAACACTATTTAAGTTAATCATATAAAAGATTACTCACAACGAAAGTCTTTATAAACCGATTTGGTGTATATTGTAATAGATTTACATTATATAACCATTGAATTTGTTAGGGATGCTGTTATTTGTTGTGTCATATAATTTTATTTATGTTGTGWGTGTGTKTGTGTGTATGTGTTGAACTGCCGGTGCCGACAATTGTCTTTTTTCTTTTATCAACTGTCAAGGCATCTGATGATAAAGTCGGGTCAATGAGTTTGTTGTGTGCATTGCTTCAGTATGTTTCGTGTTTGAGTATAGTTACCAAATAATCAATGTTCACCTGAACTCTTGTAAATATGCAAATTAATGTTTTATTAATAATGCAATTCTAAAATAAGTTAAAATAAAAACTAAATTATTTATATTAATAATTGCACAAAAACTTAATTAATTTGTATATGMAATTATAGATGATTTGATGGCATAGTGTAAAATGTCCAGAAATAATATAGTTTAATTTGAACACTATAGGTCAGAGCTGCTCCTATTTATTGAATATATATTATCTGAATATCTCTGCAAACAAAAGCAATATCTAATTCAGATAACCCATAGCCCATCCGTATAACTAATTCATCTAATAATCAGTGATCAGTTGATATATATTAGTATTGCCTTTAATTATGTTTCACGTGAATTAGTATCTCATTTATTGAGATCTTGACATACCTTTGAGGGCATACACACTGTTTAAGGCAGTTATTGTATTAAACATAAACAAGTATTAATCGTAACAGTAATACAAGTTATTGGCAAACGATCGGCACCGACATCTCATATATTGTATATTTATATAATGTATAGAATATATAATTCTAGTATATATTCAACAAGTTTTTAAATATGTCAGCATTTAGTCATTTATTATAGACTGAGAGCACAAACAACACAATTTTAGTTTTGACATATAATCACACACCCAGTCGTTAATAAGTTCAATACATTAACATTAATATTATAATTATATTACTACTAGTAGTTACAGTAACACTCATAATATGCTCATTAAGTTTATTGTATTTGAAAATCAAAGTTTGTCTATTATAAGACAATAATTCTATATTATTACAATTTATAACAACAATATATAATATACTGTATAAATCTGTACCTCAACTGTATATTTTATAAATTTATAGATACAGTACAGTGTAATGTAATACCTGTATGTATAATACTGCATAACTACTGTACATGTATTGTACAGTATATATASAGTATATAAAAACAATAGTTATTGACTGTATTGTAGTGCACATCAATGCTTTTTTGTAATATTTTTAACAAAACATATAAATAATACATGTTTTCCTAGAAATATAATTACATCATATTTTATGAATTACTACAATATTTATTTACTATATATGATAATAGTTACTATACTTTAAATAAGCAGCAATATTATATTCAGTTACAGATTTCAATGAGGGTTATATGAATGTATGCGTGTGTRTGTGTGTGTGTGTGTGTGTGTGTGTGTGTGTGTGTGTGTGTGTGTATGTGTGTGTGTGTGTGTGTGTGAAATAGAGAGAGAGAGAGAGAGAGAGAGAGAGAGAGAGAGAGAGAGAGAGAGAAACAGAGGATGAGAGATGACTGAAAAATCCGGGCATAAAAATGTATGGTTGAGTTGAGTTCGCGTGAAAGCAATCATTGACTCGTTTCCCCAAAAATCGCGACTAATTTAACGGCAAATTACACCACTTTTTTAGTGAAGAGTATATCTGTGTGGAGGTGGAGATGACGATACCTCCTATGGTGTATATCCCTATGATTAGAGCACGTATAACATATGCAAAACAAAAATAACATAATGTTTGCTTATTATGTTTTGAAGACATTAAGCTACAACTTATATTAGTAATAGCTTATGTAGGTGATTATCATAAACTGTAGTGTACTATCCTTACATACTGTATATTCAAGTAGTAGTGAKGTATACTCCGTGAACACCGGGCCTAAAGAGTACCGGTATGTGATATGATGTATATATGACTTGGTTTGTGTTTTTCAAACCCAGTTTTTTCTTGTTTAACATTTTCTCAGAACAATCACATAAAACAATAATTTTCGTAAATTCATATTTGTTGTACAAAAACATTTTAAATCTGTGTTTTAATATTGGGGTCATTTGCCTACAATATAATTAATAGTCATTYAAAAAAGGAAAGGGATGTAAAAAATCACTTCTATTTTAGAAAGTGCTTCTTATGTTTGATAGACAGTAAAATATAGTACCGGTCGTTACAATACACGTGTATTCACCACAAAAGATAGACTTTATTTTATTTTTTATTATATTTCTTGAAGAGTAAAATTTATTGAAAAAAGTAATGATCAAAATTGAACAAAAAATAAATATAAAAATATTATCTGTGATATTTCAGTCCAATGGCATGTATTACAAAACCAGTCGTCAATTACGATGATTGTCTACCCGTCCTTTAAACCATGTCCACAAAAATTTCATTTTTATATAATTTTATTTGAATCTTTTAAAGCAATTTTRCATTATTGATAGATATTATACTTTATATCAAAACTATACTTTTTCTCTCACTTTTCTCTTTTATTGAAAGTAAATGACACCAGAAATCACATGAAATTATGTTTTTGTGAATATTGTTATATTGAATGGTAAGGGCAGCGGAAAAACTGGGCATAAATTTCAAGTCACAGCTCACTAAAAAAACTCAATTTTATATGTGTTTATAAAACATAGACATCATTGCATAAGTTATGTTATATTGTTATATAATTTTTTCCATAAATTTTAAGTATTATAACTACTGTTCAGATCTTGTTTGCTAAAGGAATGTATAATTTTAAGGATTTTTATACAACAATATATCAATATATATGATCAGCAAAAAAATTTGATCGTTCAATAATTAGGATCGATCGGCCCATTTGCTGATCTACCTGTGCCTTAAGTATTATTGTTCCCACGCTTTTTGGCGTTTTTCTCTAATTTTCAATACATTTTATATGATAGGGAGTCACTACACTCTATCAATTGGGCTCACATTTTGATCATTAATTCATTCATATTTAACCTGAACTACCGTATAAGTTAACTTCACTACAGGTAGAGTTGTGTATAAACTTTATTTCATTTTAAATTAGGGAAAGTTAGGATATGACAGAAATATTTATATAGACTATAACTTATGGATAGCAAAAGCGATTGAACTGCAATACATTTGACTGGAACCGTACCATTACATCAATTATGGTCACAGGTTTAGACAGATATGGTTTATATGACTTTCCATTGAATACAAGTGCTCGACATTTGTCAAGTTATAGAACTGGACTTGACTTTGAAAAAGACATCTAATTTTAAACGACAGCAATAGAAAGCAAAACTATGTTTAGCCCTTAAGTCAAAAAGTGTCTGAATTTCAATGACAATTATAATCACATCACAGCATTGGTAGTCATAGTAGTGGTTTGTGTTACAAAATAAGTCTTCTCTCACTTCAATCTCAGTTGTAATGTCTATGGTTTGAATGTTTAGGTCGGGTCATTAAATTGCATAACAGTGCTGAAGGCTTGGCATCAAATAGAGGATAAGGTATGGATTTGAAGTGATTGTCAATAGAGATAGTCATAGAAAAGTCGCTGTTAAGCACACAAGTCTCGGTGCCGTATTTAATGACAATTGCGGCACTCATATATATTCACATAAACGACCAACTGTCCACTCACATTGCAGACTAAGTTGTATTAGTTTATGTTTTTGTCCTTTTTATAGTAGTACTTCTTAACTACCTGTCCTCTCATTCAAGTATACGTTTTAAAATAACTTATCGTTTTTGACATGACTGTGCTTTATCAGTGATAAAAAATGCTTCATTATGTTACCAATAGTTAGTCCGGTGCCCACAGCACTAGCCATTGATGAAGCAATGATAGGGGCGCAGCCATTAACTAATTAACAATTGAAGCAAATATACATCAAATCACTAAATTATTTSTGTTATTCCCAGAAATCTAAATAAATAATGAAAATGCTTTGACTAAAAAAACACAAAAAAGTTTCTGTAAATAAACTTTTAAAATATGTGTTGACTTTTATATTTTGTGGAAACGTTTGCTGTTTTTTGGTGAAATAATAGAGATAAGGATTTTTTTTAGTGACATTTGCTATTCAATTGACAAGTGATTGTAAAATCATATACACAGTAGACATGTAGGACTTGGCTAACGTTTTTTAAAGTAAAAAACAGTCGTGTTTTCTGACAAACATTTAACGATTGAAATATTTAAATTTTTAGTTTTTGTAAATTGCAATTTAATTATATATATATTTTATGTAAAAAGCAACTGTTTTTGTATTATTTGTTTGATTCATTTTTAAAATTATATTATAAGTACAAAGAAAATATTATAAAATAGGAAGTCATTGATTTTGGTAGTCATTGGTTTGCAAAATGATGAATAAGATACTGTAAAAGCATCTGCACTACGATTGAACACCAAATTTAATATAATATCAATAGATTGTGCGCTTAGTTATGCAATCATCTTATATCACGTAATTTTATCAACCAAATACTGCATGTGTCGACACTTGCCCAGTGTGTCCGTGCGATCCATTGAAAGACATACATAATAAAAGTCAATATAATAGGAAAACATCTGCAAAGGACCAAACATAACATTATCGCCAGAATAATAAGTAATATTAAAAATAATAGCAATATTAGAGAATCAAAAAGTTATTACAGAATTACTCTCTTCTTAAGGAATGTAATGCTAATGGAAATTATGTCTCATCTGTTCAGACCATAAATAAGTTAGTGTTTTGCTTCAAAGCTCAGGGATGCCAATGACTGAACCAAATGGTAAAATAAAATAATGCCTTAAAGTAGAGTTTACTTTATTACTGATATATGTCTCACATAATTATCTTATAATTAAAGGGAGAATCAAATTCAATGGTATGGTATAGTTGTATATATAATATGTATAAAAGATTAATATATACAGTAGTACAGTATATATAAAATTGAATAGATTGTAGCCAACGGTATGTCCAATAAGTAATAAATAAGTGGCTCTCATATCAAATAATTTTAAAGCAATCACTTCTGGATATATATTAGTCCAGTAATGTGTTAGTGTATATGTTTAGCTAAGAGATAATGATAATGATGGCAAAGATGCCAAAAATCCATCATACCTTACATAACATTACCATTAAGTATCACATATAATATACTGTAGTATTGATGCCATCATTTTTTTGTTGGCATCGATATCATAGTCCCCTTTGATCACATGAATTATGCCTTTAGGCCATAAATATTGGCCAATGATAGCAACTAAAAGTAATTGTRTTGTGAGAGACTTGTGTTTGCACTGCTATTTGGACGGGTGTTTGGATGGTTGTTCTCGTTATAAATTCAATAATCCCATTTCAATCTCTCACACTATGATTTAAAGTGTCACTTTATATTTTTGCCTTTTATTTTTTATTTATATACCAATATTTATAGTGGCATACAATCACTACTTATAAAACACAACATCCAATGCTGTATATATACACAATAATATACTATACTGTATATACAGTGCTTATCAGACCTGTTTGTTATTGATATGAAAATCAAATTGCTTTTGGGCTCTAATTATGCATTACATCCATAACACGCTACTCATCCATTCAAATGTAGACACAGATGTGCCAACTATGCAGTTGCCGACCCTTTTTAACCCAACCCTACCCTCTTTTTTAAATAAAAATATACGCTTTCTTACTCTATTTTTTTAATGCTACTGTTTTATCAAACAGTTATTATGAGCTTATATTTTATTTTAAACTACTGTATTTCAAAAGGTATGGCTTTAATGCATTGCATAAATTAATATTTACTCTCACAGAATCTGATATACAAATAATATATTAACAAAATTATATAATAAACGTAATTTTAATGTATTTTTAGTATAGATATTTGTAGATCTAGTTTATCATCAAATTTAATCTACAAAAAATTGTTTTCAAAAATTTAAAATTAATGCATCATTTTGTTTGAAATAATAATAATAATTATTATTATTATTACTRTATAACTAATAAAAAATATGTAAGCATTAAATAGTCAATTTTGGAGACAACTATAGTTTTTAATGACTAAATGAGCGAATTTTGTAATCAATGGGTTTTATATAATAAAATACAAAGAAACTTAAAGGTCTCAAAACTTTGACTATTCATAAGGTATACTCTAATACCAGAGCCAACACTTAAAGTATATACMACTTGTGCTACACTTATGTAGCACTGGCTTTATGTTTGAGAAGAATGCACTAATTGTCTCTCTCTCTCTCTCTCTCTCTCTCTCTCTCTCTCTCTCTCTCTCTCTCTCTCTCTCTCTCTCTCTCTCTCTCTCTCTCTCTCTCTCATACAATGTAATACTATGCTCTGGTATCACCTGCCGTATCATATACTCTATCGATATAGTACGGTGTATGGCATGCACTTTGATCCACAGGTTTGCAGGTAACTAATACAAAATATATGAGTGCAATAACATAGTCTTATGCTATACTTTTTTCAAGTGCTCGTTAATACTTTAATTTTATGCCAAAAGGCAGACCCAAAACAACACATCAATCGTTTTGAGTGTTGTGGCCATCATTAGTGACGAACAKATTTTTTGAAAACATCAAAAAAACGTTATATATATTACATTACATTTTACTAGACTTGTGACTTGTTTTTCACGATTTAATGGGATCTTTATACTAGAGGACCATCAGTTAAAAAATTAATTTACAGTACATTTATTTGTTATCAGAATACTTGACATAAATTTAAMATTAATAACATTTATATATTTAATAATAAATATAATAAATTTTTGTAAAAAATGAATCATATTTTTTATAATAACATTATATTATCAATAAATACAATAAATGATATAATTGAAAATAACATTATTAATAATTTAGTCAACTAAATATWATTAATTTTAAGACGAGTTCCTTAATAAGTATATTTATCTTAATAAAAAAATAATATGAATTAAATTTATAGTTTAGTTTAATTTTTAAAAATTTAATTTAAAATAATATTATAGTTTATTTAAAAAACAAAACAATTTAGAAAATATTGTAAATCTCAATAATTAATTATAATACTTAAAATTGTTAATAATAAAACATGTAATTTAATAATTACATTATTTTTATACCGGTATAACACATAAAAGATTGGAAAAATCGTGATAAAATTTTGAAATATTTTTACACTAGTTTATATTTTTGCTGAAATTATAACAAATATTCTCTCTCTCTCTCTCTCTCTCTCTCTCTCTCTCTCTCTCTCTCTCTCTCTCTCTCTCTCTCTCTCTCTCTCTCTCTCTCTYTCTYTCTCTCTCTCTCTSTGTGTSTTTCTTTCTTTCACTCTCTTACTATATATACATATAAATATACGGTAAATGTCTATAATCTAAAGGTATATTATTAAATAGATACAAACAGTATATGTAGTTCATATAAAGTAAAATATGTTATAAAAATATACTAATAGAGATAATCTCTACATTTTGATTATATGTCTCTAATTTAGATGATGTTGTGTTTTAAAATCTTATGTTTTGATATTTATTGCATTAAGGCCTCCAGTAAGTCATACACACACACACACATACACATACACACACACACACACACACACACACACATCATACACACACACACACACACACACATAAACTACCATTAGATAAAGGACTGTCGACTTTGCACAATCATCTATATGACTATCACTTTGTGGGAATAGTGTAACATAGAGTCCAAGTGCTCTCACAAACATAGCTTTGAAAATAGTAATCAGTTAAAAGTCGTGCACCGACCCAACCGACCCAACCTATCCCAGAGCTACTGTGCTTTAGAGAGACATAAGACATGAAAAATATGATTTCGTGAGATTCAAACTCAAATTCTTCATTTCATATGATGAATGAATGCAACTAATCATGTATTGAAACCAATGCTACAAATTCGCCACAAAAATCACTTTTTAGTTGTCTTTTTTGATGCCATTATAGAAATATATGGTAATCCCATATATAATGGGTCTTTACTATTGATTTAGTAACAAAAATAATTTAAATAATTATTAGTTTTTTTTTGTTATTTGTTATCTTAGTTTTGTTTGTCTGTAATTTTATATTATTGCTTCTGCTTTTGCTTACCTCTGTGTTAATGATTTACTGTTTGAGAAAATAATAAGAAAAACAAAATTGAAATAAAGAAAATTGAAATAAAGAAAATTGAAATAAAGAAAATTGAAATAAACAAATTTTTAGTAAATAAAACTTCAGATTTTAAAATTAAATTATAAATAAGTATGTATTAAAATTCACATAAAAAAATTAGGACCAAAAATACTGTACTATAAATGACACATTATTTGTTTTGATTGCAAATGTGCTTAAATATTAGGACTTATATTGATTTTACTGGTAATTATAAAAATCAAAACATATGATGCTATTAATATTTCCAACAAATTATACTTCAACTATATTTATGACTTATACTGTAGTATTTTTTAAACATTTTTTTATTAATGAGTTAAAATAGATTTAAAAACTTTATTTTCTAAATTTGTTTTTTATAAATTTATTTATAAAGTAAAAAGTAAACAAAAAGTTTAATTAATTAAAAAATTATTATTCAGAAAGTGTTTGTAATATAAAAAAGTGATATATATTTGATTTTATAACATAATTATAAAACTATCATTTAAAACATGATTTTTCACTTATACTACATTATAAAAACATATACAGCACTCAAATGATATACGATGTGAATCAAGATTTCAGATATAATATATAAAATATGACTTTTTTTGTTTTTATTAATTTAACGTAATTTTTATCTCATTTTAATTTACGCTTATATTTATTATTTAGATCCAGTATTTGAATTAAAAGTTCAAAACTTATGGTTTTCTCATAAAGTACAGGGACTGACATGTTTTGATGTCAATAAAAATCTCATTAAAATTGATTTAAAATTAACTTAAATTGATTGCAGTTTTATATTTACTTATAAACTTTATTTGATATTTTTTATAAATTTATAAATTTTCTCTCATAAAATTTTTTTTTAAATAAAGAAATTATATTAAAAAAAATATCAATGCTCTCTACTTATATCTGGTAATCATTGCATAACATTGCGATACAGTATTATATATAAAAGTTATTTTAGTAACTATATTATAACACTATATTATAAAAGTGTATCATATGACAAAATTATAAGTTTAGTCAATTATTGACATAAAATTAAAATAATATTAAATACAATACTTTAATATACAAAATTTTGTTGAAAATAATTAATTTTTAATTAATCAACATAGCATTATATTATTGTTGTTTACTTTTATTGCATTAATATGATTATTATTATAATTTATTTTAATACTAATTTAAAATATATTTAAAAAAATTAATAACAGGTCTATATAAAAATTATTATATAATTTTATACTTAAACAGTTATTTTGATTTATAAACTGTGATATTCTACTAACTTTATAACACATAAGTAAAATATCTCTATAAATATTTTTTTATATATTTAAAATTTTTTAATGATTATAATATACTGTATTTAGTAAAAGTTATCTATGTTATGTTTTATTAGAAATAAAATATTTTATTAACAACTGAGCTTTTATGTCAATAAATATGAAAATTATTATATTACCTTATAGTTCAGTTATTGAAAACTAATGTTATAATGATGAATTTTTGATAAAACCTTATTTAACTTAAACATATTTAACTTAACATATTTAACTTAACAAATTTAACAGATATTTTATAGAAACTTTTAAAATACATAAAATACTAACTTATTGTCAATAAGTAAAATAAACTCATATAATTTGTATTAGTTTATATGTGCAATTAAATTATATAAAGTTTGTTTATTGTATAAAGTATTATTACAGGTGTTATACTTATTTAAAATAATGTATAAACTTACTTATTTAAAATACAGTGTGTATAATATATACAAGTGCTCTACTGTAGTCCAGACTCGAGTCATACCTATTTTTGACGCCCATTGTTTGTATCATTAAATTGATGGCAAAAGGTCTGGCGCAAGCCATGATCAGGTATGTACTCATTGATCAAATGCACTGATAGTCTAATTGGCACTGGGATTGGCTTTTGGAGATAGTAAAGCATACAATAGAGCAAAACAAAGATTTTTCAGCCATACCTCACATGTATATCCTGTGATAAAGATTTTTACAAAAATAACTGCAAAATTATATCATAAAATTTTAAAATATATTTTTGTATATTTTAAAACCATATATAATATTTATAGCATAAATATATTGTACACACAAACACTGTACTAATATGATATGTACTCATATATTGATAATAAGCTATTGAGAGATAAATCAAATATATTATACGCTCAATCACTCATTTATTATATAAATACAACATTATGTTTTGTTTGAAATATAAACTTAATTGTTATGTAATCATATATTTTGTGCATTAAATGTTATTTTATTTAAAAAATAAAGATTTTTGAATTGTTAAAAATGTAATTTTCTGACAGCAGGTGAAACCATTGTTTTTCATCTGCATATTACTGTTATCTTTATAGTTATGGATAGTTTTGAAAATATACATATTATGTTATGTATGAACTCAATTGCAATTTCAAATATTGTCTTTTTAATGATAAATTTATTTAACTTATAACATATAAAATTATAATTTTTGTYGATAACAAMAAAATTTGTACTGTATAATATATATATATATATATATATATTCAAGTAAATTAAACTTTTCTGTGGATTTTGAGAAAAGTTAGAAAAATAATATTTATAAAGATATAATCAAATTATAACTAAAATAATTTTTATARCATCAACAAATACATAATTTAATCATATAACTTTAAGTTAGGAAAATTAATCAAATATTTTATTTATATTTTTTGATTCAACAAAATTGCAATACATATAATCACTTGTCTTATTGAAGACAAAACAATTGGGTCGACTTATATCACGCTATATATTCCAGAAGCGTTCAATTGGTATTAAATATAATAATAATATAATGTATAAAACTATATCAATTGTAAACATATATTAAAAAATATATTATTAAATTGAACCGATCAAAAGTTAATCTATAGATAAATTCTAGAGTACAGGCGTTTGATTGTAATTTATATTTTTATTATTGATAGCACTGTTGCTCTTATGAAAAGATATGAGCTTTCAATAGACACGCACTGTTATACAACTTATTATATATAAGTAAATCAGATATACAGGTATCATATATTTCATATGTTGTGCAATATATTATCAAATAATATATAGTAAACTATATAATACTAGATATATTGTAATATATAATCAATGATTTTAATGAACCTCATTATAACCAATAGTGTTTACATGTGATATCATTAGTACAAAATATGAATCGACAAAGAAATATAGTATTTATTAAATGACTAAACTTTTTATTTTATTACTTTATTCATATACTAATATATTGCTTTTATTTCAATTATAAACATTATTATATAAGGATAACAACTTTTTCTCGTCAATTGAATTTCACGACAAATGAATGAATAAATTACTTTGTAATTAGTTTTTTATATTATATGATATTTGAAATTATAATTAAAAAATAATTTAAATTTTATTATTATATATTCCAATAAATGACCTTAAATTAAGATTTAATGTTTAATAGAAGTTTTTATGTTTCTTATTATACAATAGATTGATTTTTAAAAAGAGATATACTGTCAACACTTATATTGTATAAAAAATGCAATAAATGTTTCACTATGTATATGATATATTAAAAATAAGAAACTATTATTAAGGAAAGATAATTAATATAATATATGTTTTTAAAATGAAATTTTAAAATTGAAATTTACAATAAATAATATACAAAATTGTATGACTTGTCTAACTCAGGGTGTTTTAAATAATGATTTTTGTTAGTAATTGTTGGTCTCTGTGTATAACACACACCACTACTATCATTAAGCACGTGAAGTGCAGCTGGACTTTCAGGACTTACAGGACATTCAAAAACAAGAGTATTCATCAACAATGAGATATATATTAAAACAGAGACAGGGATTGTCCACTATTTATGTTATATTTTTTAAGAGACTAACAAAATCAGGTGAAAATACAAATACTAAGAGAGTGAGTGAGTGAGTGAGTGAGTGAGTGAGTGAGTGAGTGAGTGAGTGAGTGAGTGAGTGAGTGAGTGAGTGAGTGAGTGAGTGAGTGAGTGAGTGAGTGAGTGAGTGAGTGAGTGAGTGAGTGAGTGAGTGAGTGAGTGAGTGAGTGAGTGAGTGAGTGAGTGAGTGAGTGAGTGAGTGAGTGAGTGAGTGAGTGAGTGAGTGAGTGAGTGAGTGAGTGAGTGAGTGAGTGAGTGAGTGAGTGAGTGAGTGAGTGAGTGTGAGAGAGAGAAAAAAAGAGAGAAAGAACTATTATAAGAAATATCATAACATGTAAATCATTGATAATATATAAATAGCAATACTATAAGTACTAAAACAGAGAGCAGGTGTGCTCACGATCTATGCCAGTGTTTGCTACATATGATAGTCTTAAGCAATGTATGGCTCAATATCTTTATCCCATATTTTTCAGATCACGATAATTGTCAGCTAAAACTGTTATTTAAAGTTTTCAACTACTGTTGAAAACATTATCTCACAATTCGTCTTAATTTTCTCTTTCTATTATTCTCCATACCTGTGCTGATAACTGATAAGCAATTATATAAATATTCGTTACACAAAAAGGTATCGCCAGTACTCGTGTTTCAAAAACTGTGTGCCGGTCCTCGTGTTTCACTATTTTATATGTTTTACTTACGATTATTAAGGAAAATCGAGACCAATAAATGTTTGTTATTAAAATTGTTAGCAATTCAAACATACAGTATTGGTCCCACTTCTAGCTATTTGATACTTTTTTAAATATTTTAAGCAAATGTTTATTGTTATGCAAAAATCATTGAAATGACTAATAATGATTTAAGTGTTTTTTATTTTATTACTATTGCGTAAACTTTACATTACTTATTTATTTATTTACTTATTTACTGATTATTATCCATTGCAGTACTTTTGAGATATTCAATGGATTTTACTCAAACAAAAAACTAAATCTGATTAACGACTAATATATCCTTTTTTGTTTTTAACGACTATTATCTAAAGATAAAACAATTATTATTTTAGATAAATTAGATTTATTTGAGACAAAGTATGCAAATATATATATAATTTCTTCACATTTATTCATTCAAAGCAACAAAATGATAACAAAGTACAGTATAATGAATTTACAGCATTTAATATTGAATTCTCTGGCAATTATTACCTCAAATCTCTGACGGCTGTCCACTAATACTATACGTTAGAAAATTAGACATTTGCTGAGATATTATATGTTTGTAAAGTTTTTTAGGAAATAATCATATGTTTTGCTTAATCTGCTATATATATATGTTATGTCTGTTGAAATTATTGTTTTGTTTTATGTTATTATACTTTATTTACAAGGTTTTTGCGGGTGAAGGCAGTACCGTATTAGTCATTAATACTTATGTTTTGCAAAAATGTTAGTTATATAGTATAGTAACGGCCGGTTCTCTTATGTTATAGACTTTTGAGATTTTATACTAAGTATCAAACGAGAGATGAGAAACATTTTTTCTGCTAAATTGTATTACAAGTATTAATGTAATAAACAATGAAAGGGCTTACTCTCTCTCTCTCTCTCTCTCTTTCTTTCTTTCTCTCTCTCTTTTTTCTCTCTCTTTTCTCTCTCTCTTTCTCTCTTTCTCTCTCTCTCTCTCTCTCTCTCTCTCTCTCTTCTCCTTTTTTCTGAATGAGTTCATAGCTTTTGATACAAAAAAGACTTACCGCTCAATGAATAGGAATGTATGTTTTTCGGGAGTGATTGAGAGGAATGGGGTTGAAATGGTTGTGCACTGGAATTTGATGTAATATTTGCTGTCTTTATAATTATTTTAATGATAATAAAGTACACCAAAGACATAAAAATACGTTAAGTTAAAAGTCATTAAATGCATAAAAAATATTAGCCTAATAGCTGATGGAAAAGTATCTATTTTTAACATTATTATTATTATTTTATTATTATTATTTTCTTTGATGCCRTACTTTAACTTTTTAATATTTCTTAACTACAGGTGCTTACATAACTATTTTATAAAATATTTGGTTGAAATAAATGTTGTCGTTATAGTTATTTCTATCGTCAATTATACTGTATATTATTAAACATATGTGAAAAATTTTATGTAAATATATATTGTATATATGGACTTAATGATTTATCACTATAATATTGATTGAAAACTAATTGATATTCATTATGTTTTTGTTTTATTAATATTAAGTTTTTGCCAAACAATCCACAGGAAAATAATTGTAAAACTACTGATTATTATCCAAATTGGAAATCAATGACATTGAAAATCATTGACTACTTTTTGGCAATTTTTTCAATGCTATCTAATACTATACTATTAACTACCTATACAAATAAAAATGATTTTTATTTTAAGACACGGTTAATAAATATTTATGAAAATTTAGAAAAGAGATTTCAAATGTTATCGATATTATTTGAAAACAGGAAAAGTATTAAAAAGTTATTAATATTTTTTTATTTTGTTTGTATCTCATGTCATATAGTAAATATTGTGTAACAAATATTGTAAAACAGTTTCTCACACATTATATTTCAATTGAGAGGCTATTGGTATTGAATATATGAATAAAATTAACATAATTATTTTTATCTAACAATTGACTTTTTTCAACTTTATGTTTGTAGCGAAATACTTGTAATTTAAATTATGTTTTCACTGATAAATTGTTATTCAATTATTCAAATTATAAAACATTTAGTGGTCGAGACTTTTGGGCACTCTTTYTATGGATGACTGATATGTGAGACTATAAGACTAAAAAAGAGAGAAAGAAATGATTCAAATATGTTAAATATAAGTGTGTCTTCATCTTAATCATTGTTTTCATTATTATACAGTATATGTTTCTAATAAACCTTTTAGGGGATAGTAGTTCAGGTCATCCAAAATTACTTTAAAGAGTTTTAAATCACTGGCTTTCAGATTATAGTATGTATTATGAAAATAATTGCAAGAAAGTCAAAGACAAGTGCAGTACTTGAATATGTGATATCAAAAGTCTGTCATTAGGGAGACCTATGATCGGTACATACACAYAGACAGACAAACAGACACACACACACACACACACACACACACACACACACACACACACACACTAATAGTTTATATGTATTGCATTTTGTGGTATTTCTTGTCTTGAGATGTGGTGATGTTTTGCCTCTGTTTGAAACTTAGAGAAAGAGAGACCATAGATAGTGACGCCACAGATCAGTAGCTCTAATGATAGGTTTAAACCACAGACCATCACAACAACATATGAGTGAATATATGGTATTGAGATTGCAATGGTCTCCATAAATATATATACATTTAATATATAGCTATGAATTATGATTGCTATGAGTATTATTGCTGCCATACATTCAAAGCTTTATGGTTTGAGGCATATATCTATACATATAAACTATCAAATCATATATTTAACTGTTGAAGAGGTATAGTATCAGTGAAGGCAAACTTATTTTTTACAGCAGAGTCGATGAGATAACTACTACTCATCAGCAAAGATACAGTTTAGGGGCTTTGAGAGAGAAATTTATGAATAAATATAAACATTATATTTCTCTCATATTATAGCCCATGGCTTAACAATTGTGTGACAGAAATAGAAACGACTGCTTTGTCTGATGATTACCGGCGCTCCCATTGGATGTCAATTATTTCATATATTATTTCATTTCTCTTTAATTTATATAACATTATATATGTGTATCAAATTATATATACAGTATATATTCCTTGTATATATATATATAGAAAAACAAATGTTTTATGCAAAAGTATAATAATATAGTACAGTATATTATCAATACAAGTATTGCTTATAATAAACTTTAATTGTTATTTTTATTATATTTTAAAAATCATAACTTAATATTAGGAAAAATTAAGTAAAATTTATTTGTACTCATATGTATAATATAGTACTTTATTATAAAATAATATTATGGTACATATATTACTATAATATATTTTCAATATATTGATGTATATAACAGACCATTTATAGCAATATATATCCATTTTATATTGGATTGTGCCATAAAATTTTGTGGAAAAACAAAATAAAATACAATAATTGAATATAATATACATTATATATGATATATTTTGAGATTTTGAAAGAAAAATCTAAATTAAATTACTATTTTTTCAATGTAAACGTGAGAATCAATGAAACAAAAGAGTCAGTCCTAAGAATAAGCACATGAAGTGTCGGCACGTTTTCTCTATCTCTTCCCTCTCTTGTAATTGTAATATCTGTCTGTGAGCTCACCTTTTGCTTGTCGTCTACCAATATATGGATAACCCATAGCACAGGTAATCACACACATAAACACCGGCAGTGAAGCGTAAGAATCTTTTATTATTTGTAGTTATAAAATGATATTTTCTATTTAAAAAATCTCTGTTTGTGTGAGAGACCTGTCATTAAAAACTATTCATTTTTCTGGTGTGCACTCGGCGTCTATAATAAAAAAATAGTTTCTTTATTTTGTCAAACACTTGCATAATATCGCAAATTTTTGTTATTGGATGGTATGGGACATAGATAAGTCAAAGTCGCACCAGTAGTCCTTATGTTTGTGCCTTATTTGTGATGAGCGTATCATTTGTTGAGCGGCAACTCAATTAAAAGTTATTAAAACTTATCTCGTGTTGAGTCGACAGTCATATCATAATTATATACAAATCTTAAGTGAAATATCAATAATGCCGTAAAGATAGTAAAAATAAAACTTAAAAATAATGTATAAAATAGAGTCATATATATAATGCCTCAATATTTTCAATTATCGTCGCCTCTTTACCTCCATTTCTACTCTCTATTAGTTGTCCTTTCATTATCATTGTATATAATACCTATCAAATCGGGAGTTAATGTCGATGTGACAAACAACTAACTGTGCTTCACTATTGACTAACTAACTAAATGCTATATCATATGAGCCGGAAAATGCCTGTCTCTATGATTGACAAAACTGGGAGTAATATAGCATTTAATTGATTAAGCCTTCGAGCTAAAAGTGCAGAACACAGCACCCAATATATATAATATACATTTTTACTAAGTTATAAAAAACATATACTGTTTGTATTAACTAATAAATTAATATACTTTATTAATATATAGATATTGTAATCGAGGTCATTGTGAAAAATTGTTATTAAATATTTGCAATAATATAGTTAACTATTGCTACTATAAGAGAAATTGCCACTTAATTGTTGCAAATGTTGTGACTCTTAATAATATATTTGAAATTTTGAATTAGAAAATAGTGTACTGTATTATTAATACTATAAAAAAGATTTGTCGACAAATGTTTTTTAATAGTTTTAATGTTAAAATTCATTAAGTTTTTCTAAAGCAACTATAACTATAATACTGTATTTACTATTATTAAACTTTAATATACTGTATTGTTGTATATTTGTGTGTTTGTGAAATTGAAAAAAATATGTAAAGATAAAAATACTTTTAAATAAAAAATATTTAATTTTATTTCTTTAAGATATACTTTACGGTTATAAACCTGTAATTCATAACAAAAATCCTTCAAAGACAGGAAAGAGTAGAAACAAAGGAGCGCTTGAACTTGAAATTTGATTCAATTAAATATATAACATATATTGATATTTATATATTTCATTAAATCATTTAGCATTTAAATTTTAAATTAATTAGATAAATATTTATTGTTACTTCATTAATTTATTTTAAATAATTGTAATGTTATAAATATATTATTACAGTATTTAATTTAAAAATTAATAAAAATATTTTCTGATGTAAAKAGTAATAAAAATTGTAAGATATTATAATCAAATGCATTGATCCGTACATAACTTAAAAGTTTGTGTTATTTGAATAAGTAAATTATYTAATAATAAATTTGTTTATACATGATATTATATATATATTACAGTAAATTTATTAAATTTAAAATATAGTAAAAAGTCAATAAATATATTTAATGTTATTAAACATTAAATATATTTATTGACTTTTTACTATAATAGAATATCTATATATTTATATGAATGCATAAAAGTGTATACTGTAATATATATATAGTGAATATACATATAAATATATTTATGATCTGGCAATTAGTATAAATATAATATATTTTTTATCAATAAAATAACACAAACACATGATTAGTTTACTTAAGAATAGATTTTCTAAATAAACAAATTGTTTTTATAAACGAATTTTTAGTTTTATTTTAACAAAATTGTTTTTTAATATATATTTCATGATTTTTCAATTGATTTCTTAAATCTATTTAATGAGTTATCATACCTTAAGTAAACTAAGAAATATTGCATTTATAGTATATTATATAATACTATATATAAAGTTATATATTCGCATATTATCCATTAAAAATAACATTCAATTACTGTTGCTATTTTTCATTATAAATAATTGTGTGCTAAGAAAAAATGCAAAGTATATACATATATATATATATAATAAAACAAGAATAATAATAATAAAAATTCATTTCATTTGATGTAATAATATATTTGTTATATTAATATTTATTTCAGCAAATGACTAACAATAGTGTTTAAATATTGTCGTGTATTTTCAGATTATTATAACTATAGGATAGGATTGATGTGAAAGAAAGAGAAATACAACAATAATTATATAGGAATTAAAGAAACTGCAATCAAAACAGTGAATAACATAAAAATTATTATTACTGTTTATACTGTTTAGAAAAAACTATTGTTTATAAAGACYAGAGATTCAGTTAACGAGAGAGAGAGAGAGAGACTTTGTTGAAGTTTATAGACTTTTGTTATATAGCATAATAAAAGTCTTATAATATGATATTTATATTGTATTGTATTTTGAATTGCATAACACTTGTAACATATGAGTGCAAAATAGTTTTCTTAACAAATAAATTACTGTAACATTAGCTTTAAATGCAATAATTTTTTCAAAGAACAGGTATATAATTATAAACGCAGGCTTTTGYAGAGAGAGAGAGAGAGAGAGAGAGAGAGAGAGAGAGAGAGAGAGAGAGAGAGATGTTTGCAAGTTTAACATTGTATAACAAATAAAATAAAGATAGACAACCAAATGAAAACAATGTATTAAAATTACTTTGCTTTACAATTTTAAAACCCATATAAAACAAAACTTTACTGTATATTATCGCATTCTCTCTCTCTCTCTCTCTCTCTCTCTCATTTTAACCGCTATATTACTTATACTTGTAATATAGTAATGTAGAGTATAGTGAATATAAAACACAATAATTATTTTAAATTTTCAAATCACTTTATTGTTTTGCTTCATTATTACAATTGTTACATAAAATTTTGATTTCATGCTAACAAAACATTTAATGGTTTTATTGTCAGGATTTTACATTTTAGTGTTTCTTTCTCTATCTGTTTCAAAAAGCACTTTACTTTACTGGTAAGTCATGAGATAAATAGAGACCGAAAATTACATTATACTATATRTGTAGTGCAATAAATTGAGAAAATTAAATGATAGCAGAAATAGTGTATTAAAAAAATATTAGAGTCTCCAACCGCTACACTAATGGTGAGAATTTCTATAATTATTTTTAATATAAAAAATTATATTTTTTACTATATATGTATATAACTTTACACAAAACGTAAAGGGATTGATAAAAAAGTGATATAATAAGTGGATTAATGTTTGATATATACAACAGTCTATATACCACTGACTGTGAATATATATATATAATTTTTGAGCAATAATTCTCTGRTATTATTAAAGATCTTAATATATCTTACAACTACTCTAAAATATATTTTATAATTTTTAATATATAATTGAATATTCGGTTAAAATTGTACTATACTTTATAAAAGATTTRTGTGTTTTTATATTACAATATTAATTAATATAAATTTTTGAAAATTATTTTGTTTTTGTTTTTAACTGCTTATTATTTATTTTTATATTTATAAAAATATATATATATTACAGTAATATTTATATATAAGTAGATTATTATTTGTATTGTGAATTTGTTAATAGTGTCTCAACATATATATAATAATGATAAAAATAATTATATGAGATGAGTATTAATGGTAGTAATATTAATAATATTATATATAAAAATAATACATTTATAACGTTTATCAAAATAGTTATTTTTAAAAATATTAAATTATGAGATTAATATAATTATGTTTAATAACGTTACTTGTATTGAAATGTGTGTTGAAATACATATGATTTGATTGATTCAAAATATATGACAACCAGATCTTTGGTTTTTAACTTTTTCTTCTCAAAAGTGGTATTCCGTGACTATTATGATAGCACTCATGACAGCATCCAAAGGTCACGAGACCGGTGGCCGTCGGGAATTCCCGCGAACAGCGCAAACACTTCTCGTTTTGGGGCTCTTCGTGTGTCTTGAGGTGAGCCCTCAGATTACAGGCCAATGCAAACCTCTTTTGGCAAATCTCGCACTCATGCGGTCGATCGCCTAAATCATACATTCAATTAAATTATTTTAAATTACTTTTTATATATATTTAACTACAATAGTATTATAATAATTATTATTTAAAAAAATTATTGTTAGGCTATATGTCATATATATTTGTTATTTAGAAAATAGGGTGCAAATATCATTAAATAATATTTTTATTGTTGTTTTGTCTCAACATACTTAAACATAATAATAAATGTTATAACTAAGTGTTAAATACTTTGTTAATGCCGTACCTTTTATAATGATTTTCATCTCATTTAATAGATTATAATCTTTAATCTATGACCATATTTACTGACATAATATAATTTAGGCAATGATTTTGTGTGGGAGCACATGGCATATACACCATACATACCAAAAACCCATAGTAAATGGGATGTATAATCTGACATTTAGCCATTTAGCACTACTATTTAGGTAACTGCTAAATGTTTTTTAAGTACAGTATAATTCACTAGTTTTTTTTTATAAATTTTATACTTAAAAAATGTTATTTTTCAACAAAATACCAAAATTTCACTTAACATTAAATTATATATTAAAAAAAACATTTTTTTTCGGTTCTTTGCGCTTGAATTATATGCTCTGCTATTAGTATTCTTATCAGGTCTTAACTGTTAGTTTGAAAAATTAGTCTCAAATCATATGTGCTCTACAGGTAGGTATGAGCTACTGGTATATTATATTAATAACATTACTTTCTACAGTATGTATACAACGAGTAGTAAATATTAGTTGTAATAGTTTGCAGTTATTAAAACAATGTATAATAATAAATGCATTTATCTTTTATTATATATGCATAAAACCTTTCTCCTCTATTGCTTATATATATATTTATGCTGTACTTTACAATCATAGATGCATTACTAATATACTATGATAAATGCAATGATAATTATATAATATAACATCAAATGTGACTTTAAATTAATTTAAATCATATTATATTGTTATTCCTATGTATTTATTATTGTTTGTCCTATATTTAATGTTGGTTTTTCAAATGAAAAATTATTTTATTATAAGTGCTTATCACACCATTTAAATATAAATATAATAACTATTTTTTGTCATTTAAAAATATAAATGTAATTAATATTTTTAAACTTAATTAAAATTATTATATAATGAATACTAACCGGAATGTAAGTACATCTGTGGTCAGGGAGACGGAGACACATAAAAACAAAACAAAATACAGTTCATTAGTCTTTATGATAACAATTAATATATTTAAATATCTTATTCATTGAGAAAAAGGGATTTTAATGAATAAATTGAAAGTTTCAAAGATATAGACAGACAGATGAACAGACAAATAGAAGACAGAAATGGTAAACAAAAATAAGTCATTTACTCACATGATTTCTAAGGTTAGTCTGTTTGCTGAAACCGCGATTACATATTTTACATTTGAAAGGCCAGGAGCCGTTGTGAACATACCTAATAGATTAGACAGTCGTATTAATTGATAGTTTTGACAAAAAAAACATATATGTATTTATCTATGTTTAATACATTGTGTATTTAATTTTTATGTAAATTAATATTGAATTAATTGTGCGAATAATGTTTAACTCGTCAATCATAAAAAAGATTGAAATCTGATTCATATAAATCGGTTTTAAAAATATAAATAATAGTAAATAAAAATTTATAATTTTGTTTTTAAATGAAATATTTTCAGTTCATATGCCATAAAACTCTTTTCCCATAAAACAAAACAAATAATAAAATCTAAGACTAAAATAAACTTAAAATTTAATCATTTCTTTTTTATTCTTCTTGATTACCACTAAAATATATGAGAAGTTCTTTAAACTTAAATAAGTTTTGTATTTATACTTAATATATATGTGAATCATAGCATATATTCAATAGTAAATGAACTATACTTACATATGACTTTTCAAATCACCCGGAGTTGGACTAAAACATTAAAAAATAAACAAAAATAATTAAAAAATTAAAAGCGGATCCATTAATATGTGATTTAATAGAAAAAGACAAAAATAGATTTGAATTTATAGTATATACAAGTTTGTCAACCAATAACAATATATATCATATTTAATAGYTATAATATTTTTTAATCAAAAATTATATTATATGATTTTTTATGATTTTTTCTAAAATTCATAATCTAATAAAATTGCATTTTTAAAAAACATTTTTATATCATAATAACATATATGTCGTATTTATAGCAATATGCATACATTATATATATATATATATATATATAGTATATATCAATGTATATTTATATAAAGGTCATTTAAGCATAAACATTAATTAATGATAATTTTGAATTATATATACAAATTTAATTTTAAGCAAAAAAACAGTTTAAATATTTTAATACTTACAAACTTTTGCTACAGAGCTGACAGGCGTGTGGTTTCACCTATGGATTTAAATCAAAACACATTATTAAATAAATATATTTTTAAAGTATATTAGAACTAATTGTATATAAAAAATCTTTCTTTTTTTATTACTTTGCATTTAATTTTATTTTCCTTTCAAAGACTATCAAAATAATTAGATTATTATTTTTTAAAGTTTACTCATATTTTGCTTCATTAGAAATGTTAGCAAAAGGGAAGAAAAATATTTTAGAGATATTTATTTTTCTGTGTGTTTTAGCGTCAATGATGTGTGGATGCAGTGAAACAAATAATTTTTGTGATGAGATTTATATGAGAGATAACAGTGACGACTCATTAATTAGATAATGTAATAAACAGTGACTTTATGTTTGCAATCAAATGAAACTAACAAAAGGCACACAAAAATTAAAATAATAGCTCAGACATTACCTGAATATTACATATCATTTAAATGGTAAGTGTTTTGTACAGTTTATTGTGTGTTTCTTAAAAAATTAAATGATGTGATGTTTTGCTGTGATTAGTGAACAATGTATTGTGTGAGAAGTAATTTATTTAAATAAAAACACATTTAATATTTCTCAGAGCTTGCAATAAACTACAATAATTATTTTGGTCTCTCTCTCTCTCTCTCTCTCTCTCTCTTTATTATACAATATTATGTAATATATGTTATGTATATATTTGTAGTTTAATACAATAGACGACTTGAGTTTTATTTCGGTAACAAACATAAAGTAATTTTCTTTAGCTCTTTATTATTCTTGTCGTGGATTAAGCGATGCTCTACTTGTGATTAATGTGTTTAAGTGAACACTAGTGTGTTAGCCCTTACCTGTGAACTACATTATTCAATGAATAAAAGGAGGGATAGACAGGTTGATAGGGAGTAAAGGTTAGGTTATTAAATGAAAACAGTGTTTTAGTTGAGATGGTGTTACCAAGTCATGCAACAAACTTTTATGTAATACATCTTTTAATACACAATAAAAGTATCACAATTGCCTCCAAGGGCTCCCCAAACATAACTATCCGTCCAATTACTGGTCCTAAATCAAAGGTGAATAACTCACTACTGTTTATATGTTGTGCTGTGTTGTGTGCGCTCCTGTATTAAGAGCACACCTGAGATACTAAAAATGATGAGAAAGAAACAGAGATATACTGTAAGGGACTGTGATATGAGAAAAAATCGTATAACAAAATAGTAGAAATTGTTGTGTACTCTATTGCTAATGTTATTATWTGTGTGTGTGTGTGTGTGTGTGTGTGTGTGTGTGTGTGTGTGTGTGTGTGTGTGTGTAATAGAGAGAGAGAAAAAAAAAGAGAAAAAGAGAGAGAGAGAGAATGTCAAGTGATAGAGAAAGATAATTTATAATACACACACATACACACACACACATACACACACATACACACACATACACACACATACACTCACTCACAACTATATTAGCCTAAGGGCTGGTAGTTTTCTTGTGTGCATTTATGTCATTTCGTGCACTTYTCTGTCTCATTGATATTACACATAAGGATTGGGATTCTGACAATAAAATTAGATGACTATTTCATATGCATTATTGTCGTGAAATACACTATACATCGATTATCTCTTACAAAATGTCGTGTTTTTTATTATTTTGTGGTTATTTTTAAAATTTAAAATTCAAAACAAGTGTTAACTTTAATTTTAGAAATAATTGTATTTAATAACAGTCTGACGTCTCATTTTTAGTCTAACTTAATGTTTATCTTATTTTATCACACATTGAGCTCTCTTTCCTTTTCTTAGGGCTACATTTTTTATATTACGGTTATATTAATATTAAACATCAGCAAAAATGTTTTATGAATTTTATTATTAATATATAATGTGTATGTGATGACCATAGTTTTGAGACCATTATTAATATATTTATTAAATATATGTATTGTCTGCATAAATAAGTTTTAAAGTCAAAGACCAGAAAAATTGAATAACAAAAAATGCCACAAATGTTAGTTTAGGCAAACATTTAGTCATTTAATTGGAATATCAGTGTTAAGAGAAAGAAAAGGGCAGTTCAGCACAGGTAGCTTAGGATAAGAAATACTTATTAGATGTTTGGATTGCGTGATCAAACTGTCAAACGTCTAACTATATTGAAAACTTTAATTGACCTTTAATTCAAATCACGGTTTAGTTTCCAATATATATATATATATATATATATATATATATATATATATATATATTACAGGTATATATCGATGTAAATATTTAAAGCTCATATATGTTGCTTCTGTGCATCAAACTACTGACCACCCCTCGCCCCGGAGGCACTGAATATAGTACAGAGTAGTGCACACCTACTAAAAAGGGTGAACCCATCTTTCAAAAAGATTTTTTTTTCAATCATATTATATCATATCGATTGCCATATTATGGGCAAAGCACTCGTCTAAATAATTTGATTGTCTTTTCAAATTTAATTTATAAATATATTTAATTTATAATAATATAACATATAATAAATAGGATAAATAAGTTTTTAATAATATATTAGATATAAATTTATAATATTAATAATTATATTTTTATAGAATATAAAAATATGTCAACTTATGAAATACAAATAATTAGCATAGTAAAAATGATTATATTTTAATATTTATAATAATAATAATAAATAAGTAAAATATTTAGAAAAATTATATATTTAATAATTAGCAATAAGTGTATACATGACATGATGTGTGATATAAAGAGAAATGATGAAAAAATATATTGAATAATAAATTAAAGCATAAATTTCAAGGAAATTTTTCTGTGAGAAACAACGTAAAAATTAAGACAAACTTTTAGTTTTATATAYATAAAGATAGTGAGAGGCATTATTATATATTTTATTAGCAAAATTTATTGAGTAAACTATTTATTTGGTCGATAATATTGAAAATAATTTAGTGTTTCGATAGAGTTTCTCATTTTTCTTGTTTCTCAATCTCATAGTCTGTAATGTCTGTAATATTGGTTATAATTTGGCGAAAAGCCTTTCCTTGCCTTCAAATTTCGTGCATTTCATATAAAACGAGATATTTTATGCCAAAAGAAAAATGAGACTAAAATCGATACGCTTTGCGATCACAAACCGATTTGGGTGTGGACTCAAACATATTTTTGATTAAACCTATCGTGGGATGGCTTTCCATATATATCAATACAAGTATGCTTTGTGAGCTACATGTACTGTATGTGCTCTCACTACTAATACATGTTACCTATCAATATATTTTGAACATTTATGTCGAGAGGCATCTAATAATTATCACAAAAGCGATTACAAGTTAGCATTGAATTGAATTTATATGAAATTACAAGTAAAACAACAACTTTTTATTAGTGCTAAACTTAGAAATCATATATAATTAGTAATTATTAAAAGTCACTGAAAAAGAGTTGTTTAAATAAAAAGAGTTGTTTTCCAAATGACAGTTATTCATTGGCACCGATATTGGAGCTCATGTATGTAATTTAGTATATATAGTATTATATATATATATATACATAAATGTATGTCCCATTGGAATGCAGTCAATATTTCCTCATTTAATTTTCTTTATTATTATTTCAAGAAATTTTTCATTTATTTTTTATTATGCATTTGTGTCTTAACTTTAAATAATTATTAAAGCATTTACTTAATAAAGCATATATTCATCGATAATATATTTCTATATATAATACACAACCGTATGACTGTATGGGAAAAGCAGCAAAAATATTACATAAAAATCAAATCAAAATTATTTTCAGAGAGAATTTGAAAACAACAAAAACTTTTACTGATTTTTCCATTAATTTTCGAGACATACTATTGATGGTCACATTGATTGCATGATATTTCTCTATACTTACATTCAGATTATATTATACATGCAATTAATGGCTCATTATTGGCGCTCAGACTTATTAACGATACGGTAATAATAATTACATTGAAGTTACTCCTAAATATCAGGTACTGACAGTACTGAGCACTGGCACAGTACAGCTTACTTGTCAAGTGTTATCATTAAAATACAGGTACAGACTTGTTATTATTATTGTCATTTCACAACCAAATTAATTCAAATCTTTTTTTCTCTCTATTTTATAAAAAGGTTTTTATACTTTATGTCTCTTTCTATCTATAGTTTTATTTATGTTTATTATTGCTATTTAAACTTATATTGCATATCATAGTATAGTAAACATTAAATTGAGTAAATGTTTTGTCGTTTTATACTTTAAATAACAAAAACAAAAATACAAGAAGTCATCGATTGCATCGCTTATAGTTTAAAACCTTTTTTATATCTGATTTTATTTAAAGATTTTCTTGCATTTCTAGGTATAAGTCAACACTTGAAGACATCACTAGTAATTGTCTGATATTTTATTAGTGCCAGTAATGAGTCGTTGAGGAAACCAAACTTTCTTTCTTTGCTCTATCGGTATATCAAACGCTTTATCAGTAAAATAATAGTATTTTATTTATAAAAAATAAAAAGATTTCTTTTTAACTCAATTTTTCTCTTTTACTTATTTTTTCTTAAAATAGTGGACATTATTCTTAGTCAACGATTTTTCAGATAAGATGACTGACTGCCCATTAGATAGTAATTGCCTTAAAGGCTAATACAGTCTTAATTTAGTTTTTAAACTTTTAAATGATTTCAAACTTGTAATAATAATAAAAAAGATAATAATAATAATAATAATWATTATTATTATTATTATTATTATTATTATTATTATTATTTGCTATTTATGTTTTGYTTATGTACCTGTATTTTACTTATAMAATTTTATGTGTGAATGATATCTTAAAAATAATATCATATAGCATAAATTTCATTAGTAATCATTTACTTTTTCACATATATACTGTATATTTAAATGTGTGTATGTGTATGTGTATGTGTATGTGTATGTGTATGTGTATGTGTATGTGTATGTGTATGTGTATGTGTATGTGTATGTGTATGTGTATGTGTATGTGTATGTGTATGTGTATGTGTATGTGTATGTGTATGTGTATGTGTATGTGTATGTGTATGTGTATGTGTATGTGTATGTGTATGTGTATGTGTATGTGTATGTGTATGTGTATGTGTATGTGTATGTGTATGTGTATGTGTATGTGTATGTGTATGTGTATGTGTATGTGTATGTGTATGTGTATGTGTATGTGTATGTGTATGTGTATGTGTATGTGTATGTGTATGTGTATGTGTATGTGTATGTGTATGTGTATGTCTGTCCCTTTATTTTTGTTAGTGATATCTCACTATTATATCTATAGCTCATAACAGTCATGAATGCACAACACTTTTGACAGACAACACCAATGGTTGAAAAGTCAGTCAAAACACTGGAAATTGTTTTTAAGTGACCTATCGTTTGAAATGAAGACTAAATACTAGTCTTTCAAATCTTACTTTCTTTCCAATCTTTCACTCATTTCTTATCTTTTTTTTGCATTTTTTTCTTAGCTTTGAATGATTTTGAGGTTTTTCAAGAACAATGTTTAGCTGATATGTATGTCTGGACTATATTTAAAGATACATAAGAAAGACAGTATAGTATGATAAAGCCTATGCATGTATGGCACTGTCAGTGCTGTATATACAGACCACTAGCTGTTGAATGTCTGCACGCAAGTAGTGATAGCTCTGCAACATATCGACTGCCAAAATGATAGGCTTTGCTCTCGCTTTTAACAAACGCATAGCACTTGTAATGTGGTATTGCATGTGATTCTTGTACTCAAATAGTGCACCAAAAATAATGACCCAAACTATACAACTCTTAAAACTCGAGACAACAACTAAATAACAACTCTTGAGTGAAGTTAATGAAAGATTTCAGCTCTCAATTTGGCTCAAAGAGAGACCCCAGACCTCCACACAAAYGATACCACTCATCAACTTATCGCATCTCCACCTCGTCTTATCACTACAACAATGCCATAGAGCACAGGGAGGCACACAATCCAGAAATTGTAGGAGAGTTACTTWGAAATACAGAAGTTATTACTAAGAGAGAGAGAGAGAGAGAGAGAGAGAGAGAGAGAGAGAGAGAGAGAGAGAGAGATAACGTTGTCTACACTATTAGAATAAAAACTGTTTATTATATCAATAATATTCTTATAATATATTATATACTTAAGTTTATATACACAATATTATATATATATATATATATATAGCCCACCGCCCAACCAGTAGTGCCAAACCCTAAAAACCTTTYAAGTGCCCCAAAAATACAATATTTTTTTATAAACTTTATTCATATATATATATATAAAGTCATTTTTTCAGCTTTTGGATAGCATGGAGATAGCAATAGGTTATAACTTATGAGATATAATATAGAAAATACTGATCAAAGGAGTTCCGCACAGCAGAGGCACACATTGACCACAGTTGGAGACCATTGAATCAAAATCACTTGTCATAAACACTATCCTTTATTGAGAGCACAGAGAGGTCTAAAACAGAAACCAGAGARAGAGAGAGAGAGAGAGAGAGAGAGAAAGAAAGAGAGAGAGAGATTAGTTATCTCTGTATATAATTGACTTTCAAATACCAATCAATTTGAGTAACACACAAATAATATTGTGTTAATTCATAAAACAGTAGAGTACATAGAATTGCCACACATGTACTTACAATATCATAGGGCGCTGCACAGGTAGCAGCAGTCATATGGCCCCCAAATATTGTGTCAAACATTTGACACTTTATTACAAATCTCATCTTAAATGGTATTATATTTGCTTTTTTCTGTTATAATATTGTATGCTATTTATAATAGTAATATAATTTATATCCAATTTATAACTCACTGTAATGAAGCTTATAATGTTATATAACAGTGAAAAGCATTAAATCATAGAAAAAACAAAATTATAGTCTTTGATGGTCTCTATGAAACTAATCTTATATTTGGTTTACATTTTTTTAGTCAAACATAAACCTGCAAAACAAAACACAACTAAAAGTGAGTCCAGACTTAATGACTGCTGATTTCAAAGTTTCTAATATCATACTGACTCCAAATATGCTAATTTGTCCGATACATGTAATCATTGTGTGTTTGTCTATATGTACTATATTTTGCACCGATAGCTACAATATAATAAACAGTTCGGAAGAGAGAAGAGAGAGATTTAGTTGATGCCATAGTAGCACTGGTATCCACTTTTTATGGGATGCAAAGGTACACAAAAGTTTGGGTGTGATATAACTGGCAGCGACTGCACCTTCAWAGCCATAGCTTGTTATAAGCATAGGAACCGCTCCTTGTTTTAGCTTTGAAACAGTCGTTATTTTAAGACTTTTTAGTTGAAGAGTTTGCCATAAATGCGATCAATTACTTGTATTACTTTTCTGGTACATTATGGCAATGATAACATAGATAGAGGATTGGCTTTAGTATAGGATCTCTATGAGCAACGGTCGGTGTGCGTTAAACACACAAAATTATGCTGAATAACAACACTAAGACTATAAAAATTAGGATTGTATGGGCACTGACATAGGACAGGCACAGTGTGCTAGAAGTGTGCTATTGATAGTAAAAAATGTTATCCGAAAAACATTCAAACTTTAAACACATATCGAAATGCATCTCAAGATAGAGATTATAGTCAAAACAGTTTAACGTCTCTCTCAATGCTCTGAAAACCTGATTATCAATGACTTTACAATTATTACAAAATAAAATAAAGATCTAATAATAAAACACAAACATAAATATACACACTTTATATGAATATGCAAAGCATCGACACCACACCCATAGCTTTTTATTAAAAAATTCAAACACTTATGTCAAACCCAACTAAACATTGCTCTCTCTCTCTCTCTCTCTCTCTCTCTCTCTCTGAACTGTTTTTGTGTATTTTATAAAATATAACTTTTTATAATATTATTTGTTTAATACTAAATTCATTTTTTAGAGTATAGTATCACAAGTGTTGATGAAGTAGATGTAAATAAATACATTAAAGGTAGAGACATATATAGCATTTATAGACAAAACATTAATCACAAAACACGTTCCTAAGCTTAGCGTCTATTACAGTCATACTTTAAAACTATGTGCTTATGTACTGTAATTTACTGTTGATTAAAAAAGGGAATAACCATTTCTGGATATACAGGTGACAATTGTTGAACAAAATTGTCAAATAATTTTATTTATATTATATGGCACACAATGGTGTATATGTTTTTTATTTATTAAAATTATGAAATAACATATAATTGCCATTGTATTTGTGTTTGTATTTATGTTTATGTTTGTCAGCGCATCCATGCCTTGCACTCGGCTTTCAATGTCTTTTCAATTCATGCGACAGACAGTCTGCCAACGCTTTTCTCGATATTAAAGAAATAGCATATTATTACACAAAACATATTGTTTTCCAAATCATTCAAATGATTCAACACTTTATACTTATTTTTTTACAAAAATATATACAATTATTGTGCTGATAAAAAATGTTATATTTTTATAATAACATGTATCAAATTGTTAGTATCAATTGTATAGCAATTTTTTATTTGATTTTTTCGATAAAATAACTTAAATAACTGGAAAAAGCAAAATAAGCTTCTTAAATTCAAACCTAATTTCAATATATATATATATATATATTATATATATGTATATACAGTATATATATAAGCATAAATGTGAGATAGTAAAAGCTATGTATTAAATAGTATTATTATTATAATGAAAAAAATTATATACAGTACAGTATACTTTATGTGGTTATATCGCATACATCACATGTATATTTATAAAACATATTTCAATCGTAAGATTGTTGATAAAATATAATGGATTTGAAGGAAACTTTAGAGATTAGCAATTATATTGTTTAATGATAGATATGGCAATTCCGTGGTATTAGTTCATGATTTTCATTGTGAAACACCATTCAGTAAGTCAGTCAGTCATATAATAAAAACAATTCATAGAGCGTTGAAATGTATTCAATGTATTGTGTGATACTGTATGTATATATTGCAATAATATACATATAAATTATAGTCGAGTATAGGGATAGCGGGGTATTATTGTTTGCAATTGTTGTCAACATGAGAGGTGAGGTATGATATTAACTCAGGTATTGTGTTGGCGTTTGATCGCATGTATTGCACGCTTACATAAACAACAAATTAACTCTCAAATGTAAATGTAATTTAAAGTGTTGTTTCACTGTTTTATGTGAAAACAACCACAACTATGACTACAGTTTAACAAAACTAATTGTAATAGAGTTCTGGTCTCTGATTTTTAAACACCTTTTTAGTGAATATTTTTAACGCAAAGCAAAATTAATATATATTAAAATTTAGTTAAATAAATGATTTGTTTTTACCTTATTATGTGTCATACGATGATAATAAAGGTTAGAGCTGGCAGTAAAACGTTTGCCACAAATTGGACCTAAAAACATATATATTATATTAACTGTTTKTTAAATGTCTTATTATACAATCAAAATAATTACAATATAGAAATTTTAAAGTGAAAACATTAAAAAATAAGGGTAGCATTCATTTAACATATAACAAACACAAATAGTATATTTAATGAATGTATATATGAGATATGCATAGGTATGCAGGTATGTATTAGATAAAAGTAAGGTGCAGGTATAATAAAGTATAGTACATTGTGGGCTTATGGGTGATATGGGATATGACATGCTATCTGATGTCTCACTGTTTATATTACTGTATAATTGAAAAGTAATGAATTCCCACAAATGTTATTATTATTACTATTATTACTAACTATTGTAAGCATTTTGATTCTTAAAGTCATTGTTTATATTCATACATATATCTCATATACATTCTATGTATAAAATATAATTTTTTATGTTTTAAGATTTTAACATTTTATTAAAAGATAAGATTGAGACAGTAAGTGAAAGTAAGTTATAGTTAATTTAAGAAATGTAATGAAAATAAGTGTCCCATTAAAAAATGACTTTTTATGACTTACATTGATGTGGTTTTTCTCCTGAATGTATCCGTCTGTGTGTATTCAAAGAGCTGGATGTGCTGAACCCTTTGCCACAAACATCGCAAACATGAGGCTAATAGACAATACAATCGCATCATTTAAATACAAATAATTATATAGTGTTGTAATAAAGTGATGTTTTTATTATTATATGATTTATAAAAATCTAATACCTTTTCACCGGTGTGTGTCCTTAGATGTCTCCTTAAAAGAGATGGTCTGTCAAAAGCTTTACCGCAGTATTCGCACGGCAACATTGTCCTCTCCCGTGGTTTCTTAACCATAACTGTGGTTACGGGAGATTTAATGATTGGTTCGGTAGTTGCGGATGAGTTGAAATTTATAGGTATATCGTGGTTGCCGTTGCTTTTGGCGGCAAGAAGTTTAGATTTTAAGCTATTAATCTTATTGTGTAATATTGAATTAGATGGCGATAACGATGACTTAGATTTTGCAGACAAATCAAGTATTAAATGGTTTATTGGCGATGGCTTTTGATTTTCATTTTGCGATGAGTTGGACAGTGATGACGACGATGACAACGATGATGCAGAGGTTGGAGATGCCGACGCTAATGACATGGACAGATCCAGTGGACTGTCTGTTATGTGATATCATGTAAAATAGGACATTCCTGTTAGTGGTCACTTAATTAACAATAAACTAATTACCTTGCACTGCTTGGCGGCATATAAACTGATGGTGATGTAGGGATCGCAACAATGGTGTCGATGCTAACAATGATGGATATAAATTGAACGGTTCCATCACCGGTATTTTTCACATGTGATACTAAACAATAAAACGGGAAACAATTCAACTAAATATATGAAGCACTGGTAGATCAGAGACGTTGTATTGAATCTCTCGAAAGATTTTCAGAGCAATACTAAACACATATGTCTTGTGAGACAATTTTTAAAGCACTGCACGAAATCTTGAAGCATAAGGAATCGGCAAATACAGAGCACAGGCAAACAAACACACCTTAAGTACTTCATTGGTTGTATGAGCGGTCGGTATGGAGATGTGAATCGAGAGGTTGTGCTAGTGTTAGTAATTGTGTAATGCATTACATACTAACTGTGCCCATGCGGCTCATACTCTCTACTCTTTGAGGACAATATGTGTGCTCTGTGTTCCCCACCCTTGGAAGATATGTCTACACCTTATGTATAAAACTTTTCCTACTTCTCTCTCTCTCTCTCTCTCTCTCTCTCTCTCTCTCTCTCTCTCTCTCTCTCTCTCTCTCTCTCTCTCTCTCACTGTCTATCTATCTATCTCTTCCCTAATAATAATAGACTATAAGAACACCCATATCTCGTGTCGTTTACATAGAAATAAAGGCATAACAGTGAACTAACTACCCATTCCCTTATATTACAATATTTTTGCTTTATTAATGTATGCATGTTATGTCTATACAATCATACAATCCTTAATGATTAATATTAGTTTAATCGCTTGCCATTTGTCACTATTATTGAGTTTAGTATTATAGTTAGCTATGAATAAAGTGAATGACTATACAATGGGACTAATATATAGACAAACAACTTTACTTCACGTGTTTGTGCCCTAACAGGTGACACAATATTATTAATCTAAATAATATTTGATTAATAATAACAAAGACAATGTCATTGAAACAAAATACAGTATAACTTATTAACTAAATTTCTATGTAAACTAAGACGTATTGTTAATATTGTCCGCATGTAATGTATGCCATGAATTAATGAAAGCCATTCATTGTTTGATAGAAAAATAATTAAAACTTTAAAACAATAATAATTATTGACTGATATTGAAGTGAAACCAATTTTTAGTTGCAGTTAAAAAATAAATATTGTTTACAGTAAAATAAATGAAGATTAGTTTTAAAATAAAAACTAATTGTGTGTTTGGTTGCAATTGCAGGTGATTTTAGTGGCGACGACCGATAAACGATTAGACAGATTGATCTCAAAAACATAGAGAGAGAGAGAGAGAGAGAGAGAGAGAGATGAGAGAGAGAGAGAGAGAGAGAGAGAGAGAGAGAGAGAGAGAGAGAGAGAGAGAGAGAGAGAGAGAGAGAGAGGAGATATGCAATAAATTTATCTAAGAATAAGATATCTAAGCATTTTCAGTAAAAAGCTCTTCAATCTCTCTCTCTCTCTCTCTCTCTCTCTCTCTCTCTCTCTCTCTCTCTCTCTCTCTCTCTAACTTTCACTTTCTCTCTTACTTTTCTCTCATTTACTCATTTAATTACTCACTTATTCACTCATAAACTAAATTAACTAATAAGTTTAATATAGATTATGTATTAAAATCTGCATATTAAATAAAATTTTTAAATTGCAAAAACACTAAATATTTATATATTAATTAGAGTATACAAAAAAATTATCTTACAATTAATACTAAAAAACTTCAACAAATTAAATTGTTATTATATTATATGMARTATATTTGTATTATTCAACTCAATTTTACTTTTTATTCTTATTAAAAGACTATAATAATTTAATCATATTAAATTAAAAACAATATTTAGTCTAATATAAATTTTATAACAATAAATACTTACTTAACACTTAATAATCTGTGACAAAATATTGCATATTTAAACTGATGGGTTTGTGACTATGAAAGATGATACTAATAAAGTAAATACTGTAATAAAGTATATGTCTTTAATTTTTGATTCAATTTAAATAAAAGAATTTGCATTTTTTAATTATTTTATAATTTATAAACTATTTTTTGAGACAATAAAAACATTCTCAATATTGACTGTAATTTTTTATTGACTAAATTTCAGTGTTTTCAGTTAAAACTCAAATGTTTCATATGGTTGAATAAAATTTTGTTTTAATGCTCTTTAAAGACAACGTTTTTRAAGATTCACTTTATTAAAAAAATAKTTTTGCTTCGATAATGACAACTATATAATTTTTAGTTTGTTATTTACTGATAAATTAAATTTTTTTTCTCAAAATTGACTTATTCTTRTTATTTATGTATTGCAATATTTTGTTAAAATATAACACACACACACACACACACACACACACACACACACACACACACACACACACACACACACACACACACACACAAAGCCTTCGGTTAGAAAATGATTATTAAATTAATGATATATTTATAATAACAAAAGGCTCCGATTATTTTGAATCTGAAAACTTAGGAAAACTTTTAACACACAATTAGAAAGTATTGTAATAACGTTTAATAATTAATGAGATTATTAGACATTTCTATGCCATAGATTGCTCTAAGCGTTAATACCTTAATATTAACTTTATATACGTTAATATGTTTTAAAATACAGAATATATACAAAATTTATTGGTAACCAATAACAAAATTGATGGCCAAACTATAAGATAATAGTGATTATCATAAAGGTTTGGGGAGATAAACCATTTTTATTAATCAATATGTTTGTTGCTTCGCTTCAATGGTTAGATAGGTTTTACTGTTCCCGTGTGTCTCAACTAATTTCGCAGCAAATGGTTTATGCAAATCACTATAAATTTATAGTAAAGGAAAGACAKTGTATATAATATTAAACGACTCATAAATTTCATTATATTATTTGTTATACCAATTCTTTTGAGAGACACATGTTCTTCATTAAAATATATAATTGTCACACACATACACACACACACACAYACATACATACACACACACATACATACATACACACACACACACACATACACACACACACACGCTCACTTACTCACTCACTCATAGACTAGAGCTGACAGTAACTCATCCCTGAGGTATTTTTACGTGTATCACGTATTTAAAATGCATATTCATATACCTGTGCTGTTGTGTTCAATAATAACACTAATGTTGTACGTGTAAAGTGCAGGTGATTTTACTCTATGGCCAAACCTAACCAGAAGTCTAACTATATTTTAAAATTTTAATGCATTTGTTTGATGCATATATACATACAGTTTTGGACCTTTTAATGAAAGTTCTCCGTAAGCATAGGAAGCTTTCAAGTCATATGCGGTCAAAGAGAGAGAGTCTAACAAACAGTATATTAACTATAATTATTTTTAAGAGAAAATATACTGTAATTTATATTCAGGTAAAGTTATTTATATAATAAATTGTTATGTGCTGTTGAATGCCTGTCCCATCTGAGGTACAGTGATCTCGAAGGCATAACGATATAGAGAGCTTCTGGTGTCGAGAGTGGCACAAAATGTAAGGATTATTATTTGTTAGTATTTGTTATTGAGATCTCTGTTTATTAGTGTATTTAGTGTACATCTCGCTTAAGTCAGACTCCCAGGTGTTTGTGCTGTTGTGTTGTAGATCTGACAGTAATTTTCGTATCATTCACTCGTTTGTGTCTTTCATACTCAGCTGCCATCACCAGTGCCACCAATTTTCGATAGTCAAACAGTGGACACGGTTGGCACCGGTGTCTGTTTTTTAGACACTCACTTCCAATGCTAACCTTGTGCTCGATATAAGTGCTGAACACAAGTGCAATCTGCAAATGTTTAACATTGAGACAAACAAAACAACTCTAGTTTATAAATACATAATAATGCAGTTTATTATTAATATATTAAGTTAGTTTGTGTTAGTAACAAATAAAAAATGGTCCATCCAAACGATAGTCATACAAAATATAGCTACCGGTGCTGATCCACGCAATGCCACTATTTGTTCTGCTATAGCACTCCATTGCTATCTTATTGTGTAAAAGTAACGAAAATTCATTCATTTCTTTAACAATTTTTTCTCTGAACATACGTTACATACAAAACAATAGCAAAACAATTGCAAAATACAATTAGAGACTTGCATTATAAACAAATAACAAAAAACTAAATGAGTAAACCATTAGTTTATTACATCAGACTAATAATTGGGAACTCAAAAGCAAAGTCGGGACTCAATCAAACATAAAAGCATTTCTCACTTAATATAAGTCATAATATCAGATGAGTTAGTCTGAGAGGTGCTATGCCTTGCCTACTGTTGTAATACACTAGTTTATTGTACAGGTAGTAGTGGTAGTGATAGTAGTRRTAGTAGTAGTAGTAGTAGTAGCCCTGTGGTCTCTTATACCAAACAATAAATGTTTCATATTTTTTCATTATTTGCTACTAAACTCCTCTGACTGACTGACATATGGCTTATGGCATTTGGATATTGTTTAGTGTGATGTGTAGTGTTTTATTATATGTGTTACACATTAATCTATATTATGAGAATTGCATTTATATATAGTTTATTATGAGTAAAGTGAGTGATGGAGAGTGTGATGGATGAAACTTATTGAAATTTCATGGATCACATTCAATATAATGCACGCGCACACAATAAACAATACATACAACCAACACATCAGCCAACACACACACACAGCATAGCACAGGTAGCTGAGTAGTGCTACTCAAACCTAAGTGAAAGCCCGGACCAATTGTAGAGATAAGAAATGTTTTTTATATTATCGTTTAAATGAATGCACGACTCACTGATCACTGACTGGTATGGCTATTGTATAACTCAACAACAGATAATATAATGCATAACATATATAATGAAAAATTGTTGGGTTAAGGGATAATTCAAAAAAGCCGAAGACTTGAGACGGCATCCCAGAGTTTATTTTCATTTGTTAGTTCACTACTGTATACACTAATATTGTATTCCCCGGAGCACTGGCCGCACACCAAACACACACACAGGAGAGCCATCACAACAAACACCAGTTGTTTATAGTTTTTATATCAGAATCTCATCTCTACTTCTGTTTCAAGAATTCTTACGCACAAAATATCTCTAAAAATAAGTTAATAATTGCATTGATTGTAACTTTTGTTTAGCTATTGAAGTCTAGTATTTTTTGAAATAACAAACTAAACTAAATTTTATCTATTTTTAAAATTACTGGTCATAGAGAATGTGCGATAGCACTGGTATGTAACTGATGTCCCAGTAATGATTCCAAAGCATTCTTTATAAATATTAAAATTAATTTTTTTTAAATTACATTTTGTCAAAATATTACTAAAATTGTCAATTAAATTAACAGTTTGTATATAAAATTTTCTTTATTTTTATACAGTTTATACATTTTTTCCAAAAGTATATCATACATATTACAGACTGGCAAAACTAGGGGATTAAAATATATTTACTTAAGTAAATATATACAGATAAAAGGATTAATATATACATGCAAAAATTAACAAAACAAAGATACTGATGTCATATGATATCAGTTAATATGATAAAGTTAATATTATATTTAATGTTAATATTAATATCAAATAAAATGTTTAAAAAATTTAGATAAAAATATTGATAAATATTGATTGATTTATTTAAATATAAGTTAATAGTAATAGTAATAATAGTAATAATAGTAATAATAGTAATAATAGTAATAATAGTAATAATAGTAATAATAGTAATAATAGTAATAATAGTAATAATAGTAATAATAGTAATAATAGTAATAATAGTAATAATAGTAATAATAGTAATAATAGTAATAATAGTAATAATAGTAATAATAGTAATAATAGTAATAATAGTAATAATAGTAATAATAGTAATAATAGTAATAATAGTAATAATAGTAATAATAGTAATAATAGTAATAATTGTCGTGTTAACTTTTATTATAATTATTATTTAAAATAAATTTTTTATTTTTAAAATAAAATTTTGTATACATAATATTTACTTATACTGTATATATGAAATAAATAATTATATTCATAACTTCCCTACTTTGCCTGTCTGTAATACATATACATAAGTTAAATGAGTTTTTATTTTTTATTTCTTTATACCTGTAAAACACTTTTTTGAAGCAAAGATCACTTGTTTAGTGAATACTAATAAATAGATTTGAAAACAGGTTTTTTCTCTTTTTTAAACTTTGACTCAATTTTTAGTATTAATGTTTGGATAAATAAAGTAGCTGTTCATACAATCATACCATAAGTTATATTTAGGTTTTTTTTAAAGTAAAACTAAAATAAAGACTGCTCTCTATTTTTTTAAAGTTTTCATATCTCTCTTGAAAACGATTGTTATTGGAAATTATTATCACAAACACATATTATTATTTTTGATGGCACACAACAACAACAACAACAACAACAACTTGAATAGTAATGATAACAATACACCACCGTTTCTACTGTCTATGCCCTCTATTACTTGAAGCCGTATATATGTAATGATATTTTTTTAAAAGAATATATGTTTGTATGTGTGTGTGACTGAGCTCTCATGAGATGCTCTAATCTATTATAGAAATAACTATATATGAATAGATTTGCCATTTATGTCTACCGGTGCTTATTATTAACTTATCTTTTTATTTCATATATTTTATAATTTTCTTCTTTTCAATTTTCACATCATTTTATATAATCTTAAAATTAAAGAAGAAATTGTATTTTATTGAATGCATTAAGAAAAATTTTTTTATAATAAATTTTTTGAATGACTTTACAATTCAAAGAGAGTGTTGTTTGTAAAAAAATAGATAATTTACAATAAATCGCTTTACTTTAAATGATCACAATTTTGTTTAAAATGATCCGTAATAATGGATTCTATAATACAATAAAATAAAAAGATTAGTCTATTTTTGGTGGTAATACTGACGGTTCTAATAGAATAATACGTTTATATATATAATAGTTTGAAATATGTCTTGTTTTTCATGTCTATCTCATAACATATACAATATTAATGAAATAGTGACCACTCATAGCTCGCCACACCAGTGAAATGCCGTGCATTGCATGTCTTATTATTGTCTATCATTAACATTATTTTTTGTGAAAATAGATTATTTTTCTGATTTTTATATTTATTACACACAACACTCAATCTTAACAGTAAAGAAAAAAGAGTAAATCTTAACTAAAGAGCCAAACCATAACTAGAGTAACACAAATAAGTTAAATCATTTTTTTAAAAGTTTAGGTTTTTGTATAATTGGGATAATAGTGAAGCAAATATCCAATGATGGGTCGGTTGTGTCCAAATGGCTCATTGCGTGCCAACTCGTCATCATTTGCAGTCATCTCTTTCTCTCTATGAGCTAACCATTTATGCCATCGTCTTATCGTTTTTTTGTTGAAAATAATTACCCAAATTTTTCTCTGCTTTAATCTCTATTCACGCTATAAGAGTAAAGGCATCTGATTTGGTGACTATCTTTCAAATGTTTTTTTTTTGCTTTTGTGACTAACTTTTTTCAAACACTTTTAAAATAATAATATAATATTTTTGTTATTATCAATGACTAGACTTATCATTAAATTTCCGATTTAAATTTTTTTATATTTAACACTAAAATACATTTATAAGTATTAATAAAATTTTATATTACTATAAAAAGCGTCTCATTATCGACAGTACTTTCACACGTTATTTTATCTTTTAAAACGCCTCAATAATGTCACTTTACAAATAATCTCTCTCTCTCTCTTTCTTTCTCTCTCTGTCTGTCTGTCTATCTCTCTGTCTTTCTTTCTAACTCGAGCTATCTGTTTATCATTTTTTATAATATCTATCTTTTTTCAATGTTGTTATTATTTAAAAATACATTTTAGTTGTAATTATAATCGATTAAAGCAAATGTTAAATAATTCTTTCCGATTCGTTTGCATTGATTATAATAACTGATACCTAACCCATAAAACTGCTTTCAAAATAACTTAATATTTAAGTTATATTATAATATAGAGTAAAGAATAGTAGAGAAAAATAATTTGCAATTAAATTGAGGCAAACGTTGTTTTGGTGGGAAACAGGAAGGAAATTCTTGGAGAGGCATACAGTGCCTTATGATTGGACTCTGAGGGACATCAATGTGTGAGAAGAGAGGCACTGATATTGAGACAGTAATTGACTGAACGATAGGCACAGGTATGAGAGCTGACTAAATGAATTGATTTTGTTTTCTCATTCACTTAAAATCTGAGAAAAATTTATTAGACTTTGTTTTGCTCTTAGAAAATAAGGCACGTCTTAGATATGATATATACTGTTGATTTATAAGTCATAATATATAACTTATAGTATAACTAAAGTGTAAGTAGGGAACCATTAGATAAACTATCTACCTGTGCTATACTATTATAATAAAGTCACTAAGGGTGCATAAATAAGGTTTGCTTGTTGTTTCAATTATGATATGTGGATCAGTTTATTTTGAATTTGGTAGCACTCTATGGATTATTTTAGTTGTCTGTCTATCTCTGGTTTGTTGAGTGCCTATTAGTGCTATCACTGTCTCACAGCAGGCTTTCAAAAAACATTTGTTACATTTGCAACCAAACAAATATCTTTACTGTTCATCACATTTATAGTTATGTAACAAAAAAATTATCGACAAAATCGTCTCTCGAAAAGTCATTATAAACGACTTCCTCGCGCTATAAAACGTTTACTATTTATAACAATTTTTTATATAAACCTTTTATATGCCTTTTCTTTTACTTATTCACTCTCAATAATTATTATAACTAAAAGTTGTGGGAAATTAATTTTAGAGATATGCTATTTCATTGCATGTATTTTACAATATATGCTTTACATTTAGTATAATATCTATAATACATATATTGAAAACAATTAAGAAGTTATGTGAATAATTATTATTAATAACTAATATTAATAACTTTAATAATAACAAAATAATAATAATAATACTATTTAACTCAAAGTAAAAATAGGAGACATTGTTTATATAAACAGTGTATTAGTTATAATAGTAGTCAAACATTAAGAGATGGATTGAGAGTTAAAGCGATTCTTCAAAACATAAGAAAAGTTTAGACGTTTTGTTAATTTAAATCTAATGTTTAGCCATGAGATTCGTGACTACAGTGGAAAACCTGCTGCTCTGATGATGATTACTACACATTTAAGGTGCCCATTGCCCTCTATCTTTAATCTACCTGTGCTTCTGCTAGTACTACAGCTTCTGGTTTACCTGCCATCGCCTAATGATTTTCACCAATGTTGCTGATGATGATCACTACCAATGCAAGAGCCACACCAGTAATGCCAGTGCCATAAGCCAGAGAACTACTGGTTTTGTGCAAAAAAGCATTATTTATAATATTAAAAATGTTTTCTCTCGCAAAAACCTGGTTAGGTTGGGTTTTTCATATATATATACTGTATATAAAGTGTATGTTGTGTGCATAACCTGTCTATAAAATATGTAATTTAATGTTTCATGTTTTATATGGTGTGGCATCACATTCATCAATATATAATATAAGATCATTTAAAATAGTTAACAATAATTGAAGGACAGGTATTTCGTGCGATACATGCATTGCACAAAAAACTTATCAAAAGATCAAACAGTAATCAACACATGAAATGCTTTTTTTAAGTCTGTAAACCAATACATTGAAAGATCAATAATATCGATAATATGAGCAATAATTGTAATGCAAAATGTCATTATATTACAGAGTATATTAAAAAGATTCAAATATTGGTTTTCAACTGGTTTTTGAAGTACTTTATCTTATAGTTAGGTCGATGATTGGCATCGGTTTAGTTTAGAAATATCAATACTGATCAGCATTTTAAACAAATTTTGAATAAAATATTTTTATCTCAAGTTAGAGTTTATGTTATTTTTTAAATTTTTTAAATAGTAAATTATTAATAACAATTTTAAACATTAAAACAAATATTGAACAATAATATATTCAATAATACATTTTTAAATGTTCCTATTTAGTMAAAAAAATATATTTAAATTTAATAATTTTCACACACAAGTTGTATAAAACAATACATCAAACCCATATGACACGTATTTAGTCCAACAATTTTCTAATATTTAGTGCTTATATCAAATAAAAATTATAATTTTTTCTAATACAGTATATTCATCATTATTTTATAGTAATTTTAAAAATGATTAAAAATGTATTAGTTATAAATATAACATAATTTGTCCTAAACTTAAATTCATTACTGAAAAATACAAAAAAATTATTGGCTAAAAATAATTCAACTAAAATTCATTCGATGAAAATAATATAAAATATTGATGTAGTTTACATGATGTTAAATTTTATTTTAAAAATGTTTATTACTAAATTACTAAATAAAAAATAGTTTAATAATAATAAAATAATCACTCAAAAACTATTATTAAATTCATAGATTTTTTATTACAATTGAAATTATTGTTCCTAATATATTATAAAAGCAATAATAACTATTATATAGTAATTTTTGTAATAAAATTAGTGAATAATAAATTACTTTTCTCTTTTAGGGTATGAGAAATTGTAAAATCTTATATATATATATATATATATATTGTTACAAATTGTTGTTGATTTGTACAAAATGCCTATATCTAATAATATATAACTAAAAACATAAAATATAAAAATAAAACAAGTTTAAGTTTTGATGTTATTTAAAAAACAATTATTTAAAATATAAATACATCATAATTTATTTTTGTCAACTTTATAATAAATTTCTTGTTATTGAATATTCAGATTTAAGATACTATTCACTTAATAATTATGTTTAAACAATTAAATTTCTTATTATTTAAAATATCAATTTAATATGTTATAAATTACACAACATATTTAATATTAATTTATATATATATATACTTATGATATATATACCGGTATATGCTGTAAACTAGGAAAATAAACATAAAATTTTAGTAAAGTAAAAATAATTTTAAAGATTAGTAAGTATTATATTTTGTATATTAATGTAAAAATTTTATTTATTTATATTTTCAATATGATTTGTAAACTTATTTTATTATTAAGTTTATTATTTAAAATAGAAGTATGTTTATAGAAAATATTTTTTCTTTAAAATATATATATATATATATTTAAATTTTTAAATATTTTATAAATATATAACATTATAATTTCATAATATTATTCAATAAATTTTAATAAATATTTTTATAAAATTATTATTTCTTAATAAAAAACTATAACAAATGATATTTTTATTTAAATTTATTCTTAAGAGACAAACTATTTTGATTATATTTAAAGTTTTATATTTTTAGTTAAATTTAATAGTCTTTTATTAAATCATATATAAAGTTCAAAAATATATAATTATTTATAGTATATTCATTTTAAAAGAGAAAATTAAATGAAATATTGGTTTTTATTATTTCAAACTAACACATCATTTATTATCTCTCTCTCTCTCTCTCTCTCTCTCTCTCTCTCTCTCTCTCGTACACAGAGTTACATCTATTGATGAAAATTAGATTTTTTTAAACATCTTAACTTTAAAACAAAAATAATAAATAGTTATAAAAACTTATTCGAATAAAACTTTTTATTTTATTTTTATAAATGAAAATATAATTATTTATATAATACAAGAAATTTATTATAAATTCAAATTCAAATATTTCTTAAAAACTGCTTTATTGGTTATCGAAAAATTTAAAAAATAATAATATATAATATTTGAATTAATAATTTTGAAAACAATCAACTGATACATAAAGTGATAAATAGTTGTCAAATAATTGGGAATCGCCCTAAACCTACAATATTTATATTTTTACCAAATACAGTATGATTTGACAAAAATTTACACAAAAAAATTAATTAAATTAATACAATAAACGAAAATAATAAAAAAATAATATATTTGACATTATATAGTAATAATTTACTTCATATAATGTATTTTTAAAATAATGTGAAATAGTTTTCTGATCACAAAAGTCTAGAATATGTGAAATACTTTTAAAAATAATGTCATAAATAATAAATTGTAAAAAATTCTATGAAAAACAACAGTTTAAATAAATATTCAATTAATTATATATATATTATTAAAATATTTTTAAAATGTATTGTTTATAATAAGTTATGAGAAAATATACAGTATTTCATTATCACATTCAATCATCAGTTTATGTGTGATGAAAGTTATGGTTATTTTTATATATTTAGTAATAGTTTTTTCTTGAGATTCATAAAATGACTTTAAATATTTATATTAAATTAGTTTCATTTTTCATTTACATAAAAAAAGAAATAAATTACAAATATCTGTTAATTAATAATAATATTTAATAAATAAAAATATATAAAACATTAATTTAATTATAATTTTATATAATTGAAAACAAAACAATATATAATATAATAATAGAAATATTGAAATATATTATAAATTAAAACCTTTTCTTACTTTAAATAGTTTTTGTCTGTATTTGTCATCACATGATGTGATGTATCGGTAGTTCAATGAATGAAAAGTCATATAAATGTTATGCAATTGTTGTCCCATAGAATGCGCTTTTGTATACTTACTGTACGACTATTGTAGACATAATGGCAATGAATTAGTGTTTTATGTCAACAAAAAAAACATTTGTTTCAGACATTGTTCTCCATTTTATAGCAAACAAGTGTTGCATCAGATCTGTAGTCAAGTCTTAACCATTGATYGTCTTTAAAGTCATTTGTTTTAATCACTTGAATACTATTGCAGTGATATATTAACGGTAAGCATATCATAATTAWAKTAATTATCATTAAATTAGTTGTRATTGTTGTCCRTATTAAGTAATGGCACGAAGAGGTCGATCATCTCCGTCACCAACTCGTCGTTCTGCTCCTCAGCCATCACGAGCGGCACCTCCTGTCCAACAGAGAGCACCGGCACCCGTACCGCAACAGCCAACAGCTGTAGCTTCACCAGCACCTCAAGGTCCGGGCCTTTTGGGACAAATGGCTGCCACTGCTGGTGGTGTTGCCATWGGTTCAGCTGTTGGACACACCATTGGTCACGCACTTACCGGTGGATTTGGTGGTGGCTCTGATGCTCCGCAACCGGCACCACAACAACAGCAATATGACAATCAATATCAAGAGCCAACTGGTCAGCCAAATGCCTGTCAGTTCGAGTTAAAGCAGTTCCTCGATTGCACCCAAAGCTATGACCTCACTCTTTGCGAGGGATTCAATGAGGCTCTCAAACAGTGCCGACAAACCAATCCTCAGATCAGGCTTTGAGACCATATCATAGACATTGCAGTTATGGTTATCACAACAATTGCCTATTGATCTACTAATTCAATAGAAGATTATAGAGTAATAATAATATTATTATAAAATATGTTAATTAAATATATTGTCAACATTTACGGTAGTTTACAATTGTTATCAATTGTTAGTATTTAGTGATTATTTGAGTTATTAAAAGATTGTTTTTAAAAACTATTTGTGTTATATTGAATTATTATATAAATATGATTACAGTTAATATTGTTTGAGTTAATCTTTTATTTTATTAAATTTACAAAACTTACAATAATTAGAGATTAATTTTGATAAATATTTATTAATATGATTGTCTTGAAAGTAAAGATTACTGTAACTAATGTTATCCAACAATATTTAGTACTTATGGACCCATTTATGGCAAACTACAAGTACTACTATTCAACAATAAATAGGGTTCAATACATGAAATAATACAGTGATTAAGTTATACTAAATAATTGATTATTGATTTGATGTTTTAATAATGTTATTTATATGCAATAATTCGATTCCAATTAAATATATAATAAATTTTTATTTTGTTTTATAGCATAAGATATTTAATTGAGTCCTAAATTTCTAATATATTTGATTTTTATTTTGTTATTTACAATACTGTATATAAATAATGAACTATTTTTAAAGAACCGCAATATTGGTTATAAAGATATTGATCTGATTGAACCCTATAAACCTGATTATACCTGTTGTGTACTACAAAAAGTACAGTATATAGACATAATATAYATATATATATATATATAAATTAATGATATTATTTTTAGTGTTTAAAAAATTAGAGAAAATATTATAACAAAATGTTAGAATATAATAATAGTAAATAAAAAATTATAAAATTAGAAATACTTGATATACTGGTAGTAATAATGATAATTTGAGTCTACAATTAATCCATTGTTTGTTATCGACTTAATCATTACATAATTAGATTTTTGTCTCATTTGCCAATAATATGCCATTTGATTGATGTCTTCTAATTGATTCAGATATTAATCGATCAAATATTTCTTGTTTTTTGTTGATATATTTAAAGCCAAACATTCCAACCATCGATACCCTCAATACTCTCAATACAATTATATTTACTATACATTTACCAATCGCTATAAGATTAGCATAAAATATAGATTTTAACTATAGATAGCATACTATGGGATGCAATGAATTAATTGATTTCTCACAACACAGTAGTCGTGATGTTTGCTTATAAAACACAACAATCAATATAATTATGACTATTATTATCATTTTTTGTTAACAAACCTTTTAATCAAATAAAAAATATTTTTTAATTTTATAATAGTTCAAATAAACTGCAAGTTTATAAAAAAGAGTATCTTACCGCTAATATTTTATATTTAATAATTTTAAATGTAATGTTACAAAACATTTTCACAATGTCTTATTTTGTATTATTTTCAAATAATAAGAAAACAAACAAAATAGCATAAAATTTTAAAGTTATCATCATTGAAATATTGTGACCAATCATTTATATATTAAACAGTTTTTTTAAAACTATCATAATATACAATTTTCTGTGAATTAAATATAAATTTTATTTTTCTATATATATATATATATATATATATATTATTAATTAAAATTATCTGAAAAGATATTTAATATTCAATAGTAATAAAAAATTAGTATAAAAGTTTTAATATGAATAATATGAATACAATGTACACAGTAATCAAATATCACGATTTAGTATCTCATATAAAATATTACTCATTTAATGGTCAAAATTAAAAATTTAATAATTAGTGATTTTTATATACAATTTTAATGAACTCATAAATTAATTATCGATATGTATAGCCAAAAGCCACAACATTTTTCTTTTGTAAGCAATCAGTGATTGCAAAAAACAACAATAAAATAATGTTAATAATCATTAAAATAAGTTAAACATATTTACCGATAAATCCTGACTGTTATCTAATCATATATTCAAAAAAATAAAATTATTTGAGAAGTCATCCATTAATTATTAACTAATGCCTAATCGCTTAACTAAACTAATAATAGAGTTTACATGTTATCGGCATTTGTTTAACGGTTTAAAATACATAGATTTTAAAACAAAACAATTTGTTTTATATTTATAATCACTATTTTTTGCTATTAGTAATCAAGAAACAGCAAACATTTATCTCATATAGGATTATATAAACATGTATTTTAATTTTTCTTTAAAATATATTTAATATTATGWTGTTATTTTTTAATTTTAACTTTTAATTTATTTATAAGTTATTTTACTATAAGTTGGATTTATTTTTACATTGCTGTAAATAATATTTGACAATGTTTATTTTTTAAAAATCTACTTAAAAATAACAATATTAAAATAACATTACTAACTATAGTGTAAAAAATAATAAGCAATTGATAATTTAATTAAAAGAAATTGTTATTTTTTTTGCAAATTATTAATGACGAGTATCAGATGAATACACATTATATATTTAGTACAGTATATATWTATATATATAATACAATAATTTATATTATTTACATTTTATAGATTAGATTTAAATAAATGATTATTTATATACTGTTATAACATTATATTTATGATATTTTTATTTATAAAATAAAAAAGTTTTGTTAAAAACATATTCTCTGTATTTGTCTCACAAGGAATGTGATTAATCTCTAGGTTATGACGAGGAGAGGGCTTATAATTAACCCATTTTTTATTGACTACTCTATATTCAACTAAACATTTGCTGTTATTTTTATTTTGTATATTATATTAGATTTTTATTTAGTTATTAATATTTGGTTGCAAACCGATAACACTGTTATCAGTCGATAAACTTTAAACTCTTCTTAAACTTATCAATAAATTAATAAAAATATAAATATAAATAAATATATGAATGAATGAAAAATATATTTGACTTTATTTTTAATTATTTGCACTACAATTTAGTTTCACAATCTGAGTCTAATTCTATAATATTAGATTTAGTTATTAATCTGACATAAAATATATCTTATAAATATATTTTTTAGTAAAGAAACATGAATTTTGTTTTATTGTTTGATGGGATGTCAAACAATAGTTATAAAAATATTGTGATTTTGAAGTCAAATATAATCTATTTGTCGACAAATAACTTCTTACATTAACTTCAAACATATTTTTACTTTTATTTTCACTAATACTTAATTTTGTTAAAGAATTAAAATTTTACCTAAAAAAGACATTTAATTAACTCAAATATCATTAATTTTATTTTATAAAATTAATTGCAATTAATTTTCGTTTATATTTTATTTTTCTTTAACTTTTTAACACAACTACAGATTTTCCTATTACTATAAACTAATAGATTTTGTAATTAGCGTTATTTTAAATTAAAACTTTTATTTTATATTATTTTCTATAACTTAAGGAAATATTTTTGTTATCCGATATTTTTTCTTTCATTTAATTTGGTAAATAAAAATATTTCAAAACTATAAATCAAATATCTACATAAATCAATACAACTCAATACAACTCAATGCAACACAATAATAATGTGTGTATTATTTTGKCTTAATAAAATAAAATTATATCACAAATTGTGTAAGATATTAAAAATAATTAATAAGCAATCAATAAAGAGTAAAATTGATGCTATTTAAACAGGTCAAGTTAATGTAATTTTATAACAAATAATAAAATGTTTTAATAAAACTAATACTAAGCCATAGATTTCATGTTTTATAGTCACCGGTATGTCTTTTGATGCTCAAAGACATAATAAAAATAAATAATATTAAACAATATTAATAAAAAAAACTGTTTCCATTTGTTTTATATTTTGTTAAATTCAAACATTTTCAATAAATTTTCTTAAATTTATAATACTTTAAAGAATTAATTGAATGATTATATTATTATTTAACATTTTTATAGTTATAACAATTCATTGGTTAGCATWGAATTTTTGTTATAAAAGCTATAAATTAAAATAAAATTATAGAACATTTTAAATATTTACCGATAATTAATAAATTATTTTATTAATATAATAATATAGTWTAATATGTAATCGACAATAATTTAGTTTGGCTTAATTTTTTTAAGAGTAATTAGCATATAATATACATAAAACTTATTTAATAAATTCTATAAAAATGTTAAAAATAACTATTAACAATAATAATAACATTAAAAAAATATTTAACTTYTTATAAATTATTATAAATTATTATATATATTCGTGAATATATAAATATAAATGTAAAATTAAAAAATATAATATATAATATTTTCATGATTTATTTCACATATAACTTATATATAAATATAACAAAATAATTAGATATATCGATTGATTGAAAACCAATAATTATAGCAAAAGTTTTAGTCACATAAACACATATAACAAATAAATATATATCAAATATTATCAAATATTATCTAAAATATCTGTTAGTTGAATTACATTTTTCTTATGTAATGTATTATAAGATAAGTAATTAAAAAAATGATTATCTACTTTATATTAATTATTTACGTTTTTTAAGTTTAAATTTAATATCAATAAATTAATATATAATTTTTAATAAATTTAAATAATATAAAATATTTAAAATGCAAATATAAATATATTTTTATATTTCATTGAATTAGTTACTATTAATTATCTACTTTAATGACTTAAAATGATTATCTACTTTATATTAATTATTTAATTTTTTCTATCAAATAATATAAAATATTTTTAATAATAATAATAATAATAATAATAATAATTAACAATAATTTTTCTAATTTTTAAAAAGAATTGTTTATAAGAAAAGTTATGATTAATAACTTAGTAATCGTATAATCATTTGATAACTATTTGTATAATTTATATYCAATTAAACTAAAATTGAATTTTAAAAATCACAACAAAATTAGATACAATAGTTATATAGAAAACTAAATTCAATATATTTAAATATCTATCATTTAATATAATAGTTTTTTATTAATTAATAATATCATACAYTAATTATTTAATGAAATTGAAACTGATTTGAATTGATTTAAATTAATMTATTTTYTGATAATTCATTTAATTAAACATTTATTTAAATAATAATTTGTTAAATGTATTGCAATACTGATAGCGCTATCTATTGGCTTATCAATTGACTCAACGATATTCACATTTTTATTGTTGTTATCATTGAATGAATTGTTTGACACATTGTGTCCAACACTTGACAATCAAATGWTTGTTGACATCACTCACACATCACATCCCAAACATCACTGCAATTATCTCTAAGAGGTTTATAAATATATTTATTGATTGTTATGACTATTAAGTAGTAAATGAATTCATTTTTATTGTCTGATTACAGATTTGGCCGATAATAGGGATCAAGTGTTTGCCGTTGAGTAACMAGAAGTACTTGAGTGGACAGCGATGACTCAAAATCTGGCWCAAGAGGCACAACTCAAGTCATACCAAAAGAGATTGAAAGATGACATTAACTCAATAGTAGAGAACTACACGAAGATCTTGCAGATGGTTCGCACCGATGCCGACACTCCAGTCAGCGGCAGTGAAACTCAGGCCACCAGTTATGAGATGTGTTGTCGGGCGGCAAACATGTGTCGGGCGGCGGAATCAATGCTGAAAYTGATTTGGGATATCAAACAGTTTCTTATAATAAATGACTTTCCGCTTATCAATGACAGTATATCCAAGAAAGTGGCCGACAATATGATAAATGTGGCCGATATTGACCACAAACTCATTAATCTTAGGGATGAAATCGCCAATGAATTGTATGAATTAGAGGACGAGTACTATAACTCTTTAATTAAATGATTTTTTATAATTTAATTTTTATAATTCATTTTAATTTAAAATATAATCTTTTGTATATAAAATATAATTTAAATTATTTTTTAAATAAATATATCAAATGATAATAACATTACGATATTTAGTTTGTTTGTATAATACGTGTAATTCAAATCAAATCAGTTTTTATTGATATCTCATTCAGCATTTGCTGGTATGCATTGAAAGTCATAATAACGTAAAATTAGGATTTAATTTAACTATTATTACTTACGGTATAGTTATTGTTGATTCAAGAAAAGCATTACTCAAGTGATCAACAATTTAATTGATGTAATAATTAAATTTAAATATATTTATTTATTTATTGATTATAATAAATGAATACATGATATAAAATATAATACAGTACTACTAAAATATGAATTATATTTTTAATAATTATATTACTTTATACCCCGTATAATATTACTTTGTCCTTTAGTTAATTTAGTAAAAATTTATTTAAAATCTAAATTCTAAATAATATTTAAATAATAGAAAATATAGATTAAAATGACCAATGTCAATGTTATAGACAATTTTATAATGAATATATTTATGATAATCAATCTTTTTTTTAATTAGTTAACCTTATAATTAAATAAAAATTATTAATGACATTACCATTATTTGCCATTTTTATATGATCAAATAAAAGAGTCTGATGCGGGTCTAATACAGCCATTAAAATACAATTTAAAATAATATTTGTTTTTCAAACATCATAAAAATGTGTTGTTTAGAGTTCAAAATAAGGAAATTTTGAAAAATGGGACAAAAGTGTAGCTAATATTAGTAATATTTTATAATAAATAAATTTTACTCAAATTGTTTAATTGATTGTCAAAAAAAGGCTATAACTCTAAAATGACATCTGAATTATGGTTTTATTATTTTTTAAGTTTTAAATATTGTATATTATTTATAAAAGATTAAATTTAACAATTTATATGTTATTGTATATTAAGATTATTAAACACATATTTTTGTATTAGAATTAATATCAATTATTATATATCTTTGCTAAACCTAACATCACTTATATCTATTAATTCAATATTAAATATGATATCAATTAGCCATTGATGATRAAGAGGAATGGATTTCTTGTYCACAAATATATCKCTAGTTTGTCGATAAAAAGTTATGGTTAACAAAATAAGCAATCATTACATTTTATAACATTTTATTTTTAAATATAAAAATTTTTTATTGCAATATTTTCTATTTACATGAGTTTTTTATGTAATGTGCAATCAAAATAAATTTACACATTAAATAATAATTGCTATATTTGTGAAATTATAATACAATAATATTATAATAATCTTTTAATACATTATATTACTATAATGTAAATTATTTGTTAATTTGTCATTTTTTTAAATAATAAAATTTATATGCAAAAAATTATAAAACATTTTTAAATGGTATAGAGATATGCAATTGAGTTAACATTTGATTGATTTATGATATTATGAGACAAAGGCTTTTGAGAAAACACATTGTGTTTGACAATTAGGGCGAAAGTAATATAAAATTGTTTTTTAATGTCATAATCAATAATTGTAATGATGTTAACAAACAGAGCTCTTTTGGCATCATTTTTATATAAGTTTTGAAAATATTTTGTATAACATTAACTTTAATTTGGCTTTTCATTGAGTTAATTGATGTAAAAATTTGATATTACATTATTCTCTACAAAATGAAATACACTGTATATTCTACACATTATTTCTTGTTTTATAAAAAATGTTATATAATGTATATATCAAATTGAACCAAATTTTTTTAGATAACTAATGATAGTTTGAATGTGTGGCACAAGTATTGATAATCAGTCTGTTATCCAAGTTTTGAATAAATTGGTAAATAATAAAGTCAAAAATTATATTAATTAACAATTATTGTATAATTAAAAACAAAACATTTTAGTACATTATATCAAAGTAAATAAAATCATAAAATAATAAGATTCTAATGAGTATATCAAAACAAATTGCAAGAATAGTTATTTAAAATGTTTTTTTAAACAACATATAAATTTTAGTAAATAAATATAAATTATACAATAAAATTTCAATAATAGCTTTCTAATAAATTATTATTACATATAAAATTACTTATATTAAAAACAATGAGTAATTAAATTATATTTGACATCATATTTAATTATTTAATATTACTTATTATTAAATTCCTTATGTATTAACTAAACAGAGGTTTCGGAGTTTAAACGAAAGACAAATTTATTAGACTTGGGATCAATAACTTCTTCAACAATATTAAAGTGTGGTAACTCGTGGACAGATACCAATAGTGAGATATCTCCCTGTCTTAACATAAATACAGTTCCCGTTTGAATCTTTCTCGACAGCATTATATCACAGACTAAACTCCAGGTCTGTAATGGTTTGCGTTCGTTATCCGACTGAAGTACAGGACTCGACACAAGATATTTCTCGAGAAATGCTTTGGGACTCAAATCAAAGCTCAGACAGAGAGCCAAGTGATCTAATATGGATTGCATTGAATGACGCGGTTGTTGTCGAGTGATCCGCAAATACTTCTGTAACGATCGCACCAGAGATGGGAATATAGACTGAGCCGCTTCTTTCGGATCCATAGGAATGGCCGGACCTAATCATATAAATTTCAAACAACAATTCATTACAATCATAAAACACTCTCATGTCTGTAATAATATAGTACCGGTAAACATAATAATAATATTAAATGTATTAAATGTATTAAATGTATCATTTATATTGATCTGTCATCTATTGATAATATTTCTCTACTTTATTATATTATTTAGTTGTAATAAATCAAATAAAAATGCAATAATTTGATGACTTAATTATAATTATTGTGTAAAAATTAAAGTTAATATTAGACACATAGTTGAAATAACTATGTTATCATCAAATATTCACTATTTTCTTTTCAAATTTAGTTGAATATATATAATATACTACAATACAGTATATAATCTATTGTTCAAAGCGATGCCAATGTATACGACAATCTACAGTATTATAATAACTTATGAGAGACTTAATGAGTGTCGGTTTACTTTCATTAGATATTTTAATATTTTCTTATATTTGATGACCACATCTCAAATAATGGTATGTCTTATGTAATAAATGTGTTGTTCACTATATACTTATAACTACATATACAGTATATATAGTATATAAGTTTTACTGATCATTACGTCAGAAGATAATGTTTATTGTTATATATTAACTCATATGGTGTTCATATTGTCAGCTCCTGTAGCTTTCAATTGCAATTAACAAAACCCAAACTACAAAACAACTAAAATGCTATAAAAACTGATATTAYGGCATATTGTATATAATAGTTATGTGATGAGGACATATATTGTCATTGGGCAGACATACATGTATGTTGACATATAATCATTTGGTGCGTTGGCTACCAGTGCTGTTCACTCCCGGGAAATAATAATAAACGTCTAACAAAGTGACACTAAACTAAGTAAGCATTTCATGAGTTTATATATACAATATATAGTGTATATATGAGCCAAATCTTTGTTCATCCGATTGTGAAAGACTCACATCTGAATTACTACTCTTTTGTTTTATATCACAGCAAACAAACAAAATATATAATAATATAAATACTATTATTTCTCAACTTTGCTTTTTCCCAGACTAGAGATGTATTCAAAAAGTAGATTTTATGAACCAAATTATTGATCTCAGATAACATAACTTAATGTAAAATAATAACCTCTCTCTCTCTCTCTCTCTCTCTCTCTCTCATTAATACTAACTCTTATCATTTAAAAGTCACATAATATGTGACCATTTGTAAGCATTTAATAATTTCTCAAAAAAATATTTAGTTTTTGTAATATTTTTTATGGAAAACCAGTTGGAAATGATTTTCAATTAGAGTCAATAAAGCTGACAAATAGTACACCAAAGCTTATGAGGAATGGTATGTTTGAGTCTATATGAGAGATAAGCCTGAAAGCAGTTTTACAAATGACTTAACTTTTAGCTCATTAATTAGTATTATGTTTATCAATAAAATATGTCGCAAAAGACTGATATTAGCTTAAGATATGATATCTTAGAGTGCAATACAAACCTCTGTCTTCTTGTACTCTCTTGATATGCGTAAAGGCGTCTTCAGTTGCGGTGATAAGTCTTGCCCTCCTTTTTCTAACTCTTCTTTCATATTCGTGTTCTTCATAGAAGCGCTCGTTGTGGTGATGATGGCTGTGATGATGACTAGATGTGTCGCCCCTATCCCTGTCTCGATCCCTCCTATTCCTGAGGTCACTGTTACCATTGATACCATTCATAAATCGGTTATTGTTTGTCATATTAATGCCCATTGATGTGGAACCAGCTAAAGATTGTGAATTATTATTAGGAGCACTAGTAATGCCTTCAATATCATAGTATTTGATGGCAGCTGTCGTTGAATTTATATGATTAGAGTTAACACTAGATTTGCGACTCTTTCTTGAGGGAAGTGATTCCAAGTATGGGTTATATATATCAAAGTCCTTGTAGTACTTCTCAAGTATCCAAACGGCAGCTCTTTGTATGCTTAACTGACCGCTATTATAGCTACGGCTCTTACCATCAGGAGATCGGACTACTTTGATGTAATACTGGGGCTGCAAGTGTCGGATCTCTATGAGTACAACTGCTAAATAATGAATAAATAGTAAGGCGTCCACAAGTGATACAGCGAACTGGACTATACTATGATAACTGACCAAATCGTAGTCATTGAAACGTTTTTCAGCAATTCTGACCAAATAGAAGAGCCAATAAGACACTATAAATACAAATACTAGAGCCATCACAACAGCCCGGTAGACGAAAATACGTGGCATTGTTGCACGTGGTTTGCGCACAAATATAGCCCAACTGCCCACTAATAATATCAATAGTTTAAATGCAAAACTAATCAACAGTCCATCACATTCAGGACCGCATTCAAGGGTTTTCCACTCCAGTGCATCCACTTTTGGCAACACTACCATCAAAATGGGTGATATAAAGGCACAAAATGATAGGAAAGCCGTCACTACACTTCCCGACCACATTTGACACCGAAATAAAAAACTTTGTTCTCTCCACAAGTCTTTACCTATTTTATTGATATCTTCAGCAGACACCGAGTGATCACTGGTATTACCAGTGATGGCAGTTGTGTTGTCGCCCCAGTTGTCATCTTGAGGTAATATTTGCACTTCAATCACTTCAGGTCGACCCTCATGTCTTTCATCGGGTGACTCCAATTTGCTGACAAACGCCCGGTCACTACGTGTCGACCGATGTGAGTGACGACTGGAACTTCTGTACGARTGATGACCTGATGTGTGATTATGAGAGCGATGGCTATTATGGTTACCATAAAGACTGTGATTGTTATTAATATGATTCACATGATTGATATGATTGCCAGACAAATGGTTATTCATATGATTCACATGATTCATATGGTTGCCTATCAGTACATTATTGCTGGCACTATGGGTCACACTATGTGATGCGTGACCCCTACTCCTCTTTGAACGGTCACTATAACCCGATCGCACCGATTCCGTGTCCACATTGACCTTAAATGTAGGCAATTGTATGGAACTGTTTAACGGTGATTGAATCCCTTGTATGTCTTGAGCCGTCCAAATGGGTGTTGTGTTCATCATAATAGTTAGACTTTGTGCCAACCCTTCCACCGGTTTATAATTATTTTTGATACATTCAAGTATCAGTTAAGTGATAAACACTTTATGCCCGTCCTATCGGCTAATGGTCTCAATCTTTAACGCCTACAATGAGTGTTGAGATTATCTGTAAAAAGGTAACAAAAAAATTATTAATAGTTAATAACATTAAAACATGTTTGAACTCAAATATGTAATACATTATATACTGTAGTTTATGTGTCTAAAAGTCATTAATGATTATGTATTATAAGTTTTAACTTATAACTAACTCTTCAATTTTGAGTTCAATAAATTATTTCTTAGTTTGCCATTCATTGAATATCACTTGAGAAATGTGCTAAAATATTGTCTTTAATTTATTGATTATTGTAAAAATTATTTTAAACTAATACACAGGATAACCTCTAACATAATTTACAGTAAATTCAGTTTATATAAGTTATATAATATAACGATACAATCCTAATACTATATATAAAAAAATTTTATTAAATTGATTGGATGTTAAGTATGTATGCATTGATAGACAAGTGCTGCAAACAAATGATATTTTAATGTATTTTGGTTCTCAAGTCATTATTAAGAGAGAGAGAGAGAGAGAGAGAGAGAGAGAGAGAGAGAGACACGAAAACAAGGCTTCAGTGAATTTGATGGGAACGGCAGGTAACGTATATATGTATATAACATATAAAGAGTACATATAAACAAAGAGATCGCCGGAGGCTATAATAAATGACCGAAAAGGCCTGTGTCTGCAAAATGGCTGTTGAGAGCCAAACATGATTTTATTAAATATAATCACTTCTTAAAACTTCAATCTTTATTTATCCATTTTTAACTTTTCATTAAAATTATATTTATTTATAATTATATTGACTTTATATACTGTATGAAAAATATTATATTGTATGCTTAGGAATACTAAAACTATTCAATAATAATATTAATAGTATAAAAGCGTATGTAATTTTCAATTTATAAATACAACTTAATAAAAATAAATATACATTTGTCAGAAAATATATCTAATTATTATATTATATTTAGCAAAAATTAATTAATATTATATCATACTATACTGTAAATATAATGTTTTAAAATGATTATAAATAACCAACATTAATTATTTTGTTATAACTTTTTAATGAATATAAAATACTATTTTGTAAAATTATAATACTGTATATTTATGATTTATTTCATATTTATTTAATAAAAATTAATATAATTTGATAAATTGAAGAATTAATAAAATTGAGCTAAAATATAATATAAATAAAATATTAACATAATATAATATCATTGATATTATTCAAATTTGTATAATATTACAAAAGAGGTACAGGAAATGTTATGATTGATTACTAACGTTATAGTGATGTACATTAAACAGGTATAACCATACAGTATTACCGGTATATCATTTGGTAATACATTGAAATATAACAACTCATATACAGTAATACTTTATATAATTACTAAAAGCATTTGATTCTTAAAAATAATATCAAGTGTTAGTTAAAACTATATATTTATTTAAAAATTAACTTTTCAACACATCAGTCATTGATAAAATGTTTAAATATTGCTAAACTTTAGCAAAACTAAAAAATATCAATATATACTGTATATATATATACTGTATATATAGTATATACTTGTATATAATAAGTATAACGTAATGTATATCAAAACATACCATTGCTGTGAATTAAGATTAGATATACCATAACATGTAAGAAGTATTTCTTCTAAATTATTCATCCATTCAATTACGGCAAACGTTAAGGTGTGTCATATCATATACACTATTTTAAATGCAGTCAAAAACAATAGATGTTTTGTTAAAACATATATAGTATATAATAAAATAAATTTACAAAACATTCAAAACATGTTTTGCTTTATAAGTAATTTGGATCAACTTATTATAATTATTTATTATATTCAATGCAACTAATAGTACACTTTCCAAATTAAATTTTATAGTTTAGTCTTAATATAGACAAAGCCATGATTACAGGCAACACATAAGCCATAAGTTGAATACATTGTAATTTTTGAAGACAAGTGTCTCCACACAAGCCATTAATTGGCGCACATTTGAACGTCTATTACAAGATATATATTACAGTATATACGGTATAAGTAAATCATTGGGTTTTTTGCATCAAAATCAACACTTAAATCATAGAAAAAATTAAAATACAATTAATATTTGGTAGTTAATTCACATAAGCGTTAATAGTGTGAGAATATATATATATATAATCATATATATACGGGTATGTTATCCACTGATTGTCACAAATGTTGTCTCAGAATGTTTGATCCGTATATCAAATGCTGTCTTGAAGTTTGTATCACTTTTTTGTATCCAATAGATAGACAGTACAGCAATATAAGCAATAAAAGTCAATTTTAACAATTGTTTTATTTATTTTTTGTCAGACACAACTCAAAACAAAAGATTAATTATCTTTGCATTCAAACAAATTAATAAATTTATTGACTTTCCATAAGTTATATATAAATAAAATAATTTTAAACAAGTTTTAACTTTGGTTTTAATGAAATATTTGTGAGAGTAATACAAAATTTTATACTATTTATACACAACTTCTCATGAAATGCAATCTCTGATTATAGTAAAGACTATCATAAAAGAAAGTTAAAGAGATAAAGGCATTAATGCGCTGATTATACCATTAAAAGCACAGCACAGGTATGTACAGCACATATAAGTAATAAAATATACAGCACTACAGCTCTGGTAGTGAGGCTATGCCTGTGAGAGCAGTGAACGAACTGTCGACCAAATACTACATTCAAGGGCTCGACTGACGAGTAGACGGCACTCAACTCCGGTATACGACTGACGGCGCCGATCGCACAGCCCTTCATGCGTTACCATCACTGATGAGAACCTGCTTTCTCTATCGCACGCCATCTGTTTGCTTGTGCTCAGTGTTGGCAACTATTTAGTCAAACATTTGAATACAATTATAAATATATTGATTAACAAATTAATTACAATTTCTTCATTTTATTTATATCTAAGTGTTTTGCATCACTCCATATAATTTTGTTAATTGCTTTTAATTTATTAAAATATTGATAAAACAATTAGCGCTGACATCATAAATAACAAACCACTAATAACTTATTAATTAATAATTTTTTATATAAAGCAAATCTATATAAAGTATATAAAATAATCAAAAATATTATCGTATTTATATTTTTAAAAAAGTATATAATAGAGTACTGTATATATGATATACAGTATAACTTTATATGCAATTAAATAATCCAAAGTCTATGAGAAATAATGTTGTTTTCCATAAAAATGAAAGAAATGTCGAGAAATTTTTATAAATCAATAGAAAAAAGTTAATAAAAATATTGAGCTCAAAGCCCAGGGTTTACTCGAGTTGGGGGGTCTTTAGAGATCAAAATATTTAATCTGTTTTAGAAATTGTTAAACAATTTTATAGATACTATAGTATTGTTTAAATAAAAAATTAGGAAATTTTAGATTTGTCGGTTTTTGCTGACTTTAAAATTTTGGATAAAAGATATTTTCAAATTGTTAGTCACTATTATCCAACCCTTCCCAGAATGGCTATACCCTGACTGATACACTTATCAAGTGATATACCAATATATGTGTAGATTGTGTGAGAAAAATAGTGAAACAAACAGTGAATTATTTTGTATGTTTCGCTAAAAGTCTTTGATGTGAATCAATATAAAAGGTTTTATTGATTTTTGTCTGTTTTGACAAAAACAAAAATGAAATGTATTTTATTATAAGTAAAAAGCATTTAAATATAGTCTCTATTTTTATTTTTTGATATCAAATATTTATATTAAAAACGTATAAAAGTTATGCAATTTATCTATAAATTTTTGAGACTCAAAATATAAATATATACAGCTTTTCAAATGTTTTTATACGATGTTATTATTAGTGTTAAGGAAACTATAGTTTACTATAATATTTGCTTTAATGTTGGGTTTTGTTTCCTACATTAACTCTCTTCAGTTGGATATTGAAAATACTTTTACTGTATTTTTGTTGAGATAGTCATCAAAAATTCAGTGATCTCTCGGGTAATCATCTTATAAGAGAAGTGTGTTTCCAATACTGCATCGGAATATATATGAGAAGGAAAGTGATATTATTATTATATAAAGGTATATAAAATGTAATACCTTTTCCTTTGTAGGACCAGTCAAATACAATTCAATAAATATTTAAATATATTTTATATAACAAGTAAATTGAAAATCAATTCTCATAGAAAAAGACAGACTTTACAAATAATGAGAAAACAAATATAACCACAGATTTTGATCACAAAAAATATATTCATTTTAGTAATCAGTTTGGGAATCATATATAAAAACTATTGAATTAATAATAGAGCCATAAAAACATTTGATTCACATTTAATAGAAATCAAAGAAWACAAAGAAATCAGTTCTAAGTTTRTGGCAAACGATGAAACTATTTCTCAAAATATGTTTTATCTAATAAAGTGAATCAAGTTTTATATAACACAAGAAATGGGAAAAAATTAAAGACAACAAAAAGGTTTGCGAGAAAAATGAATATTATTGTTGCGTTTGGCAACATCTGCAACACATCCTATTATTGACGCTTTGATGCTCTCTCTCTCTCTCTCTCTCTTTCTCTAAGTGTTTGGCTGCGGATGTAGTATTAAGCAATTCATTGGGACCAACCATATGAAACCAAATATAATGTTTGTATAAAACCATATACTATATACTGAACGGTATGTAAAGTAAAAATGAAAACTTTGGTGTTTGAGTACCAAAGATATGATAATGACTTTTAATTATAAAACCATAAGAGAGTACGCCATCCATGCATTGAATTCATGTCTCGCGCCTAATATTTCCTGTTTGATTGTATTTTGTTTAGTATTGTATATATTTATTAATACTATATCTTTTACATTATATAATCTATACTTAGTTTTTACATAAGAAAAGTAAATGTCACGAATTTAATGCACATTTGAATTCAATATAAATTCATGTGTAATTCACTATTATAATAGTAATTTATATATTATATATTAGAAAGAAAAAATGAGAGACAGAAAGAGAGAGAGAGAGAGAGATTGTATGATATAATTAAAGGTTATTATTCTATTTCCGTACTAAAATAATACGGTATAATATATTATACAATTCAGTTGTAATTAATTGTATTTTTATTTGTATATAATTTACAACAAAACCAATGCCTTCAAAATAAGCTAATGATATATGAATTAAAACAATAGCTTTTATAATAATGACAATTTGTGTTATAAAAAATGATTATATTTCATGAACTTTAAATGTATCGTTTCATAAGTCATGCATTTGCATATAAACAAACACAGCATATAATCATATAATATGTTTTAAATATAATTAAAAAAAATCAATTTTATTTAAGTAAACAAACTTACAATAATTACTATTAATAGAATATCGTATATTTTATTACATAAAATACAGTATAAATGTGATGCAAATCATTCAGCAATTGAAAAAATTTTAATTTAATAAAAATGCATACAAACTGAATTTTGAAATTTATGTAAATTTAATTGAAAAATAGAATWTAAATATTAAACAGTTTTAGTAAAAATTAAAATATATTGAATAAAAAAATTTTAAGCAATTTAATTATAATTTGAAAATATTATTGATATAAATATATAATAAAAACCAAAAGACAAAGTTGTTACGATTKTTTTTTGCTAATAATTTGTCATTTTTGTTATATGAAACCTTTTATTATTATTTTTATTGTATTCATAATATAATGTATTTAGATACTGTTTGTAACCATTTTATGTGTAAATCTATGATATTTTTATAAAAAAAATTATAGCATCAATAACAGTTAACTATAATTGGAAATTGTGAGAAAAATATTTTCTGGACTTATATTTTATGGTAAGCTATAATACTGTTTCCAACCAGAGTGACCAACTTTTTTTTTTGTCTTTATATACTTAATAACATAACACCGCAATATAACTAAAATATTTATTTAAATAAAATAATTACTATAAAATATCATTTATTGTTTATTTAAGATTATTTTTCTATTATACTTATTTTGTTTTAATAAAAATATTTTTTAGCAAAAAAAGACTCATTAAAATGCCGTACATTTAGTCACTCTATTCCCTATACACGAGTAAAAATAGAGTTATTAAAGCCATAAAAGATAAAATATTTAATATGTAAACACTATACTACTTGAGCTCAATAGACAAAAACATTATCTTTTATATTATGAAATGAAAGCACAATATTTCTATATTTATTCCCTGAGTTTAAGTCAAACACTTATATATAGAGAGAGAGAGAGTACAGTAGTATATGTCTCTCTTTTCACTTACTTTTTTAGTTTAATCGTTAAACAAATTATTTATTGCTTTAATTTGTTGTCTCAATGAAGACATATCTTAGAGTCAATTAATTTACTTAATATTATTTATAAATAACCCATTAAMCATTAACTATGAAAGTGATGCCTCTTTTTTAAGTTTAATATTGTCTGAAATATATATATATATATATATATATTATATAAARGCATAAAATAGTGCTAAAAAGCTACTGAAGTACAGTATGAGATGGCTTTTCCCTAAAGAGATTCATTGAGTGAGTTCATTGTCAATAGGGTTTCCACTCGTTTTAATGTCAACTAAATTAACGACATTTTTCTTAATATAAGATATTATGCCTCAAGTATTTCGCTTTGAGTTTTGATTAAATTTTTGTTTAGTTTACTTTAAACGCGATTTTTGGTTTATATGAGAGTAACCCTTACGTTAATTTGAGAGAATTTTTATATTCATTTAATGCACTGATATTTAAATTTTATGAATACCTTTAAAAAATTATTGTCTTTTAAAGTTAAATTATTTGAAAATTTATTTATTTATTATAAATTTAGAAAACATAATTTAAATTTTTTATTATTTGAATATATTCAAAAAAATTAAGAAATGAAATATTAAATAAACTCAAAATTATTTTTATATAAACATATATAATAATATAAGTATATGTTTTTGTACTTAAATATAATATTATTAAATCATTTTACATAATATAATAATTAACTTATTTAGTCATTACACTAACTAAATRTCGTTTTTAGTAACAAAAAAGATTGTATTATAACAAAAGTTTTGTAGTTAACTATATTTATGATAAACAATTGGAGCAAAAGTTAATTAAAAGTAAATCAATTGTGACAATAGAGATGATTAATTAAATAGTAAAAGCAAAATRAATTGACATATAATTGTWACAATAATAATGTTATCCATTGAGTGCATCTCCCGTTTCTCTTTACTATATAACACTCAACTGCCAGTGCTTACGAAGCTGTGGATGGATGAGCTCAACCCATGTTCTGGTAATTGTTGTCAAATGTGTTACTAATTTAGGTTTGGCTTTTTATTTATATGGTTTATATACTGTATATATATATATATATATATATATATATATAGTTGATAGTTTGGGTGGACTCCATGTGCTTACACAACCGGCATATCTATCATATCCAGAACTACTGAACTGTCTATTCATTCATATATATATATAATTCTTGGATTTCTTAGTTTTTCTCTTTCTATTAGGTTTACTCTAATGCCATCATTTAAAGTAAAAGATATTGAAGAAGTCAGTGGTATTGAGTTAATATAGATTTTACACTACAATAGAAGTCACACTTAAATCTATTGAATAGTCAATACTTGAGAGGATTTTCTATGTTATAACAGTATTATTGTTTGAATTCACACAAATTTTTTSATAGTGTTTAGCGTTTCTCAAAATATATAAATTATTTGTACAAAAATGTAGAGCAATGTTAGCAATGGTTGTATTGGTTTTAATGGTTCAAAGCAAACTAATAACATAACTGACTATTTGGAAATTTGTCAGTAATGTCCACATATGCACCGTATTTATGGCCTATTGGTTATGTATGACTACTATAAGCATACAAACAGATGCTATTGATATACAGTGAATACCAAATGTGTGTTTCCATCCATTTTAAGATATTTCTCTAAATAATTCACTCAAACATTTAAACACATTCTAAATATTTTTGTGAATTTAGTCTTTGTGTGTATGTGTTTATGTGTATGTGTTTGTGTGTATGTGTTTGTGTGTATGTGTTTGTGTGTATGTGTTTGTGTGTATGTGTTTGTGTGTATGTGTTTGTGTGTATGTGTTTGTGTGTATGTGTTTGTGTGTATGTGTTTGTGTGTATGTGTTTGTGTGTATGTGTTTGTGTGTATGTGTGTATGTGTGTATGTGTTTGTGTGTATGTGTTTGTGTGTATGTGTTTGTGTGTATGTGTTTGTGTGTATGTGTGTATGTGTTTGTGTGTATGTGTTTGTGTGTGTGTATGTATGTGTGTGTGTGTTTATTTACGGGTATAATTTTTCTCATTTAAAATGAAAAATTATATAAAACATGACTTGAAGTTAGAATATATTCTATAGCAAACAAATTACATAATATAACAGTTATGTTAACTTTAGGCATAACAAAAATATAAAAATGTAAATATATTAAAATGAAAGTTATTGCCATTTTTTTCACGTACCTTAACCTTATAGTTGGCCAAATATACCGGTGCCCTTAAGCATTGCAATAATACAGTAAAATAGCTATAAGTTTATGTTATTTATTTTATAACATTTTTTGATGTGCATATTGCATGGGTTTATTATTTTATTTTTTTGTGTAAATAAATGCACATTATAATTTGTTTTTGTTATAATAGCAGAGTTAAAAATATTTATTGTTTATCTTTAATTAATACTGTTTTGATATATTTTTATACACAAATTTTTACATAATAATAAATTTTAAAGCTTTTAAAAATTGTTTTTAATTTTATGATTTAGGACAGGATTTGCAAACACATAGCTAAGTATAATCCAATTAGGATTAATAATTTATTTAAAAATTAAATCAAAAACATATTTATTTGCTGATTTTATTCACATTTTATTATTTAAATGAAAAATTACTTAAAAATTTTTTAACATTCATTTAAAATAATAAATACTGTTTTATAAAGATAATTTTATTCAAAAATATACTCTATTTRCTTAATTAAATTTTTATATTAAATCAGATATCATTATATGTTAAGTACACACTACTTAATCATATAAATATAGATTACAACAATATTTGTATATTTTATGCCGTTTTAGTTATTATAATAGTTTTTTTGTCATTAATAACCAATTTTGTAATCATTTTAAACCATAAAATATTTATAAATTGTTTGTATTGTATTATATCTTTAAATTTTTACAACTTAAAATGCATTCACCCACTCATTTATTAACTTTTAATTTTAGTAACAATTATTTAAAATATTATAGAATTTACACAAATATTGACAATAGTCAAATGCATATTTAAATTAGTAATTTAGTAATTTTCAACATAAAAATTAATAATAAAATAAACTAAAATTTTATATTACATAACGCTTAAGATAAACGATTATAAATAATATAAAAAACAATAAGGGTTTATGTAATCTTTATAAGGATTTTAAAATAGGCATTATTTTGACATTTATTTTAATATATTTTATATTATTTGTAATAAGAAATGACAAAAATATTTCATTTAAATGTTATATTTAATAGTTTTATATTTTTAAAAATTGAAAAAATCAAAATATTTTTTTATGCGAGAAAAGCAAAATATTATAAGGATATGAATTAAAAATTAAATTTCTTTTCATCTTTTTTTAAAAGAAAAGACCGGAATTTTGTGTGAAATATAAGTTGTGACGAATCAATAGTTTTGTAGTGATATTTATTTATAGAAAATCATAAGAAAAATAAGATAAAAATGTAATAAATCTTATCAAAAAATTTTATAAACATGTTTTCTTTAAGTATATAAAAAATACTTATACGAAAAGATATTTTTTAAATGTATAATGAATGATACATTTGTTCAAATAAATATTCAATGACCTAACAAATTATTATCAATTTGATATCATTAAAATAGTTGTCTGATTTCTAATTATTAATAATCAAATAATATTAAATACAGTATTAGTGAATAGATTTGTTTAAAAATTATAAAAATTCAATATTAAATCTTTGCTAATAATTAAATATTTATATTATAGTATTATAGCATAAAATAATACATTTATTTTTTAAATTTACTTATGTAAGATATTTAGTTTATCAACTTAGTTTATTAGTTAGTTTAGTATAAATATAAATTTAAGTATAAATATTGTCAATATTATAACTAAACTAATTTATATCTTTTTATGGTTAAATTGACTAATTTAAAATAGCCATTATTAGCATATATTAACCATTTTACGGTATATTTTAATTTACATAAAATTATTAATGAAAATAAAACTAAGTGCATTAATATGTGATTTCTTAATTAAAATTACATTTAAAATTAAATTTTTAAATTAAAATAAGTAATTTAAAATATATTTAATAAAATTGAAAGATTCAATTTAATATAAATTATTTTAAATTTACTGAACAGTATTATGATATATATATATATATACAATACTATACTTAATATCTCGTATAATACAAATTTAATATAAAACTCAAAATATAAAAATAACAAAAAAGAAATACTTTACAAAATTATATTTAACCTACAATTTTACGTATTATTTGAAAAAATGCAATATTATTGATGAGAAAAGACCTCATATTATAAGATAAGTCTGTGGACTATAGGGACTCCCTGTGTGGTCGAGACTGACTGACTGGCAGTGACTGCACTGGTTTTCACTCACAATAGGTTTGCTTTCAAATCTCATAATGATCTCTATATATATATTTATATACTGTATATAATGTAATAACTCATAATCATAATAATAATAATACTATAATATAATAAGGAATAAAAATAAAAAACTACAAAATAATATATATTTTAGTGTTGTTGTCATATAAAATATATAGAGAAAAAGTAAATTAAATTATAAACAAAAATAAGTGTCGCATCAAAACACAAATATAATTTTATTTTTATCTAATATTATAWATAATAAAATACACACTAATTAATTATTAATAATTTATTACTCATTACACTTGAATATTACAATGCAAAAGATACAAATTTTTTATCATTTTATAGAAAATATATAGTAAATTGATAATTTCTTGTATAAGAAATTATATTTTAATAAATTATATATATATATATATTGAGTACATATTTTTGTAAAATAATAATAATTTTTATTTTGCATTCACTTGCAGTTATTTATTATATAAATGAATAGAAGACTGATATTCAAAGTAGAGACAAACATATTATATAATATTTGAATGCAATGCCAGATGTAAATCGTTGAAAMCTCTCTCTCTCTCTCTCTCTCTCTCTCTCTCTCTCTCTCTCTCTCTCTCTCTCTCTCTCTCTCTCTCTCTCTCTCTCTCTCTCTTCATTCATTCATTCATCTATTCATTCACTTGAAGAGCACTTATATTATTTTGAATACAATTATTTTGATTTTTTTTGTTTGGTTCACAAACTTTTTGAATGCACTTACAAATGGATTTTTTCTTTAAAGAAAGCATTTTTTGGTCACTACTATGTTATGTCTCGTTATTTCCAAAACAACGCTTCAGTACAACAACAACAACAACAACAACAACATCATACTGTAGTGCCATAACCTCCCACTCCCTTCCCAGTGATTGACCATAAAATGTGATAATTTGATAAATAATCTAATGCTTTGAACAAAAAATAACAAAAGAAAAACAAAGCTTATATTGATTGTGATGAATAATATTTGTATAATAAATACTATTAAATAAATATATATTTGTGAGATAATTAAATTGTTTAACTTTAACTTAATTTTTAGTAATTATTAATATTTATATCTAATTATATAATCAAAACTATATTACAAATTAGTATATTGTAGCAAACGAGTCATTTTTATAACTAATAGAAAACATATTTCTAAATAAAGTTTATCTTTCACAGTCAGAATAAGCTTAAAAACAATAATATTAAACTTACAATAAAATCTTAGTTTAACTGAATTACATACTTATGAGACATAAAATCATGTAATATTTCTGTTTATTTCAAAAAAGCAATAAATTTCATTGCCTTTCAAAATGACATTGAATTCCACAAATGTTTGACTTTTATAATAATCATAAAATAATATTATTTAACGTCAAATAAAAATTTCTAAATATAATGTTTTTTTACAACAAACAAAATTGTAACAAAAATAAAGAAAATTTAATGATTTTATTTGACATCTACTATATAGGAAACATATTTTTGATTGCCTATTAAATTGTTACTTCAGTACTATTTTTTAAAAACCATTTTAAGAATATTTAAGGATTAGTTTTAAAAAGTAGTTTTAAAATTAATTTCCTAATTAAAGTTATAATAGTAATAAAAAAGAGAATTTAATTACATAAAACAAAAAACAATAAATTTAACTTAAATAGGAAAACAAAACAAAATTGTTAACAAAAATAGAGCGATAAAAGAATTAATTATAATTTTTGCACATTTTATTCAAACAAATATACTTAAAATACTTATTGCATCTCTATTTTTATTAAATTTTCTCATAATATAAGAACTTATAAAAATATTAACTCTTTTAGCTAAAAAAGTTTTTGTTTTGTATTTAAATTCAAATAACATTTTTAAACGACTTCTAACTTATTTCCTTATATTTACAATAGTTTATTACAATATCTGATTTATTGATACAATTTAAGAACGACAGACTCATAAATAAAATCGTAAAAATAGTTAATTAGTTTGTTTTGAAAGTAAAATTTAAATATCCATTACATTAAACTTTTCTAATACTTTATCTAAACTTAATGCACTAACTAAATAATTATTGATATTTAAAAATGAATCAAATATTTATAATTTATAAAATTACAAAAATATTGTCACATATTGTTTATTTGTTTAACACAATATTATTTAATGTATTATTATTAGTGCATCAAAATATATTTAATTAAATATTTTGTGTTTTTAGTAAATATAATTAAATATTACAACTTAAATCTGTAAAAAAGATTATAAACTACTAAATACTGCAGAGTTTTTGCTTAAAGTTATAGTTTTTAACGATCAGTAAATATATACAAATTACTCTATGATATAAAAATTAGAAAAAATATTAGTCAAAACATAATTAGTTGTGTTAAACATGTGAATGCAATCATTGATTAATAATTATATTATTCAGTTGTATTGGTTATTAAGTTTGAAAATAAAATTAAGTGTATTTCAGACTTAAATTTTAAAGTTAGATAAATCAAAAATTTTAAGAAAAACAATACATACAAACATTAGTATAAAGCGCATGCTTTATGTATATTATATTTATTAAATTACTTCAATTAATTGTAATATAAGTAATCTTAATGTATATCTTAAACATAACTATTTTATAATTTGATTTTAGATAAAACCTGCAGAAAATCTTATTGTCAAATCTTAATGTATTATAAAAACAAGATATTATCACAAGTAAAATATTATAGTTATTTAATTTATTATTTTATATATAATTTTATAGAAAAACACTTTCATTAACCTAAACATTTAAAATCATTATTTTATAAATCTTATATAAGATAAGTTGATAGCATTTATARAGATTCACAATTAAATAATACTATATATAAAGATAAAGAATATAAAGAAAGTCTACATTTTGTTATTTATTTTAATTTTTAAATAAAAAACAACTTTTATATATGAAAAATTTAGTCCCATATGTTTGAACGTTTATTAAGCATTTCAAACAAATCTTAAATTTAAGTTATATTAATATATTGTATAATATATAATAAGGGGTTGTACTGTATTTATATGATATAAATATGATATTGTAATCTATTATAAAGTATAAATTATTAATGTTAGTAATAACTGAATTGTATAATAAATATTAGTAAAAATCATTAATCAATTGTCCTGTGATTCCAAAAATATATATTATATATATTAAATATAATTTACATTTGTTTTTCACAAAGTAAATCAAATTTTATTTTAGAGAATCAAAAATTTAGTTTATAATTGTAATATTAATTAAAACTAAAAATATTAAATAAACATAATTAAATGTAAAATTATCTAAACTTGATATATATAATAAAATGATATTTACAATATACAGTAATACGTGTTTAATAAAAAACACATACATATCATACATACAAAATGTTAACAAATTAATCATTTTGTTCAAAAATTGATTTTTATTTATAAGAAAGTTAGGAATAAGGAAAATACATATTTTTGGCAAATATTATATTTTGTTATAAGTTATAACTGACTAAATTGCAGTCAAGAAATTATGTGAAATATATCAAACATATATATATTGTATAAAACAAAGTGTAATTGCTTTTCATAAATAGGACTCATATTTCAAGCAATCGTGCATTTGTTGATAATGGAGTTGATGTCTACGTTAAATGTGTGCACAAAAATAATGGCATAATTTATAATACTGTGATTTTATTATAAGTAAAATTATATAATATCAAGTAATGGGCAATCAATCTCTAGATAACATATGATATTTCCTTAGCTTTTTAAAATGTAATATCAACAACAAAATTATTTTTATGGATATTTAGTAAAAATATTATATACTATTTATATACTTTACAGTATATTACAAAAATACAAGTATTTATATGGTATTAACTTATGAATGATGTGAGAATCGATTATAAAATACATTTATATATATATTTAGTCAGTATTTTATATAAATATAATTATATACAGTATATATATATATATATATAYTGTATACATTGCACACATATAATATATATATACTGTATATAAAAATTTAGTAGTATTAGTCATTATCACCAAAAAAGAAATCGTTAAAACACTTGAGTATATGTGAATTACTTTATAACATGATATCATTTTWGTAAATTCACATTAATCATATACATTTCATAAAATTATAGACATTTAATTTTTTTATATAATATACTAATAATATTATTACTATTATAATAATAACTTTATAAGAATTAATGTATATTTTTATTTTTATTGTCATTAATTTCATTTATATTAAATATATTATACATAAAATTTATTATGTAAATTATTGAATATAACAATATTATTAGTTTATAATATTTTATATCAATATTAATTATGATCTAATAATATATACAGTATATATTTAATATATTATATWATGCAAAAACCAGTCAAGACATCAACAAATTATAGTATATAATACAACTTTCTATAATTATAAAACTGTATCAATAATAATAGTAAAGTAAATTTAGCTAAATTTAGTAAAAATAGTATCAATTTTTTTTATTTTATAATATTATACAATTTTGTTTAATATTGAATATTTTTTATAAGTAAATTATAATTTATATATTGATAATTGACTCTTTTGGCGGCTTAACCATTATATTTTATTATTTTTGTTTTAACGATTATTGCTAAATATTAAAACTGTATTTTTAGTTTTTCTTAGTTGAATTTATTTATTTTCATAAACTTTTTATTGTATAAAATTATTATATAAGTTGTTATTTATATAATAMTTATGGTAAAAATATAATGTAATTTAATGTAAAATAAAATTATAACTTACTATTTGCATCAATAGTTAAAATGTATATATTATTGTGTTTGGAAATGTTTGGTTTTTAGATGAATGCATTGAGTTTTAATATATGATATTATATAAACTTGATTTGAAAACATGTCATTTAAATATATTAAATTTTTTAAATCTTATTCCTTTAAAAGTATTCAAAAGCAAACCAAATGAATGTCAAATCAAATCATTTTAAAGACATTGCATATAAAAACAAATACTTAAATCATCAGATATAGAGATAGTTTTATAGTTTAKTTTATTTTGATTTATTTAAATGTTAATAAAGACTAAAGTAAAACTAAAATTTTCAAATAATTAGTAATCAAATTTTATATTCAAATATAATTATCAATTTTGCAACGCTATAAATATGAAATTCAAGTATTAATTTTAAAATACCGCTAAAATACTAATTATAATATTAAACTAAACAAATAATTTCATAATACAACAAAATATATACAGTATATATACATTAAATTTAGTTTMATTTTTAAAATTATTGTAATCATTAAAATATTTAAATAAAATATTTCTAGAAAATTTCTAAAAGAATTTTTATTATCTTTAGATCTTCTTTTCAAATATGTTTTAKTATTAYTATTAAATCAAATTTAAWWATTAATTTTCAAAAGTTGACAAAATAAACACATTTTGTTCARTTATTTTTTAAATTTCCAATTTTTATGTTATTTATTAATATTTATAGMATTTTTGCAACAAAAWTKAAATATKAAATAAATATTTCGCTATAATAAAGATAACATACAGTATTTACTAACATAATTTATATTAATGCCATATATTAATAYTATGATCATATAGTGTGATATAATAAGTCCAAATTAAGTCAAYATAATAACTTTTTTTAAACTATTATTTATTTAAAATTATTAATTTAATTATGACCACTGATTTAGTGTACWAATGTTATACACTAACTCAGTGGTCATAATAACATTGGTCTCTAGTAAATGAAAAAAACAAATTTTCGATAAAAATACATTACGAAACTTATGGTGTGTTATAATATATTTGATCATGYTCAAATTACTGTTAYTATTTAATTTTTTAATTACTCAGCATAAATATTTAATCATTTGAATTTTGTAATRTTATATTTGTATTATAACTTTTAATCATAATCTTAAAATTATGGACAATATAATCATCTGATAACGACCGGTGTATAAAATATATAATAATATTTTAATTTCAATAAATARTGATCCTARTGTATTTAAAAAATAATAACAAAAAATAATTWAATAMATTTATTATTTATAAACTTTCCAGAAAYTTTCTTATTAAATTTTTTATTTGCATATCTAYAATATATAATCATCGCATTAAAAATAGATTTTATATAGAGATACRCTGATGTATAATAGGACCGCACATATCATCTTAAGATTTAGTGATTGCATGCAAACATCGCATCAAATTTACATATATTTGATTTTTTATACTAAACTCATGAGTTCATCACTACCTTATTATAATGAGATCACCTGAAAGTAAGTGCAATAACCAGAACCACACATAAACTTATCAAAGATTTAATAATAATAGTAAAAATATAAAAATCATATATAAATAAAAAATTATTTTAAAAAACAAGAATATTTGTGTCGAATGTTAACTTAAGTAAAATAATTAAAAATTAAAACTATTACAAAAATATATTATGATTATTATTTTTTTTAGTTTATGCAAAACATTTTATTTGACTAAACTTAATTTKAAWTCATATGTCATTAAACTCATTTTCAATAAATAATATATAGCTCTAATAARGTAATACTAGTTTTTCGTAGTGKCAATTTTTATTTACATTTTATATGCAACTCATTAATGTTTAAACAAAAATTTATATAAAGCAAACATTAAATAAGTATTGAAGATATTTTTATGTATCATATACTCTACCTTTAAAAGATACAATTTATTACTAAAATTTTATATTACTTTTTAGTAATAAAATAAATAATAAAATAAAGGATAACATATGAGATTATTGTTTGATTTATTAGTCAGTATTAGTTAAATGTAGTTATTTTATTAAATCAAAATTGTATAATTATATGYCAAATTTTATAAACAAAAATATTTTAATATTTTTGACTACAAACTATTACA